>NW_027175832.1:7931224-8156224 GCF_023055335.1 Clinocottus analis
TAACACCAAAAGGTGTCTCTCTTCGTCAATCTACCGGCCTGTTAATGCCAAGTTTATTATTGTTCCAGGAATGCTCGGACAACGAACAGAAAAGAAAGCAACAACTCAGTGCCTTTCAGCCTTGTCAGCCCTGGCGCCTACATCACTGACTTGTACGTGAAGATTCAAAACCCTCTAGAGGCCTCTGGATGCTTCCTGGACAGGGTTTACTACAAAGTGAGACGTGCCGAGGAGGGCTTGGCCAGCATGCTGTTGCAGGGCCTCAACGGGGAGAAGCCGGTGGCGATGGAGGAGAGCGAGGAGCTGCTGCGGGTGGGCAGCACCCTAACCGGCTTCGGCGAGGTGGTGTTGGAGGGGGGTCAGGTGATGAGGCTGCAGGCCCCGCAGGATGGCCGCAAATACATCCTGGTGCCCACCGACCACCGGAGCTTCATGGACAGGCACGAGAGATCGGCCAACATGTGGAAGATGCTGACTGCTGTTACCGGCATCACGGGGGCTTCTCTTCTAGCCAACATCATTTACGGCCTTGTGGGGAATCGAGACGACAGACCAAAGTAGGCTTGTAGATGTGGATGCTGCGGGTTGGGCGGCTTAAATGGCTGCGACAGCTTTGTTTTGGGTCTCCTGATACTGTGTTCGATTCCATAGAACCATCGTGATACGCAGAAAAGGTGTCAAATATTGAACAAAATGTATCAGAAACATAGAAAGCACAGCAGCATTTTAGAAAATGCAACAAAACTGTAAACTAATGAAAAAGTGACAATTTAAAAAAAAAATAAGATGGAACTTAGATTTTATTATATATTACCATGTTGTTACTGTCTTCTTGACGCTCTCTATACACCCAAATCCTACACCTGACAGTGTGGCAGTTCATTGTGATGAAGACGATGAGAAAAAGGTGAGTTAGGAAACATTTTATTTTTTTAATTTTATTTTTTTAATAAAAGGGAAAATCTGAGAGTTTACTGTGATCTCTGATTTATTTTCAATCTTTTGCTTTAATTGCAAGATTTTACCTGTCAACCCATATCAAAAGGAACTATGGCTATTTAATCATTGTCGGTCTCTGGGCCTCATGTCCAGATACGGTATTAAAATCCAATTTTATGTGACTTTTTACTGCATCTATTTAGCAGACGATCTATTATCTCTTTAAATCATTGTTTGAGGACCTGCAGTCACTGTTCAGGTTGTAGACAAAAAGAACACTGAACACTGTTGTACACTTTTTTTAATATTTAATAAAACCTTAAAAAGCAACTGTTTTATTGTATTAATTATAATAACATTGTGTTTGTGAAGTTGACAAAAATAACAGATGATGCATCTCCAAAGCAGTCAGAGGGGCTTTCTTCTTTATTTGGATATTGATAGTACACAGCCCTTACATAACGCGGCACTGTGCGATTAAAATGTATGTCACGGTGAACTGTACAGAGAACATCCTGCTGGATGTTAGTGGTAGAAAGCTGCTGTGGAGGGTAAAACCAACCGCCTGAGTCCTTTTTATCCAAACAATAGTTTAGCTTTCACAGATGTCCTCAGGCACTCCTCATTACTCCCCTCCCTCCTCTGAAGACTCCTCGGCCTCCTCCAGCCACTGGATGAACTTCTGGAGCTGTTGGAGATAAATGTGACAACACTGGATATTGTTCTTCTTTCTTTGTAAGCCTGGTTGGGCCCCCTTCTGCATAGTTTACAATAATATTTCATATGTTCTTCCTCTACGCTGTTTTAAATAATGTCTTAATGCATTGCATCACACCGTCCAAACATTAACCCTTCATTGCATAACTGAAATGATGTCATTGACGGCATCCCGTGTGACCAAGCTCCCCCTGTACCTACCCCCTGGTTCTTGCGAAGCTGCCTGCTCTTGTCGGTGGTGGCTCCCTGTGAGAACCAACGTAGTATAGTCTCTTCCTCCAGGATCTCCAGCTGGTACATGTTCATCAGGATCTGGATGGGGGAGGGGAGAAAAACACGCAGCATCCTCAGCACCAGGTACAGTCCAGGCTTGGTGAACGCGGAGAGCAAAGTTGCAGAATACTTTTCTCGTGACCCCGAGATAAAGCAGGTTGCCGAATAGGTAGTGTGGGTTTGAGTCTGACCTTGACCATGGCAGCCCAGTAGCTCTCCTGCTCCAGGAAGTGCTCCTCAAAGGCAGACAGGCAGTCCAGATAATCCTGTGCTCTCTTCACGTAGTTCTTAAACACCGGCGCCCACTTCTTCAGTAACTGCGAGTTGGACAGAGACAAAAAGTGCAAACTAAACATTGAGGATCTTTACTTCCACCGTGCCGACGCTGGACACACAAGACGTATTTACCGGTAGAAGCAGAGCAACATATTGTGACGGAGTAAGCTGCGGGCCCTGCTGCTGGAAAGGGTACTCCAGCACCACTCGGGTTAAAATCTGCATCACCTCTTTAAGACAGATGTTGTAGGCGTACCTGAAGAGAAAGAGAGAGAGAGTGTCAAACTGACCGTGTGAAAAACAGCCACTTTTGAAAGAGAGCATTAGAACTCTGGGCAGTTTTAAGTCCTTTCTTACTTGAGAGAGTTGATTTCAAGCACGAGATTGTCGCAGCTGATGTTTTCCTCCAAACCTCTCTGCAGAGTACCGAGCACCTCCATTTGGAAGACTGCACATGGACGGACCAACGAACAAGAATCAGAGAGGAGGACGTCTCAAAGCCAAACACAACAGAGAGGCTAAAAAAAGATCTGAGGCCAGGGAGACTTGAATATTGTGACCAATGGTAACCCTATTCTTCAGCTTTTTTTCCTAAAAATCTTTACAAGAAAGCTTCCTACTGGTGTGCACAGACTCTATGTTAAGATATTTGAGCCGTATTTTACCCTGGAATTTATACTAAATAATGTAGTTCCTTGCAAGACACTTCCTTGGAAATTAAAACAACTTAGAATTACGTGATCGGACTTGAGACAAAAGTGGAAATCATTTATCCTAATTTTCCTCAAATATAGGCAACAAAAAATGATGAGTATCATAGTTTTTATTATGCGATACAGAAATGTTCCCGTGTTGTTTCACGAAAAAAATGTTTCATGTGAAATGTCCTCCAGATTTTTTTGTAATAAAATGTCTGGAAAGATTTTAACAGCTGTTGTTCAGCAGCTATTGAGAGCAATCAGTGTGTGACACAACGCTAAAAACAATAAGTTGATTAAATCAATAACTGACATTTAAAAGAGAATTGTACATTCATAAAAAATAAACTGTCAACAGGTTAATCTGTGATGCAAATGATAGTTAGTCGCATCCCTTAAGTGATTAATACATATAATTTTGTTTAGTGATTATTATTTTGTGGGAGTAATCAGAGTGATGTAGTATTGATGATCGCTGGTTTTGTTGTTGATATTTTGTCCCTTGGGGCCAGTAGGGGGCAGACATGTGGTTCCACAGACCGGTGAAATGGACGGACTCTCTCACCTTTGACATCATCCATCTCGGGGGAGGGGATCACCTGGTCGTCAGGGTCATCTGGCTCGCTGTCCTCACTTTCGCTCTCGGGGTCAGGATTCAACACCAAACCTGTTGCACAGGAAACAAAAGCCAGGCTGCTGGGACACGGACCATAGCGCCACGGGAAATGGATTACTTACTAAAATTAACTAAACAAGCCAGTCGGCTCGCTATCCTACCCCACAGGCCCTGCGACAGCTCTTCGTCCTCTGTGTCGTCCAGACTGCTGACCTTCCAGATGTAGCCTTTCCCCTCGGCTCCAACCTCTGCCGGGTTAAACGCTGGAGGACAACAGCTCGTTAGCACGGAACATTTACCGATTCAGTGCACGTCGTCAGTACACACTCAATACACACCTTTCAGTTTGGTTTTGTCTTTGCTGTGACCCACGGCAGCATCGTCACTCAGGAATTCATCATCATCCTCCTCTTCCTCCTCGTCCGGATGGTGCATGGACACCACAGTGCCCTCGGGGAGAGAGGTGTTTGGCCCAATCACTACCTTGAAAACCCAAAATTGGATTTATTAGCTCTTTGCCAACATGCAAAGTTCTCATTTAAACATTTCAAAGAGTTTTCATGTGCTGGCTAATAAGAGTTAGTGGTTGGAAGATTTGAAACGTCTGAATGAGTTGAGTAGCTTTTCAAATAATGTAACAATGTATACACATTATTAAATGCTAATCCTTTGTGTGTATGATGATTGTTGAAGTTGAAGCAGCTGTCAATTTAAAATATTAGACGCTGCGATTCAGGTGAAAGTGCTGGAAATTTGAGCTGGTAATTTAAGGGTATTCACAGAATGTTGTTTTAGCTAACTGACCTGAAAAATAAATAAATAATGACAATCTCTTACGTTATATGCCAGGACACACTGTTTGTTCAGCTTCACGCCTTCTTTGATCTCTGCCTTGTCGCAGACCACAGACTGGCTGATGACCACGTTGCTGGCAATGTGCACATTACTCCAGATGTAGGCGTGGTCAAGGGTTACATCGTCCCCTGTTGTGTTAAGAAAGAAAGAAAAATGGGTTGACTGTGAACACCACTTTTGTTACGTGCTTTTAGTGTCGGACGCCGCCGGTCGGGGAGCTCACCTATGGTGCAATTGTTACCGATGACGCTGTTGGAAATGTAACAGTTGGCACCGATGCTCGTGTCGGAGCCGATGAGGACGTTCTCCTCCATCTGGCTGCCGTGGCCCAGGCTGACTCCAGACCCCCGGTAGACGTTGTGGCGCGAATACGTGCAGCTTCGTCCCTTCTGGTCGACAAAGTTGGCCTCGGGGGTGAGCGGGTAGGCCCAGCGCCGCACGAGGTCGGATGACACAGCGTCATACATGAGGAGGTTGGAGACTCGGACGCCGTAACCATCCTTGGTGACGTGCATGTGTATCTGGTTGCCTAGAATCTGAAACAGAAAAAGGAATCAGTTATGCTTCGAATGGCATCTGTAGGTTGACATGATCCCAATTTAAAAAAAGGAAAAGGCGCTGTGGCTGCGCCATACCTCTTCATTGACCAACATTCCTTTGACAAAGTCATTTCTAGTCTGGTAGTCAAAGTTGTCGGTAAAGAGCTCAGCAACCTGAAAGAGGAAAGTAACACTTGTCATTTCACTCACTAACGGTCAGATCAATAGCTCTTGTCTGTGCACAAAAACTAACCTGCGGGGAGCAGATACTGATGTGACAGTCCAGGAGGTCGTGTCGAATTTCAAACTCGTCGCTTCCGTTGTGAAAAATGTTCTGCAAAACAAACCGTAGCGACTGTCAATCGGCAAAAAAAAAACAAACTAAAAAAAAGCCCAGGCGAGTTGATGCGGCGAAATGTGCCACTCCTACCATGGGGAACTGCAGCCTCTTTAGCCCTTGGGTCTTCTGGTAGTGTAAAATCCGCTGACTCCTGCTGTCCATAGCAACAATAACGTCATCTTCCTCGCAGCGAGACTTGTGACCCGGCGAGGATTCCTTGAACACCATCGTCATCACCGAGATGTTCTTCTCCATCTTTCGACGATACCTGTGTACAAGAAAAAAAATGACACTGTGGTAGAGTAGCACAGATGGAGATAGTCCCTCAGGCTATATTAATAACGACGACTCATCATCTCTTACCTGTGCTCATGCAGTGCCGCACTGATGTCAATATTCGAGACCACATCTCCGTAGACTAGCACAAAGTCCGAACGCAAGAGGGACTTGGCATCCACGTCCCGGAGCACGTCCCCTAGAGAGCGGTACAGCTCCGAGGTGATGATGTGAACCGTGTTTGGCGAGGTGGGTCGGCACCACTTGGACTTCCTGTCCAGACACAGAGGCAAGTCACATCACATGTCACTGATGATGATGAACACACACAGCGTCAGTGGAAACTCACAGCAGGTGTTCCTTGATTTGACTGGCCATCCAGCAGCAGAAGACAAACGTCTCCTGCACCCCGGTGGACGTGAGGAACTCCATGGTGTAGTCGATCATGGCGACGTTGCCCAGCGGCAGCAGAGCCTGTCGTCATTGAAAGAAAAAAACGTGACAGATGTCAGAGGTGGAACTGTGAGTAGCTTGTTCGGCGTCAGGGGTGGAAATAAGACCCCACGTGCACTGTTAAACAAAACCAACCCAACCGCTCTAATAGAGGCTAAATGGTGACGCGTTTAGCGCCGTTATAACGGTGTCCCCTCTGTGTCGGTGCAGCCCTGTCACTGTTTACAGCATGGACGTTAGTTAGCGAACCATTGGCGCCCCTGTTAGCATAGCTCGATGCCTACTCTCGGATGGTCTTTGGTCACCGGGAAAAACCTCCGGTTGAAGCTGTCGGCGACTAAGACAGCCTGCAGAGGCTTCTCCTCTTCCTCCTGCTCGTCGGCACCCTTTCTGCCCGAAAGGCTAGCGCCCGGACGACTCTGTTTTCCTCCTCTACCGGCCATGTTTGACTACCAGGTGCTAGCGCGACTCTGTCGTCAGATTCGGCTACGGCAGCTGCGCAGGGACAATTCTCCTTCGTGGTTGTAGTGAAGTTGGTATTCGCACGGTGCAGGATTCATTGTGCCTTTGGTTACATTGTCTAGATTCCAACTGTGTACTTTGTCTGGAGCATTAACCTGCAATCCTATTAACTAAAATGTAGCATTGCTGTAACATTACAGGAATTAAAAAGTTTGTAAATATATTGTACAACCGTTTCAGATCATACTTGTTTACCTATTGTATTGTATACTAAATTAAACAAAGGTTAAAACTAAAGTAGTGTGTGTCAGAACATTTTGAAAATGTATATCATTGACTAAAATATTTGGGAGAGACTTTTGACTAACCCCACAAAATGTTAATTGGAATCCATATTTTGTATTATTTCAAATACATTTATGAAGGAAATACCGTAAGCAGACATTGTTTTTGTCTTGACTGGTCTTTTGCTGCATCTAATTTATACTACAGATATTACATTTCAGTCAACCCACATTGAGGGAATCACATTTCAAAAAGCAAATAAAAAAAAAAAATGTTTACTGTGTGAGAAGTCAAACAGTACATCCTTCCCAATCATAATAATTCACCCCTTCCCAGTCATAAAAATTCGCAGGGATTTTTTATATGAATTATATTTGAATTTGGTTGACACGCGTTGCACAAAAGATTCTCTTGAACGTGATGTTTCTCAGGATGACTTTATTGCAACTGAACATCTGAACCAACATGTTTAACTTCATCAGAGACAAAAACATCTGGCTCCTGCCGTCCAACAGTTTGAGCAAGAACCTTCATTCACTGTTCTGTGAAAACTCAACAGTTTTTCCATTATGTCCTCAGCCAGCTGGAGCACATTAAATGGCCAGAAAAAAAGACTATTGGTGTTGTTTGGTTATCTTCTTGGCGTGCTCCAGCACAGAGTCATAGCACTGGGTTTTGGATGTCCAGGAAGCTGGAATTCCCTCAAATCCAATCTGTGAGAATTCAAATAGCAAATTTTTAGAAATCAGACAGGCAATGCTGTTATAATAAAAAATATATAACGAATGTAAGATTAGTACTCATGCAGTCATACCTGGGCCCCAAGACAGGCTCCAATAAAGGACCCTCGGCTACAAGTGCATCCCCCGCAGCGCATGGTGTCTCTGACAGCCTGCTCATAGTGCTCGGCCGTCAGGACTCCATGTAGCGCCGCTTGGAACGCACCGGGCAAACCTGAAAAAACAAAAGCAGTAGATGTAATTGAAGTGAAGGAACTCTAACTGGTGGTCTCAGGAGTTGTCTTGCCCTGTATATGACCACGTCCTAAGTAACAGTAAGTACTCTAATTCTGATAAAAAGGATTCAAACGAGCTTTGTGAGGATACCTCATGTGTTTGGAAAAACAGTGGGGATCAGCGCCTGAGGAGTCTTGGATAGATTCTCCTTCACCTGATGAATGTGCCCTGGAATCAATCAGAAGAGGGTCAACTCCCAGACAAACGTTATTGCATTTTTTTTTTTTTATTTAGTAACGATTTTGTATATTAATCGCACAAAATGAGGAAGCGTGAACCCTTTGAATCACATGACTCGGCCTCATGAATTTGGTATACTGGAGCAACAAAGCGACAGGCCTCACATACCAATGATTGCTTTGTCCAGATCCTGGGGCTGCTTTCTGTTCGGATCACTGAGCTGTGCGAGTACTGAGTCCAAGGCTTTGGGATCAGGCCCGTTCAGGATGAAATGCTCCAGGAACCTGGGAAATGAGTCAATGTACGTATACTCGTTGACAGTCCTGTGTTTGTCCTTTTTTTTACTGCAACTAATTGTCCCTGCATCGAGCGTGTCATTGTTGCATTGATAAGTGCCAGTACTGGTTACATATCTTCGCACCTGTTGTGTCTTCCAATACAATGTGTTTTTAAATCTTTAAAAAAAGAATTTTTGGTTCATTTGATATTTATTTCAGATCCCAAATTCAGAAATTAGCAGTATTAGAAGTACTAATAAGTAACAAAAATAGTTAAGTTTATACACACCTTGCAGCTGCTAGGGTCTCTGATACACAAGCATCATTGTTCTGTGTGACGCGGACTGCCTGCTCAACTTTTTCCAGCATGTCTGGCTTTCCTGCATAAAAAGCCACCAGAGGAGCCAGTTTGGCGATTCCATCAATCTGACAGTCGTTCTCACAGCCTGCAGGAAAACACAACACTTTAGTTAGAGCCGCTCCCCTTCGTTACATCTACAGCTATTTTGTTGTAACACTACAACGGATCTACCAGTCTCCTCTTTGCCCGCATCCACATTCTTCAGGAAGCTCTTCAAACTTGCGTGTCTCCACGGCCCCTCGATGGGCAGCTGAGGTCTTGGCCCTGTTGTAAACGAGGACAAACGCATCATCAGATTAATGCATTATTCTGCACACAACACACTTGTGCTGGATAAGTATTGTACCTCCTCTCTCTCTGTAGGGGTCGTTGACAGGCGTGTCATACTCTGATCCGGGACCAAAGAATTTCAGGGTCCGCTGCTTCAGATCGTCAATGTTTAGACCTGGCCACGTAGGTTACATGAATTAGACACAGGGTAAACATGAAACTCACACTGTGAAGGCGCACAGCTTTATTTTTCTAACCAGGTCGATGAGAAGAAGAAGCAAGCCTACCCCCACATGCAGACAAGGACTCCAGCAGAACAACGGCCTGGTCCCCATAGCAGCTCTGCTGGCCTGTCTGCCTCCTGTAGAAAGGGTTGGCCGACTCGGGGCAGAACTCTGGGTTTGGATGCTGAGCCAGAATCCCCTGCAGCTTCTGGAGGTCATACACCCAGTGGAGGGGCTGCGCTGTAGGGGGGGCGAGACAGCAGGTTCATCTCTTTTTTTCTAATGACTTGCTTAGCTTAGAAAAGACGCGACAAAATGCACAAAAACATTGGTATTGTCTATAAGGGTAAAACACATAGGCAGCACCTCAACAGAATAGTGTCTGCTGATGTTAAATAGTAAGACTTTGATAAAAAAAATTAAAAAATAAAAAGAAGAAACTTTAAGAGTATTAAATCGGGGTATGAGAAGGAACCGTTTTTATTGAACTTAATACAATGTACTGATTCCATAAGACACACCACAACGCAACACTTTGACATACTTTCTCCATCATTACCTGCAGCATCCGCAACTGTCGATCCTACAATGGCTCCTATCGCTCTGTTGGCCACAGATGCAGCCATCTGTAAAGACAAGCCGTGGCATTTAGGAGAATTGTTATTATTTGTTGATAAAAAAAATAATAATAAAGGTTATTACTGTTATTACAGCTGAACCTGTCGATTAGTCACAATGATTATCATAGGTTAGATCACTTTTCGGGGAGGGGAGAGTGGGGGAGACACTGAACCCTCTCTCTAAAAGGGATGTTTTGCAGCTGGTCTCTGATTCCCATCATTGTAAACTGAATGTCTTTGGGATTTTGGCCTGAATCAGAGTTGCAGTACCACGTGACCTTGAGCTCTGGGAAGTTGTGTGTCTCACTATTCTGTGACAGTTCACAGGACTAAAGGGCATCGATTAACCCACAATAATAACACAATAATAACCACAGACATATAAATCGATTTCAGGGATCTGCACCCTGCTTCCTCTTCTGTGATCTCAGGCTGAACACTAACGCGAGGGTTGCTAATGGTGAAGCTGCTGGCAGCCTCACGATTGTGCGTGACTTCCCCTCAGCAGTGTTTACCACGGGGCCGAGCAGCGGCAGCTAGCTCGCGCCAGCTAACTGACGTCTGCCAGGCGAGTCGCTGAATGGAGGCGGACATGAAGAAGCCTTACCTTGAACTCCGGCTACTGTGACGTTGTGTTAACTCACTAATACTGACCGGGCACACTTTTCACACGTTGCTCACGAGTGAAGTGCGTGCAGGTAGCAGTGTTCCTAAAACAAACATGTTATGAAAGGTTGTAACCCCGCCCACCGGAGAAGGAAGAATATAGCCACGCCCCCCTTTGTCGGCACACTTTGACCAACATGTTTGTTAATGATGCTATAAAAGCTGCAACACACGTGTGCTTTCAGTGCTTCAGCGTTTTATTGGATGCATTACATATACGATTCAATACAATACAGGTACGGTAATGTGTTTACACATTGAATACTCCACTGACAGATTGGCAATAGACACTTAAGAACTTCACTGTAAAGCTTCTAAATCCAGTATTCAATTTGCAATAGGTCATTAAACCTTTTTTAAATAGCAGCATTTATGGTGATACTCTCGTCACACAGGGCCCAGATGGGCTCACAGAGGGCGCTCCTAAGGAACTGGATCAGGATTTTATTTACTGACCATAGCGCCGTCTGCTGACCAGCAGAGGTAACTGCTGCAAAAACGGGTGACCGGAAATGATCGCTCCCTCTTGCTGACAAACTTTCACATATTAGAGACTCTCTACCAACTGTGTGACACACACGCACAAACACGCACGCACGCACGCACGTCAAAAGAATGTGGTGGAAAAAATGTGCTTAATTATATTGGATTAAAGAGGGCCAAGATGCTGTGCGTTGTAGGTACAGGGTTTCTAAAAACAACACAGCAGTATGTTATTTCTTTTAGAGCCTCTATACTCAGCCCATCAAAGGGTGAAAAGACATCCACAATGAAAGACAAAAGAAGAAAAAAAGCAGCCCTTAAAATCCCTCAGTCAGTGATGCAGGGCAAGTGTTTTCGATCCTCATCAAAGTTAAAACATCTGCTGTGACATCACTGACTGAAATTTCAGTTTGTGGTGCAATATTTGCTGGAAAAGTAGAAATAATAAAACATTTTTGGTGTATGTGTGAATTGGCTGAAATACTATATTCTCATTTATGGATAAATTCACCTATTGTGTCTGATTCATAACCAGGAAAAGAGTCATGAAAGCTGTTGTGTGGCTGTTGTAGTGGCCATTTGTCCCATGAATAAAATGAAAATAAATATGAATCAAAAATAAACCCAAATCAAAAAGCCACTGATACACCGTAGGTATGTAATTTACACAGCTAAAAAGAATGCAGGGTCCATGCGGGAGTTCCGGTTTTACTGATGTTTTATTGAAACTTAAAATAATCAAACAAATCCTAATACACCAACTAAATCTAACCTAAATAAACAAACAACTATACTTAAACAATATTACTTGTAAATAAAATAAACTTATAATATGAGTAAATAGCTCCGACAACTGTAAATTAAATTATGTAATCGACTCATTCCTTTTATAATATGGTGTTAGTCACACGGTGATCCACAGTATAGTTGTGTATTCCATAGTCACTGACACCTCCCACTCCCTCTAACATGACTATCACACACATACAGTCTGTTCATCCTTCAGCGACTGCCTTCAAATGGAATCTTTCCTGCTTCAACACTCCCGGCTGCCTGTCCTGCCAACGGAGAGACGGGATGCGTCTGTGTTTTGGGAGTCTTACGACGATACCATGTAGTCTCTATTTAAAGATTACCTCCTCCCTTTCAATCAGTAAAGTAATATCACATCATCTCCAGCACACATGCTGCACACATTGCGCAGGACAGTTGTCTGTACCAATGGACCCCCCACCTAAAGAAAATGCCGAACATGGCCCCTCCTGTAAAACTCTACGTTTCACTTTCTTCTTGAGTCAGGGCTAAGTGACACCTATTCACTGAGTCCTCAGCAGGTGCACCCTCTCCTCTCTCCATGTCCCTGAGTGACCCGGCACCACATTCTAGCGCTACGCCGGTGCCAGCAGCAGCAAATTAGACACCGGCACCCCCTGCCTGATATGTACTTCTGTGTCCCACATCCATTATTTTTAGCTGGGATGCAATCCTCCATCTACACTTAATATGGGAAAAGAGTGCCTCGTATTCGCTGCCACCTCTAAATCCATCATAATGTATAACTTTTTCTTCAGTTGGCGCAAAGCAGCTCAACACACACACACACACACACACACACACACACACACACACACACACACACACACATATACACACACATCCCATCCTTCTATATTTCTTTATTCCTTACTTTTGCATCATCTCTCTGCACCTCTGTCACTGTCTATGGGGAGAAAGAGAGCAGGTTGGTCCTCATCTCCTCACTCCACCCACTTGTACTTGTCTGAAACACGCACATATACACACAAACACACACGCACACACACACACACACAAAGCTGTTACCCCAGCAACCCATTGGCCCCCACCTCATCTCTCCCGATTACACCCCACGTAGACGTATACTTGCACCTATGTCAAACTAAGCCCAACCCCTCTTGCACCCTGTGCCCCACTGCCAGTTACCCATGTGAGGTTTTTAATAAGGTGGATGCAAGAGTTGGTCTTGCTCTCTTCTGGGTGACGCGGATTGGAAGGGGTTCTCTATACTTTACCAAACTGTTCAGGTTTTTTTTTTTTTTACTTTGCGAAACTGTAAATACATCGAACAGCCTAGAGAGGAGCCATGAAGTGGACCGGGGTGCTTGTGGCAGTCTTGCTGTCCTTTGGGGCGCTATCACTGGGCAAAGAGAGCTTGGACTTCCCAGAGTACGATGGCAAGGACCGCGTGCACGACCTCAACGCCAAGAACTATAAGTCTGTGATGAAGAAGTACGATGTCATGGTGGTGTACTACCATGACCATCCCGGATCCAGCCGCGTCGCCCAGAGACAGTTTGAGATTGAGGAGTTGACCCTTGAGGTGGGTTGAGTTGGGGACTAGTTGGGGTAAAGTATGAAGGCTAGCGTACTGATGGGAAAGATGTATAACTCGTGCTGAATGCATAATGTAGAGCACCCAGAAATGTGACGCAGTCTTGAACTCATAGTCGCTGTATAGAGTTTGGTTGGAGGTTGTATGTATTTTTTATCTAATTTGATTGTATTTGGTTGCACAGAATTTGAATCATGCAGAATACTGCTGGTAGAGGAATTAAGCTTTAAATTAAAAATGTAAAAATAGGTGTTCATTCATTGTAAAGGTGTAAGTGGGTGGGTACAATAACAAGAAAGAGAATATTTGGCAGCAAAGACATCTTCTTTTGCAAGATTTCAAATGTGTTAAATGTGACATTGAGCACAGGGAACGTTATTATGGGAAGGTGATGCTGCAAGGTGGAAAATAGCTTGGCTGGATTCAGAAACGCTGATATGTGAAGTTGCAAAAAATGTGTCATAAGCCTGCGGTGTCGTCAGTGTAGCCCAAGACCTGAGCTGTGGATATCATGTATTCTGGCAAAGGCTAAGCGTGTGTACAGTGCGTGCGTGCATGTGTGTGTGTGTGTGTGTGTGTGTGTGTTTGTGTGTGTGTGTTGATGTACCTATCAGTACCTCAGGCTCCTGTCAGCCTGCATACTCAGCAGTTTCAATATATTCCTCACAGAGAGACATTACATCATTATTCAGCAAGCTTTCAGTGTCAGCTCACATACGGATCAAACCTCAACTGACTTGGGGTCATGTTACTTTTTTTTTTTAAAAAGAAAAAGAATATCAAATGTCACTCATAAACTGCATTTTTCAAGAAAAGTTATATTTCGTGTCCTTCTTGGCAACACATTTTAGATTGGGCCAAAAGAACAACCAGACCGGATCTTCTCAAATGTTATTTATATTGTTTGAAGAAATACTGGTTCTAATATATGCTGTGAACTTAGTAGTGATGACAGATCTTTGGAATATATACACTGGATCATGTAGCAACCATGTATTAGGGCCTTTGGCGCAGCCACTGCTCAGTGTATAATAAAAGCGGCTTCCTTAGAACTGTTATGCTTGTTTCAGGAGAGCTGCGCACGTTGCCTAAGGGCTCCTTTTAGAATCGTCTTGCAAAACAGGCACAAGTATAGAAAGGAAAGCATGAATACACGCTGCTCCCCCTGGCATATCACATCCCATCAACAGCCTTTGGGGTCTCTTATGGGAGCCTTTGGGATGGGTCTCGGGGCTGGAGGCCAGCACTGGAGGTCCTGGCTCCGGTAGTGCACCCTCAGCTCTGCGCTGTGATTGACACTAGAAGTACTGTACTTGTCAGCGGATCCCAGAGCGCAGAGCATCGCCGCCACCTCGCCAAAATAGTCCGTGGGCTGGTGTGGCTTCTACCGCTATATTTACCCAGAGATGCTTTTGTGGAGGGTCAAGCTCCCCGAAGGCTTGCGTTTCTCCTTATGAATGTATTATGATTTACATTTAATGAGGATGTATTATTAGTCACAGGGAGCAGCAGCAGAAAAGGTCCTTGAAGGCACTCTGTTAGTAAAAAGGTTTAGTCAAATATGACATGGTGGGAGCGAGGAGATCATAATTAGGTGTTTTCTCCCTTGGTCAAAGGGAAGGTATATTGTTAGGGGCCTAACAGTGTGACTAGGGTCTACTGTGTGTGTGTTAATGCTAAATAATGTTGTTGTGTCTCCAATTAAATGACTGCATTCTACCTTATACCGACTAAATGCACAGTTGTATTAAATTGCTCACTGTCCATGAATACAGTTTATATAAATGTGAAATGGTATGACAATGTATGAGGAGAAATCATTTGTGGTCTGCAGAAAAAGGAAATGAATTTGTATTATATTTGTATTAAATTTGTATATATATATATATATATATATATATATATATATATATATATATATATATATATAAATATATATGGCCCTGTTGTACCATTGAACAGGAACAAAATGGCAGTATTTAAGATAACATTTACATGTATTTTAGCTGCAGAGCATTTTTGCATATTTTGCATGATGGTTTAGCTATGAAATCCTATCCGAGCTACTCAGGATGTTGGTCTGACCTTATATGCAGTTAGGGAGGTTCAGTTGCTCCAAAGAAATGATACACCACGGTCTCACAAGTCTGCATGTTTTATACTTGGAGGATAAGTAGAAATTAAGCTATGAAATTGCTTTTCATATGTATTTTTAGACTGCAAAAAATGATGTCATCAGATAATTGATTTGAATTCAGATAAACAAACTCTAATGTTTCTGTGCAAATACACATATGTATCTTTGTTTTTATTCAAATGTTCAGACAGGAAAATGGAAACAAATTAGATGATGACCAGCATCAATACTCAGTGTTTTACAATGTATCTCCAAATGTATCCTTCCGTTGCTTAGATAGTATGAAGCCGTACTCACCTCAATCACTTGCCCTTTAAAGGCTTTTTTTAGCCTACTAAATGCCAAGAGGGTGAGGTCAGCATTAAAATATAGTTAAATGAAAAATAAGATACACAGTTACAGTAAAACTAAATATTGTCCCTAAAGACTCAATTTGCTTCTTTTTTATCTATACATCTATATCAAGTAAGGTGTATATACGTTTTGCACTAAAGATATATTTGCATATATTCTAATTCACCTGCTGCTAAGGTACAAACTCACTAACTCAGCAGCTTCATTGTGCCCCACCCATCTGCAAACAATTAAAATAAAAAAACAGAATGTTCTGCTTAACAACCTGCAGGACAGTGATGCGGTGAGTCAAACTATTTATGACGGTTAAAAGCAGCTGCTCAAGATCTCTGACAGCAGTGTCTACCCATGTATGTGTGTGTGTGTGTGTGTGTGTGTGTGTGTATCTGTGTGTCTGTGTGTGTGTGTGTGCGTGCGTGCGTGCGTGCTTTTTACCATCCAAACACACTGACACAACCCTCGAACCACTTCCTCAATGCCGCATGTCTGTGAACATCGCTCTGCCATTGGTGGAATCAACTGTCCGTCATGAGGTTCAAGTTTCATACAGATTTAGAAAGTGCATACGCAGCGCTCTGAAAAGCAGGCTTTTAAGGTAATGAAACAACTGAGTGAGACAACTGTATCAAAACGGTATAAATATGTGCGAGAAACTGCACAGGCTTACAGGCCTGTTCATGATTTATGAGCTCACACTGGACTGACATACCATGCCCTATGTATGACATGTCTTTGTCTTACAGCTTGCAGCCCAGGTCCTGGATGAGTTTGACGATGAAGATATTGGAGTCGGCCTCATTGATGCAAAGCTCGACAAAGTCGTGGCAAAGAAATTAGGTAAACCCTTGGCAACATGACTGCAGACACTTATAACATAATCTATCATACAAAATGAGACCAGCCACTATCATTATCTTAGCCATTAATCGTCAGAGTAAAACTATATTGGCTCCGCTTTTGAACTAACCTGTCTAACCAGATATACTGAAGCTGAAGATGTGGCCTGCATAACTTTAGTGCCACTGTAAAACAACTTATCAGCCTTGTCCTGAGCTGGCACTGTCAAAATATGTGGGAAGGATGAAGCCAACTTGTCAGCACATGACCTTTGCTCGGGGCGGGGCTTCTTCTCTTTTTCCACAGGCCTCGATGAGTCCGACAGCATCTTCATCTTCACAGACGATGAAGTCATAGAATATGACGGCGAGCTTGCAGCAGATACCATTGTGGAGTTCATCTATGATGTTCGTGAGGATATAATCTCCCAGTTAATAGCCTGCTTTATTTTAGAAGAAGAAAAAAACACATCTCTATATCCCAGTTTGCTTTCTTTAAAGACACACAAAATCTGACTCTGGCTTCTTCTTTTCTCTGCCCTCCCCCTCTTTATCCTTCATGACCCTCTTGTTCTTTGATAGGTTATTGAGGACCCAGTGGAAATTATTGACAATAATAGGGAACTGAAAGGCTTTGAAAACGTCGAAGAGGACATCAAACTGGTGGGCTACTTTAAGAGTCACAAGTCAGAACGTAAGAATCTGTACTGTGATGGCATGATAACCTGTTTCAATTTGTCTTTCTTACAGTTACTTTTCATCATAATTGCTCATGATTGCAAGTGCAACAGATGCCAGGTTCAGATTGCTTGAGTTAACTTTGAGCTGCAGGCTGATTTGATTTTTTTTCAAGTGACAACACTAGGAGCCATATGAATGATGAGTGCAACAAGTCTACATTCTTAGATATGTCATACAGGAGCTACTGAAACAACTTTATGAATGCCTATAACATTTCAGATTTTGAGGCTTTTGCCGATGCTGCTGAAGAGTTCCATCCTCACATCAAGTTCTTTGCCACATTTAGTCCAAAGGTGAGTAATAAATATTATTATCTAAAGTGTATTTCATCTGGCATTTGATGTTGAGCAGTTAGCGTACAGTGGGGTTAACAAAGCTTTTTTTGCATAACACAGCTATCCACAGCTGCAGAAATGAGGTTGAATGAGAGCATAGGTTGTGGGGCAGAGAGCCAAATATAATGCTAAAATACACAAAAATGATCCTGAGATGAGAGATGTCAGAGTTCACTCAGTGGATTAGTCCATACGAGCAACTCTTTTTATATTACATGCAGTCGTTTGGTCCGTTGCTAATTGGAACATGGTAATCAGTGCAGCTTTAATATCATAACATACACACATTTTTTTAGAGCAATGGGCCAAAAATGGAGCCTTGAGGCGCTCCACAAAGAAGCATAGTCCTCTTTGAGGATGAGAACGTTTTTTAATTCCATTTATTGAAAACCTATACTGAACAATATGTTTACACAATACTAAGTTGGTGTAATATTTCGTGAATGAAACCTTTTTTGAATCACCCACTAACATGGCTCCTGGGTCGTTTGTGCACAGGACGAGTGCTTCTAATCCTTGGGTCGTGTGTTACAGGTTGCCAAAACTCTGGAGTTGAAGCTCAATGAGGTGGACTTCTATGAACCCTTCATTGATGACCCAGTGGTCATCCCAGGAAAACCTTACTCTGAGGATGAGCTGGTGAAATTCATTGAAGATAATGACAGGTACGTCCCATCAATGCTACGCTACAATGATATCATGAGGTCAGGGCTAAACGGTCCATCATGAAAAACAAAAACGGATGAAAACTTGCTCCTTTGTGATTTTTCAAGACCAACCCTGAGGAAGCTGCAGCCACACAACATGTATGAGATCTGGGTAAGAACTACAACACTTTCGACAGCTGAGCAAACAAGCCCACAATACTGTTTCTGTCCACTTGGTCTTCCATGAAGAGGCTTTGCTGAGATTTCAACTCCAGAACAGTCTCTGGATTTCTTCAACAAGTCACCCCAGTGGGTTCAGTTTGTCTTTGTTGTTTCCACAGGAGGACGATGTAGATGGTGAACATATCATTGCTTTTGCAGAGGAGTCTGATCCAGGTAAAGAAACCCTGAATAAATTGTAAAGATTATACACATAAACGCCATAAGATTATGTTAAAATAACAACCAGTCACTGCTCAACAAGTCTAGAAAGAGTTAAACTGGGCTGCAGATGTTCAGGTGAATAAAGGATGAGTATCAAAATGAACTGCAAAGGCTTTGTGATTCACCCTTGTAGTTTAGTTTTAGTTTCACTGTCGTGCTCTCTACTTCTTAGACGGTTTTGAGTTCCTTGAGATCCTGAAGCAAGTTGCTGAAGATAACACAAACAACCCTGACCTCAGCATTGTCTGGATTGACCCTGATGACTTCCCCCTGGTAAGTATACAACACTGTCCAATAACGCTTGCTGAAACAAATATTCTTCACGTAAGTCACATTTATTTGATTGACCCTGACTTATGACAGCTAAATTAATCCCAACGTGTATTTTCTTCCCTGCAGCTTTTGCCACACTGGGAGAAGACTTTTGGAATTGACTTGTCCTTCCCACAGATTGGTGTTGTCGATGCTGGGGATGTAAGTCATATGCTACTTCATTCAGAGATTGCCTGATGCTGGAAGTCGTGGTCATTTGATGAATTGCAAATGTGTACGGTAATATGAACAATCTTGATTGATCTTGTTTTACAAATCTTGGGGGACTTGTCTCATAGAGAATGTATATCAAGGTCAAATCTACTTTTAAAATCCCTAATATTCCTTAATATAATCTAAATTTGGAATTCATCACCCTTCAACTAATTTGTGTTTAATCACATTATCTCGAAAATAACTGGCACACAGGAAACCTGGGGCATGAAGTATACTACTGTAGATTTATGTGTTTCTCTTCTTCTTCTTCTTCTCCTCATCCTCTTCCTCGCTGCAGGCTGACAGCGTGTGGATGGACATGGACGATGGTGAAGACTTGCCAACTGTAGACGAGCTGGAGGACTGGATCGAGGACGCTCTGTCTGGTGAAATCGATCCTGATAATGATGATGATGACGATGATGATGATGATGATGATGATGATGACGACGACGATGATGACGACGATGATGATGATGATGATGACGACGACGATGATGACGATGATGATGATGACGACGACGATGATGATGATGACGACGACGATGATGATGATGATGACGACGATGATGACGACGACGATGATGATGACGATGACGACGACGATGATGACGACGATGACGATGATGATGACGATGATGATTATTAAATCATTAAGTCATAATTTACTCTTTAAGTCTGACCAATGCAGTTTCAAGAGTGAACATCATTAACTTTGTCAAATCATCGTCTTTTGTAACAAGTTCCCACGTTGAACTCATCAGTCCATTTTGATATCTCATCTGTTCATCCTCCTCTCCCCCATCCCACTGGGACAATATTCCACTACTCGTTCAGCCCTCTCCCTGATTAATCTCATTGATTTTCTAATCCTCCATGTAACAAAGTACTTTATAGAAAAGATCCCACAGTAACTTTATTCACACATAAAACATTGTCTGGTGCTATAAAAAAAGAACGAAAATTATTTCAAAACCTCGCCATCTACAATTGATTTATATATTATTATCAAGTTTATATTTTCCAAAACACTGGAGGGGTTACAGTGTTGTATGTCTGAGTCCATCTGTGGAGTCTGTTGCAGTCTGAATGTGTTTTGTCTGTTCATTTATTTCCTTGTTTACCCCGAAACAACTGAAGTCAAACCCACGGGTGCTAGCAGGCTATTCTGAAGGGTCCTAAGTATCACCAGCCTACTCTGTGAAATCAATGTAACGCTGTACACTGAAAGTGCTGTACATCATATGGATGTTTTCTACCATGATGAAAATAACAGCCATATTCTATTTTTGTAACAAGAGGATTTTAACTTACTGTAAAGTCTTAAATAAATTACAGCTTGGACAGAAACCACCACCACTGTGTAGTTTTCTTTGAAGATGTGTGCATGCTTGTGAATTATAAATATATAAATTGTATATACATCATCTAAATTGTGCTGCAAGATTCCAGGTTACTACAAACCTGAACCAACATCGAGCACTGAGGTTGTTAGAAAGATTCTTACTTGACACCGGTGGTAAAATCATTAAATCAGGACATTCTGTCTTAGCAAAGAAGGAACAGAGCCAGAGATACAACGTGTTTTGCATATGCAAGTCAGCTCTCTGAACGAGCAGAGAGTTACCTCTTAAACACATAAAATACATAGTCACATAAGCCCTCATGACGTCTTGCACTTATTGTGAACCTTCGTCCCATAAATATGTTTTAAGCCATAAGGACAACAATGATGTGTATTGTCTTCAGTCCAGAACATACAGATATAGCAAATCACTTGACTCTGAACCCAAACTTGCTTTGTGTAAGGGAAAGTTCGCACCGGAGTCATAATTAGAGTAAAGTTCACTCTTATGTTATAGGCCATAAAACAGTAAATATTAAGAGGAAATCAGTTGTTCCCCAACAGAGGTCAGGTCAGAGGTGAACAACCAGCCAAATAAATTGTAAAGTTAATATACATCATGTGCATCATTAGATGCATTTTCCTGAATACTAAATTGTAGCGTCATAGATTTCGCAAAAGAGTTTGAGTTCATATGGACACATTTCCCACCAAACTGTGTATATAAATCAAAAAGTTTAGTGTGCTTTCAGTTTCAGTTGACAAACAACAGACTTCTTAAACTGATCTCATATCTGACCACACAGAGCATGTTGTTACAGGAGTGAACCTGCCTGGTGTTGAGTTCTCCGTTTAGTCCTCTTACAGTAATTCATGCACAAGTTGAAGAAATGAAAGAAGACCAAACTTACTTAAGCATTGCAGCGAGCTACACAGTCAAGTTGATAGCACTTTTAAAGCTCGCTTTAATGATGCTCTTTCTAAAGCAGCAAATACATGTATTACTGTAAAGGGCCACATGAATTACTTATAAAGGAAATATTTACCCATGGTGACCACAGATCCACACAAATATGCACCAGAAAAATGTAATGTTTTATTGTGATTTCCACTAATTACAGAGTTTGATTATTTTTCAAAAATATGATATTTAATATAATATAATATAATATTTAGATTCATATAATATAATACTTGCTCTTAAAACTTAAAATCCTTCTTAAACGGACCATTGCTTTCTTAACACAAATATCCATGGCTTGAAAAAAAACACAAATACACAGGAATGGAGTAAAAAAAAAGCTCGAAGATGGGAGGGAAACGTGATTTTTTTGGAATAATGAAAACAAAAACAAAAAAAAACATAGAGGCATCTCTTTTGCTCGGCCCCGCTCATGTCGTGACACAACTGCCCCTCCTCCAGTGTGTGGTGCGCATGCGCCAGCTAGAGCCACGCCTCTTCTCTCTGCAAGCCATGTGGTTTGTCGTTGATAAATAAAGAGCTCTGCTGAATTGTACTAATCCCCCTCTGCACACCTCTCTTCCCTCCGTTCAACTTTTGGAATTTCGTACACAAAGGAGGACTTTTGCGCAGTCGGAATGTCAGCGAACCTCCAGGCGCAGGTGGAGTCGGTGCTGGGGACGCTGGTCAAAGCTGCGTCGGTGGAGTTGACGAAACTGTTCGAGAGCAGATACCGAGCGTCTGCGCAGGATGTGGTTGCGGGCCGCGCGGGCGATAAAGAAGCGAACGCCACGCGGGACCGCCCGTCCCCCGGGGACGCAACGCGCAGCATCGGCGTGCAAGTGGACGAGGACATTTGTCCGCCGTTGGAGTTTTCCGGTGGGTGCCTTCGGAGCTTTAACTCCCGCGACTTCCTGTTTACGTTGGATGCACGAGGGGAGCGCACACTGGTTGCTCTCGCAGCCTCGCGCAGTCCGGACATTAGGTCGTGTTTTCATGAGCTGTACACATTTAGCTTGATGATTTGTGTGTGTTTATGTACTGCTTGTGTTTATGCAAAACTGTGTCTGTGTGTGTGTGCGTGTGTGCGTGCGCGCGCCTCTGTTTTAACCCCCTCCCCCTCTCACTCCTCCACAGGCCAACTTGTCCTTTCAGATGGTGATTGTTTGAGTGTGGAGGTGGTGGAGGGGAGTCTCCTTCCATTAGAAACCCTCCTGGCTGAAGATGAGGGCCAAGTTGACCCCAAGGCGTCGCCTCCGAAGGAACAGGTCAGTGTGGTTGTTATCAACCTGTTGAATGGGCAGCAACAGGCTGAGTGGAAGCTGTGAGCAGTTCTGTGATTCATTGCATTTGCACATCCCCAAATCCTGGCCTGTTTTTGTAGCAGTTCAGAATCAGGAGTGAAGTTATGAAGTGTGAAGGGATGTGTTGGTGAGTGTAAACGGGTAGAAAATAAATATTCGTGTGGATGACCGGGTCAGTCAGTGGGGCCCGGGCTCTGTTGATGAGCCCGACTGCTGATGGGAAGAAGCTGATGGTGTGGCGGGAGGTCCTGGTCCTGATGGACCACAGCCTCCTGCCAGATGGCAGGCACTCAACAGGTTACGGGTCGGCAACAATCTTTCTTCCCCGCTTCAAACGTTGGCCTGGAAGCTTATGTTGCTCAGTTGTTCCTGTGTGATGAAGACGCACTCATTTGCAATGTGTCTTCTTCTTTAAACAGGGTGTGGAAGAGACCCCCGATATGATGGAGTTGAACGGGTTTGAAGCAGAGTCTCCAACTGATGGGGATCCTCCAGCAGAAGTTGTTTTGCAAGGTACGGAGTTGAAATTGAAAGAGACAAATTATGTAAATATCTATATAATCCCTGTGGAGCCTTTTAATTACTGTGCACAGATGAATTAAGTTGTGCAAGCGCAAGAAATCAGTTTGGATTACACTAATTTGGATCACGTCGCTCGGTGAGGCACAAGCCCTAAAGAAAAAGAGGGAAGTATGAATGGATACACAGTTCACACAGAGACATATTAAAACAACTACTTCTTTGCACAGACACAAGTGTAACAGATGACCCCACTTAAAGGTGTTTTAAGGTGAAAAGTGTCTTTGCTAACGCCTAGTGGTAGCTGTCTGCAACTGCAATATAAACAAACGTGTCCCCCTCCACAAATTCTATTTTGTTGAAAGCAAATTTTACACTAAGATTTTTCTGACACATCATTACTTATTGAAGTACTGCTGGAGCTCACAACAAGGTGTGTAGTTGCCTCAAAGGTTTTCCTTTCATAGTTTTATATTCTGTATAAACTGATATCCGTTTGGTAGATAGAAACGGGTGACATGACGAGTCAAAGTGAGGACATTGCAGCAATGCAGTTGGGTGCTGACATTTGCCACGCCTATTTATCCAATAACTTAAACGTCTACGTTTGCCTTCTGCTAACAAAACATTAGTTTTGAAAGTATCCCGGAGCTAAAGAGCGATTACATCAGAGGTTGTTGCGAAACGTTCCACCACACCACAACCTATTTAAACACAGTTACAGATAGATGGAGATGTACAATCTAATTCTTTTTTTTAATGAACCTTGATGTTTTTCAGTCTCATTAAGACACCAGCCTACGCAAAGCTCTGCAGCGAAACAGAAGCCTCTCGTGATCCAGCCAGATACGCACAATATCATTTCTGGGGAGACGGTGAAGTTCGTCTGCCCGCTAATCCTCAAGCTGGAGTCCCCGACCCATAAACCGGACACTTCAGAGGAGCTCGTTAAATCCGAGCCCCAGCAAGTCTGCGTCAGCACCGCCAAGGGCAGTGCCTACAGCCCGTCCCCGTCTGACGGAGCGGTGACCCCTGCTCCATCTGCGGTTTGGGAGCGGATCCACGAGCCGAAGGAGACCAAGAGCAACCTCCACATGAAACTGAAACTGACTTCCCCCGACAAGAAGCTGACGCGGCCCTGTGCGGTGCAACTGGTAGACGTGCTCACGGTGCCCGAGTCTGTGATGAAGCTCCAGGACGCCGCTCCTAAGACTCATAGCGGCACCCACAAAGCTGGTTGGCCTCTGCCCAAAGACCTCCGGCGCCACCAAGGCCTCCACACCGGCCACCGCCTCTGCTGTTTCACCCCCTGCGAGAACGGCGTGTGGCGGCTTCAGAAGGCGGTGGCCCACCGCCGAGACGGGTACCCGTGCGACATCTGCGGCAAGACGTTCAAGCGGAGGAAGATTCTCCGGCGGCACGAGCGCTTTCACACCGGCGAAAAGCCGTACCCGTGCTCGTCGTGCGCCAAGTCGTTTGCGCTGAGGAAGAGCCTCCGCCGTCACCTGCGGTTCCACACGGGGCAGAGGCCGCACACCTGCACGCACTGCGGCAAAAGCTTCCGTCTGCGAGAGAATCTGAAGGCGCACCTGCGGTTTCACTCAGGGGAGAAGCCTTACAACTGCGCCACCTGTGGCAAGTTTTTCCGGATCGTAAAGAACCTCGAGAAACACAAACGAAGCCCGTGTGGATTCTTTGTTCCTTCGTTCAGGATGATCGCCGGCTTGTAGCGGCGGGGTAACACCCGCCGGCGGCAGGTTGTGGCGGCTGCACCGCTTTCTACCTCGAACTGAAAACACTGTATTGTTGTCGTGACTGTCATATGACGTTTAGATAAAACCATATCAAAAGAGATGTGAGAGAAAAAAGTACTGTAATCCAGATAGATTCCAGAAAAGTTTTATTTTATTGACCAAAAGAGGGGTTTTGTTCGATGGGATTTTTAAAAAGCTTGTGCTACTGATATTCTTATTTTTCTTTTTTTTTTTTTATTCATTGCCATGTTTTTGCCTGTTGTCGGTTATGGACCAATGTGTGCAGAGCAGTGTCTAAGGGTTGTACACTACTTTTTTGTATCTTTTCTTTTGCATAAAAGCCTTCTGAGAGACAAATTTTCAGTCTGAAACAACTGTAAAGTCCCCTCCACCGAGCACCATGTTTACTACGGATGTGCTTGCTCGGTTGGGCAACATACAGATCCTCACCGTCCCCTTGTGTGTCATGGTTATATATGACACATGGTATTTCTTTTTTTTATATATAAAGTATTTTTATGCATTTTTTAAAAACTTTATACCTATGTGTCTTATCAAAGTGTTCTGGTTTTGTATGTAGACTTTTTTTCCTTCCATGGCCTTGATGTCGAAGACGGTGGCTTGAATGTTCAAACCTTCTGTAATGACACCAGTACTATGTTAAGTGTACATACGTATGTCCAAACAAATGTGATCCCATGTCTTTTATCAAAGTTTTAATATTCTTGAATGCGTGTCTCTTAACTTGTAAATCTTGTTTTACTAGATAACAATTTCTTGTGTATTAATAAAAAATACGAGTTTTGTGGCTCATAGATAATTTAGTTATTTTGTACTACAATCAGTGTGGTGAGAGGGGACCACTTTTTGATACACCAGCTTTTTATAAAAAGTATTTAGATCTGTTACGAAGTAGTACAAGTAGCAATACTATGCGACGCATGCATAAAGCAATGCATGAATACTGTTGCAAGTAAAATGTTCTGCATTTGCAATATTAAAGTATAAAATGAAAAGTCTGGCCAACATGCAGAGGTCATGTGACACCTGTTAAATGTGGGCTTCTTTATCACAAGATATTCTGCCTGGAAGCCTAGTCTGTAGAAAGAAATGTGGAGCAAAAGACTGGCTTTCAAAATGTAGTTCTCTCTCTCTCTCTCTCTCTCTCTCTCTCTCTCTCTCTCTCTCTCTCTCTCTCTCTCTCTCTCTCTCTCTCTCTCTCTCTCTCTCTCTCTCTCTCTCTCTCTCTCTCTCTCTCTATATATATATATATATTGTTGTTGCTCTTTTATAGATAGATAAATATATAGATATAAAATATATAAAAGAGAGCAACAACGATTTAACTTGAAAAAATAGTCTCATACTCGGACGCGAGCTTCTTCTCGCGCTCGGCCAACTTTTAGGCCCCGCCCACCCGGAAGCGCGCATATAAACCCAGAAGGCGCTTTCGATTTCAGCAAAGTGTGGACGGAATACTGCTGACTGGCAACAGGTGAGCTGTTTCTCAGCCTTGACTTTTGAAACTAATTACCCCACATTATCTTGTGCCAAGACTCAAACTCTTCAGTTAACTCCTTCCGGGCTGCTGTGGGACGCAACAAGAAGAAGAAGAAGAAGAAGAAGAAGAGGGGATGCAGCATGGAAGACGCGGAGAAAACCAAGCTTGAGGAGCTGCTGATGTGCCCGGTGTGCCAGGACATCTTCAGGGACCCCCGGCAGCTGCCCTGCGGACACAGCCTGTGTATGGTCTGTCTGGAAAACATGATGGATCACTCATCGGGCGGTCCCTTCCGCTGTCCGGACTGTAGGGCCGACTTCGGACCGATCATCGCGGTGCATAAGAGCTACGCGCTGGCCAACATCGTAGAGGACTTCAGGGTGAACCAGAGGAGGAGGGTATGTGCTCCAATCTATTCCATCTGTCCTAGACGTAGAGCAGTGGTTCTCAAATGTGGGTACGTGAAGGCACCTCAGGGGGTAACTTACGTGAGATTATTAAATACTCATTTTTAATCTATCTATCTATCTATCTATCTATCTATCTATCTATTAAAAAAACTTTAATAAATATAGTGTAAGTTCATGAAGATAATGTTATATATTCTATATTAATTAAGTCAACGTCAGTTTTATTGTCAATTTTACATATGTGCAAACATACAGAAGATTAAAAGTATGTTTCCCCTCTGTCCAACATAAAGTGAATAGTACTAATAATAAAGTGCAAACAGTTTAAGAAATATATATATATATATATATATATATATATATATATATATATATATATATATATATATTACATACATATATATACATAAATTAGGAAACTTCGACACTGATGGCACAGTACTGTGTATCATCTTTAAAGGGTGTACTTTCACAGGGGGCACATCACTGAAAAAAGGTTGAGAACCACTGATGTAGATAATATACAACCAGTAGGGGATCTAAATCTCAATCAGATTGTGTTTGTTTGTATGCAGGAAAAGCAGACAAAAAGTGTGTTCTGCGACTTCTGCCCGGAGAAACGCACTGTGGCCATCAAGACGTGCCTGAAGTGTGAGGTGTCTCTGTGCGCAGAGCACGTCAAGGACCACCTGGAGCTGCCGGTGTTCTCGGGGCACCCCTTGGTGAGGCCCCTGGGGGACCTACTAGAGAGGAAGTGCCCGCAGCACGAGGATGAGGTGCTCAGGTACTACTGCAACTCGTCCAGCCGCTACATGTGCAACATCTGCGCCCTGGAGAGCAGGCGGCGCAAGCAGGACGCCGAGGCCTCCAGCGCGCTGCGGAGGCAGCTGATGGTGAGTTTGGAGCGTGACACAAAAAAATCAATAAGAAAACCATCAGGTTAGATTCATTAAGGGAGCTTCTGGGCACAACAGTTGGTCATAAACTGATTGGGATTAAGCACCAGTGAGTCGTTTTATGACATCCCTGTTGCTGCATGTGATGTGGAGAAACAGGATTTTCTGGTCGACTTTCGAACGGCTTCATAATGACAATATGGTGATTTTATTTCTTTTTTTAAATTTTCAAACATAAAGCTACTTGAGGGAAAATAAAAAGACAACTGGATGTCAAGGGCTGTGAAGTTAAGCTGTGTATGTATTCACCAGGAGTACATGGACCAACGCTTCAACATGATTATGGAGCAAATTGGAGAATCCTTTCAGTCTGTAAATAAACTGCAAGAAAACCTCAAACGTGAAGTAAGCTCAGTTTAGTTCATCGTCAATGTCTATGATTTATATTTAGTTTCTACTTATTTCATTTATTCCTGATCCAACATGTATTTTCCTCCTCACAGAAGCGGACGGGGAACCCGGTGGTCTCGTCCGTTAATAGTGTCACAGTGGTGCTTTTCTGTCTGTGGCTCATTGTTCTCTATTACGGTAAGAGTATGTATGTATGTATGTATGTATGTATGTATGTATGTATGTATGTATGTATGTATGTATGTATGTATGTACGTATCTATATCTCACAGACGTTGTCTCTCCTCGTTCCCCCTCCACCCACCAGCTTACAACTACTCTGTGGAAATCCAGGTGCTCACAGAAGCGCTGGAGAAGCAGCAGAACCGCGTGCATCACATCTATTCCACCATTGTGGGTAAGGAGGGCTCCACACACCCACTGCTAACACGCGTTCAGAGTCCGGTGTGTTCATATTCAGCACATCTCGACTTCCAAATAAAATACAATTGTCATTTGTTTTGGGGTGAATGTGGGTGTTAAAGGAATGGGTCAATGTTTTTGGGAAACCTGCCTATTCACGAGTGTTTAAAAAGAACAATAGCGTAACTTAGCTTAACACAAAGCCTGTTAGCGGGGGCAAAGCCTGGTTCTGTCCAAAACTCACTCACCAACACTTTACAATACATTGTTTTCATCTGACAAAGAAACATAATGTTTGCTTTAAAAACAAAAGTGTTTTAAAACAAAATGTGAAACAACAAGTTGTGGTTTCACAGGGCGTTAGGAGTTGGACTGCTTCTTGAAGTCAACTATTGTCTGCTCTGATTCTCCACTTCAGCCAACTTGAATAATCTTTTCTTTTTCTTTATCCGTGCATAGAGCTCTTGTCCAATCATCCAATAAAGAGCCACACACCTCCAGAGACCGAGGATGAAGGTACACAATACGATCTCCTGAAACGTTGGTATGGAAAGCTCAGTTGACGGCGTTCCAGAGAGAAGGACGATGTTTGTGTTTGAGTAACCTGACCGCCTGAAGGAGAGGCCGTCTGGTCATGTGACCTATGCGATCAGCGTAATTATTTCCATTAAAGAGACAATGAGTGTTTATAGGCTTTTGTTAATATTCTAATATTCAGGTTTGTGATTGTCTACATTGTTTCTGTGACCATTAAGTTCTCTCAAAAGTTGAGGTGGAAGCCCGTTTGGTTTCTGGCTGCCTGACTCTGTTTCATCGAATTGTCAGTTATGAGAGCAACAATAAAATTATAGTTTATCACTTCCATTTTTATTCCATTGTTGTTGTTTTTTGCTTGTTACATGACTTGATTTAATGAGCTGTAAAGAATGTTGAGAAACATCATGAAGTATGATGAAAAAGGTCAAATAGTATGAAAAACAAGACATTGTATTTAATGCAAAAAATGTATCATAAAAGACTGACTTTTTTTGACATACTATACGTGTCTTGACATTTTTTACCCACTATACCATTAATTAAAACATTGTGTTACTATGACACTATCAATATTTTTGGACTTTTTTTTTAACACTATATACTGACTGACACTTTTTCCTCATCTTTCACTGACTATTAGGAGTTATTATACTGAGATTTCTCTGAATTTTTGCGACAATCTATATTATGACTTTTTCTTGACTTTATACAACATACAGGGCACACCTGCTCACATACCTGTGTGTGTGTGGTCTGGGGCACACCTGCTCATATACCTGTATGGTCTGGCGCACACCTTCTCACATACCTGTATGTGGTCCGAGGCACACCTGCTCACATACGTGTATGTGGTCCGAGGCACACCTGCTCACATACCTGTATGTGGTCCGAGGCACACCTGCTCACATACCTGTATGGTCCGGGGCACACCTGCTCACATACCTGTATGGTCCGGGGCACACCAGCTCACATACCTGTATGGTCCGGGGCACACCTGCTCACATACCTGTATGGTCCGGGGCACACCTGCTCACATACCTGTATGGTCCGGGGCACACCTGCTCACATACCTGTATGTGGTCTGGAGCCTTTTAAGCTATCGTAGGCCACATAAAATGATGTGGCAATTAAAGGTGCACCTCAGGACATTAATCACTGGATGTTTTCCTTTGCTTTTTTGGTAACTTCTTTGTATAAATTATGGACTGCATAATACACATCCTAACGCTGGACTGCACTAGTTATCTGACTGTACTATTTGTATACTTTTTGTACTGTATTTAACTGTTTGTTTCACAGGTTTTGCACAATTTCGTATGTCCTTTCTGTGGACCCCGGGAAGATTAACGGCCGCTAATGCGTCAGCTAATGGATCCATTCAATTCATATCTTGAATATAATTTATTTATTTGATTTATTACATTTTATGAACTGCCGTTTATATCGTTTCTATTGGGATGATGTATTTAACAAAATTCTGTGACTGTGTTTCAATAAAAAAAAATCTAAAAAAACAACGCTGGCTGAATAACAGACATACGAACACACACAAGTTAAGAGACCGAGTGAAAGAACTGGATTGAGCAAATCTGCTCATTTATTAAGAAAACATGAAAGTCAAGCTTCTTTTTTAAACAGCAATCTGAACAGAATGTTTTACAAAAAAAAAAATGAAGGCAATAATAAACCTAAAGGCCACTATTCTTGGTACAAAAACAAGATATACAGTGGTTCCAATTGTTTTCCCACTAAAACTAAGACATATTTAGCCTTAGTTAGTAGTTAAGAAAGAAATGCTTTGCTTGCATGGACAGAAAACACCAAAAACCAATACAGAGCATGAATCTTAAATACTTGGGTACTGTAACAGTAATGTCCTAAACTGATGTAGAAATGTTTTTTCCAGAGCTTTTTGAGAAACAAACGTCCAATTTACGGTAAACGAGTATAGAATGACGAAAAATAAAACCTTTTTCCTGACCAGCCATTAAACTTCATTGTGCTGATTTTCCCCTCGAGCTGCCCTGAAGTCTCTTGACATCTGACTAAAAACTGTATAGGTAACACCACATTTTTATCCTTACTTTTTCATTATGATAGTCAGTGTACCAAAAACACTACGGTGGAATCGCCGGCCTAATGTGACTCCAAGTGGAAAAACAAGTATTCTGTTGATGTGATTATAGCGGCTGCTTATTTCACGACTCCCATGGCCTGATTCCTGATCGAGCACCACGCCTTAAATATAGTGCTGGAGGAAAAAGAAAAACAGAAAAGTTAAGAAAAATTCTTTCATATCTTGCAGAAAACAAAATGCTTCAAACCCATCTACGCACCTGCAGTGGGTGGCCACACATTCGTTGCTGCAGTATTCTTTGTCCCAGTCGTCGCTCTCCACGGCTGCGTTGGTACAGCCGGTTCTCATGCACACGCTTCTCATGGTCATGGCTTGACCGGACCCATTCACCTCCATCTCTTCCTGGAAAATAAAAGAAGCAAGAAACACATGGATGATCATTAATATTGGAGTACCCAGTTTTCAACTTGATACATCCAAGTGAATGTTAATGTGATTTTGATCAAGAGAAAGAAGGTTTCATGTCACAGTCAACAGATAGAAAACGCAAAACAACTGATTGCACAACAGCCAAGTCAGTAACTAGTAACGGCTCCTTTGACAGCTGTGTGATGACACTGCATTTCTCCTCCCCCCTCAATCGCCTGTGTGAAATGTGTGTCAACTTGCATGGGTTGTTGCGTGACCATTTCTCAGAGTTTCTTTATGAGAAAGAAATTTCTCCACCATCTTTGTAGCTCTCTTTTGGATTCTGGCACCTGATCGCCACATTTTTGACGCCCATAAATGTCTCGAACACAGAAAAATTTAAAGAAAAGAGAATAAACAGGCAGAGTAGATACAGGCTCACACACCTGACTGATCGAGAGGGATTATTTTGTATCAATCACAAAATCCTACTCATTGTGCCTTGAAAAGAAGATGTTTTTAGGGGGCGGGCGTTTAAAATAATAATAATTACTTTCACTTATTCAAACAGCTTTTTGTTGTCCTAGGATACATTATGAGTCAGCTTCAAAATAATTGAAAGATCCAAACTCAAATAATCAACAATCAAATCACAGTTATTTGTGGATAAACAAGGTCTCACACAAAACAAACACCAATGCATGAAAAACGCGTACCTCGTCTGAATGCAGCACTTCTGTAACTACGTCATCGTCCGTGTTGCCCGACGTGTCTGCAGAATGCATCACCTGTAGCGACACGACGGGTGCAGACTGGGCAGCTGTGGTCACCGTGGACGACAAAGCCATTGTATTGGGGACGATAATCGGCATGGCCTCTTTGCCCTGCAAGGACGCCGGAACTATCTTGATCTGGAGTGGAGGCGGCGGTGTAGCCGTGATGGACACGGGGAGCCCTAGCGTGGAGATCCCCTCGCGAGGCTTGGCCTGCAAGGGGGGAGGCGCTGGCGCCATTTGCTGGAGCCGTGGCGGAGGCGGTGCGTTCTGCATCTGTTGCAGCGGGGGTGGTTGACGAGAGGCCCCTGACACCACCAGCGTGGACTGCAAAGCACGGAGCCCTCCAGGCAACACGGTCACCACCTGGCCCCCCATCTGCAACATGTGCTTTTGGATTATGATCTTTGTGATGGTGGGGGACGGGGGTACCACAGCTGCTGGGAAGGGGGCTTTGTTTGCCCCAGTGCGGGAGCGGGTGGTCATCTCCGGGACGTCAAGGATGATGTTGGAGGCACAAATGTTGGTGATGGTGTTCTCCTCCAGGTTGCTGGTTGGTAGACGGATGGCCTGGTGACCAGCTAAAGAAAAGGCCCCAGGTGCCAGATTGACCACCGGTGGTGGTGGCGGTGGTGGTGAAGGAGCGGTGTCCATCTCCTCAATGGCAGGCTGAGGTGAGGACAGATTCAAAGAAACATGGAAACGAAATATGAATGAAAAGGCCCACATGGCAAACACCTGGTTTTCATTTAGAGGACAGCACAATCTAACCTGTGTGAGCAGGTTCTCTCTATAAGCTGCGAGGGCTTTCAAGTACTCTCTTTTGGCTGCTTCTGTTTTTCTCTTGTACACCTAGTAGAGACAAGACAAGTTCCATCGTTAGAAATCATTTGTCTCCCCCAAAAGTGACACAGGCCATTGATCTATAATAATCTGTATACCTGCTTCTGTTCCTCAGCCAGACTGTCCCACATGGAAGCCACAATCTTTGACACTTCCCCAAAAGAGGCGTTGGGGTTCTGGCCCTTAATGGCTGCCTGCGTGTCTCGGAAGAACAACGCATACGCCGAGACAGGCTTCTGGGGTTCGTTTGGGTCTTTCTTCTTCCTTCCTTTCTTAGGGCCCAGTGCCCCCGTCACTGCGGCCAGTGAGGCCGGCTTCCCCCCGCCCCTCCTGGCTGCAGCCGGAGACACAGAAGACGTAGGAGCTGGGTGGGAGGACATGTGGGAGAGGGACGAGGAGAGATACATCGGAGTGTCTACCAGCACACTCCTCTGAGTAGGGAGAGGGAAAAAGTGGAAGACATATTAGCTGACGGAACCAAAACACAGCACGGAATCCGACATACGTGAACACAAGGCAGCGGGAGCGAATTGCAAGCGGTCATAAGTGGGCTTCTACTGGTGTAACCTCCCACCTTGAAGTCATCCATGTCCTCATCCTGCAGGGAGCCGGCTGGTGATGGTGTTGCTGAGAGCGGCTGCTCGAGTGTCTCTGAAGGATGCCCAATGTTATCACCCCCAAGACCAAGCGCCAGCTCAGATGGGTTAATGGTGCTCAACTGGCTGCTTCCCAAAAGACTGTGACTGATGTCACCAAGCTGGACATCAATGGTCATGGGGGATGAACTGCTGAAATGTGAACCACTTGAGTGCCCCAGTTCCTACAGAGGGATTTCAACACAAAAAGGTTGCAAACAAATATGAACTCCATTCAACACTCAAACAGCGTTTTGGCGTGAGGGTCCATGGGGACCAGATGCTCACCAGAGCTGAGGAGCTCAACAGGGCTCCCCCTCCTGCTTGGCCCATCGCCCCAAGGTTGAGCTGCTCCAGGCCCTGAGACCCAGAGTTCACGAAGGTGGACGCGAAGGACGGGTCATTGGCCTCCACCACCAGGTTGCTGACAAGGCTCCGGGAGCCCGAAGGCCCCCCGGGGCCGCCCGACCCATCGGTCAACTCATAGTGAGACACGCCATCGCTGATGCTCAGAGTCGGGTCCGGATCCAGGGAGATGGGGGGGATCTCGAAAACCTCATCCCCGAGACTCGGGGTATGGAACGTCTGCTGTATGCGGAGAACGAGACAGACAGACGGGTCAATGTTAACACAACCGGAAACGTACAGTGAAGACGCGTCACGTTGCTCTGACGCCACAATGTTGGTCGACTTTAGCCGGCGTCGAGTTGCTCACTCACCTCAGCAGTCAGAAAAGGGTGGCCCCCTCCACTGATGGTGAGATAACTGTCGCTGCCTTCTGAGAACTGAAACAGACCGTTAGCTTATCGTCACCGTTAACCAACCAGCTCGTGTGCGGCTTCGCCACTAAGTCAAAGCAGACCGTTTCACTGAAGCACTGGTGACGTCGGGTTACCTTGTTCTCCTCGGAGTATCCACCGTAGGCTTGGGTGTCCAGAAACTCCGAATCAACATTTTGAGCACAGCCATCCGACAACTCAGAGTAGAAATTTAGGTCCATTTTGAGACGTTTTACTCTAAACACACGCGTGTTATACTTAGTCTACAGAGGTGATTCATCAGCGTCCTGCCCATTTAGCTCAACTCTCAACATTGACTAAAGTTGCTAGCGTCTTGCTAGCTAATCTCTGCCACCGGTTAGCATACCGCCATGGTCGGGGAGATGAAGCTTAGCTATTGTTTGTTTAGCGTTGAAGCCAGAGGCCGCCCAGGGACAAATGGGGGTGTTTGAGGCTGATATCCGTCAAATAATAAGTTATCAAAACACTATGAATTCGCTCCCCGGGGAGCAAAGCTTGCAGGAGGCCTAACACGAACCCATTCATACGATGCTGTGATGCTACCACCATGTCCGAATCATAGCGAGTGAAGCCTTCACGGGCCGTGGGGAAACGTGCAACCGTTCCGTTAAACACATAACGCGAGCCTTACTTCAAGGCATACTTAATGTAAATAATATATATAACTTTCTGCCAGTTATGTGACTAAAACGTGACTGTAAAGAGAACAACTAGCTTTCTAAGCGTACAAAGGTTAAACTTTCAGCATTATTTACAACCATGTTTGTTCACTTGTTTGACCAATTACAATGTCAGATACTAGTTTCCATTTTCGTTTGAAGTTTCACATGAAACGGCGGCCACCAGTTGATCTAACGACTTCTTCTTATTTACAACAAGTTAGATTGTTTTTTATTTGACATGTACGAGCAAAGAAAAGGCCCTGAAGGCAGCACTTCCGGCTTTAAGCGGAAATTAAGGCAGTCGACTTTCCTCCACGCTCTCCTTCCACTTTGCGCTCCAAGAGGACATTTGTGGAAAAGAGATGACCTATACTCAGGTTTAATTACAATTGATCACGTTATCACTTTTACTCACTCCAGTTAGCCTGGTTTTGACCTTCAAATCTCAAAAAACAACGCTCACTGGCATTCATTTATTGACTGTTGTATAATTCTGTATTCATTTTCTAAAGTACAATAAATGACTTCAGTGAAATTTTATTTTAATGCAAAATGCATATTTCTCCCTGCTCACCACCTGAATACACCAAACCACTTTACTCTTACTTTCATGCAAGGGGAAATAAAGCAGTCCCTCAAGGTTAGAAACAAGTATTTTAAATCTTTTTTTTAGGATTTTATTGTCAATGTACATTCTGCTTTGTCTTTGTTTTAACTCACAAGAGCTTAGCAGTTACAAAAGCCTTAAGAGCACCAATGAAAAGTTTGATTCTTTTCACTGTTGGAGACTTGATTGGTACATGTCCTTTTAATGCTGGTTATAAATATAGGAAAGTGGGAACCTTACCTGACAGACTTGGCCGCAATCAATGGGTTAGATTAATTGAATGGCAGACTTGTATTATTTTTAAACCAATATTATCATTTGCAATTGTACGTAGAGAATTTAGCATATTTAATATCAGAGAGACTACCACAACTGAGTCGGCCTCCTTCATCGTCAAGGCTCAGCAAGTTGTATAATTCCACCTCTAACAAAATTAATTCTAAATATTCTAATTCTAAAATAATTTGAATGATTATTATCCAGTAAGTTATGCACTGGTCTCAAAAAATTGAAATTACTGCCATTACCAATTTGTAGTTCATAACAGGAAAAATCTAAGCTCCTATGCATTATCAAATGCTATAGAGCAGTAATAATTCATAAATGAATATAACCAAACTAGTGTACAAAACGATAAACCTCCTTATTGCTTCTGCTTGGCGAAAGTCACAATAATACAAACACACCTGCGTTCACTGAAGATTGCTGTTATTCATTTCACAGATACACTCAGATCATAAAACAAGAATAGGAACTCATTGCTGTCATCTTTGCACCTCAGTACATAATTGATCAGCTCTACATTGGACAATACACCCATCCTCCTAGCACTGCTTCAGTAACTAATACGCCATTTTCCCCTCTCCCTCCCTCTTAACCCCCAACCCCTCCCATAGAGTGAAAACAATAACAGTACATCCACACACTGGTTCCCCTTTTAGTTCACAGACTCATCTGGACACAGAAGACATGACCAAACGAGATGCGCGTGGGGGGGAGCTTGTGGGATCTGGATCCGGGCTCTGCTCAGTACACATGTCCAGTTTCATGTAGCGCTAGAGGACCAGCATTGAGGTTATTTGATAAGAAAAAGGGTATCTGTACAGCAGGGGTCCCCTTTTGGTCATGGCTGGGAATGTCATGGGAAAGAATAGGTTCGTAGGGAAGAGGAGGGAGAAGACGAGTCGCGAAGTAAGAAAGAAAGCTCAGCTTTTTGCCATTTTGTCAGAGAAGAGGAAAGAAAAATGAAACACTTGTGATGATGAAAAAGATAACAGATGGGTGCAAACCTGCTCCTTTAAAAAAAAACCTATATAAAATAAATGAATAAAAGTAGCCACAAAAAAAAAAACGTTCATCCATAATTCAATACATAAATGGGGCTAAAAGTAAATGAGGAATTACATGATTCATTGTTGAGAAGGAGACTAAGTCAGATGTGTTCGGCAAGAGGGGTTCAGTCAATCCTCTGAGCTTGATGAGGAGTCAGAGTCCTTCTGTGCTATGATGACATCGTCCAATAGCGCCTCCTGATCCGAGCTGTCATAGTCACCTTGGGAAAGGCTGTCGCCGCCCTCCATTTTCACGTCAAAGTCCGGACCGGTGAGGAAGTGATGGGAGGTCTCTAGGTCCTCCTCGTCCATCATGTAGGCTCCGTCCGACACCAGAGTCTCCTCCTCCACTCCTTCAAGGTTGGGGTCTTCGGGGATGGGCTCTGGAACTTGGTGATGGTGGTGGTGATGGTGGTGGCGGCGCCGGCTTTTCTTCGGGATCTCAGAGTGCTCGGTCAGCAGCCGGTGGAAGAAGGTCGCGGGGAGGAAGCCCTGTGAAAAGAAAACATTTTTCAAAACACTGGAAAACAAACAGAAGAGGGCGGGAATGCGTTTCCACACAGTCTTTCTTTCTTTGATGCTGCGGTGACCACAGTTCCACAGTCTTAATGAGCCACATTTACCATTCAGGGAGAAAACATATTTCTGTATCTAAATTAGATTAGTTTGGAAAATTGCCTTCCAGCCAACCACCGTAAATTTAAGCTATAATTTACTCTGAAAGTCAGATCGTAGTTAAAGTTTGTCTGCGTGGAAACGGTGAAAACAGCACAAAGTCTTGTAATAACATAACATTTCCAAGTACGTACAGATTTCCGAACTGTTTCGGACCAGTCAGGTGCTACTGCATTATCAGGATTCTCCTCCAGATATTCCTTCAGGTCTTGCAGCATCGGACAAAAGGCATTTCCGACCTACCGAGGAGAAACATTTGGATGTTTGTCTGTTGCCAAGAGATCACACACAGCCAACAGATCCAAGTATATGAGGGCGATCGCTGCATGTCTCACCTTCTTTCCTGTCCTCATGTTAATGACTTTGACCTTCTCGCTGCCTGTCAGGGCTTTATCTGCCCTCCTCCTCCTCTTCCTCTTGCTCCTGTTCACAAGAAGCTGCGGAAACCAGACAAATTATGTAACAAAGCAGAAATATAGTGTGGATATTTTGTTTCCTTATCACCGGGAGACCAGGGCCTTATAATAAACCAGGCAAAATGAATTAAGGGTAATTACCTCCAGCATGTCTCCCTCCACCTCATAATCTGGGTTCTCCTTTAACCAAGTGGGAGGGTCCCTGCGCCGAGGAGTACGCTCCAGTGGATCAATCAGTCCATCTGGGTCTGATAACTAGAAGAGAGAAAAAAAAGTTACAATATAGAGCAGTTTTGTTTTTTTCATCCAACTGTTCCTCTACTAGAGCACATGTAAAGGGTAAAATGGACTACACTTGTATGGCACTTGTTCCGGCCACTCAAAGCACTTCAGAGCTACACGTCATCATCACACACTGATGGGAGGGGCTACCATGCAAGCTTCCACTTGCCCATTAGGATTCTAATTAACTATTTACACCGCCGTCACAGCCTACAGGAAAATTTGGAGGGGGAGGGGTTAAGTGTCTTGTCTAAGGACACACTGACATGGACTAGCGGTCCACCCACAGATCCTGATCAATGGACGACCCCTGCATTACCACGGAGTCACAGTCGGCTGGAGATGCGACACACATACCTCCTGGTCCTTGCGTCTCTTGCGGCCACTGCTCTCTCCTCCCGACCCATTGGGCATCAAGGCCTGCTTCGAGAAGGTCAGCTTCAGCCCCTCCTCCTGACAGTGTGACAAGAGAGACCTCTAATTTAGACCTTGATCTACACATAACAGCTGGACCTTGTAGTCGTCCGTTTTTTTTAACTTTAAAACACACACAGTCCTCATACGCTGAAATTATTTTTATTTGCAAAGAAAAGCACTATATATTTTTTTTTATGTATATGCCTTAGATAACATTGTTTTACCCTGCACTGTTGACTTACCTTAAGGAGCTTGACAGTAAACTCTCCATCTTCTCCATCCTCCCCGGGGCCACCAGGCGCGCCGCTTGGTTTACGGACCACCCTCGTGTAGGCCATCTCGTCTCCTGCCAGCTCCAAGCTCGGGTTGAGCTGAGTCTCGGGCATGTAGCGCCGCCCTGAGGGCCACTGACCCGTCAGCATCAGCGTGCACAAACTGTCGAGACGGTTGATTAACACGCGGTCCTGAGAAACAAAAAAGAGGAGCCCCACGTATCAGTCAAAATAAACATCTGGTTTCTTCCTTCATGAGAAATGCTATGACATTGTAATAAAATTGAGACAATATTTGTTTAAACCGTGCATTAATTACCTTGGGCCAATCCACTCTGAGAGGATCAGGAGGAAGAATGCCATCCTGAGATGGAGTCATGGAGAGTAAGCTATTTTCTTCATCCACGTCACACAGCTTCATGCCCGCTATGAAGAAAAAGGGAACATAATTACATTGGTTGAGTGTATTCTTGAAGCATTCCACTTGTTTTCCCTCTTTAACTACCAACTTACCTCTTTCCACTTCTTCCTCACTCTCTCCGCTGTCGTCACTGCTGCCTGATCGCCCGGATGACGACGAGCCGGAGTCGGAGTCAGAGTCAGAGTCGGACCCTCCCTCTGCCTTCCTCTCTCCCGTTTTCCCGCTCCTTCCCCTGCTCCGCTTCAGGCCCCAGCCCTGCCCTCGTGCTTTGCCGTCGTGGTGACTCAGGGGCGTGCTTTGCATGTCGGCACCGATTTCACCACCAAGCAACCGGGCGTCCTCCATAGACAACTCTTCCTTTACTCCAGGCACCTCCTCATCCTCAGTCTTCGGCTGGATGAGGAGCATAATGGGCGGTGCTTCCGGTGGAGGCGGCGGGGCCTGCTGGTTCAGGAGGAACTCTTCCCGAGCCTGACAGAAGGTGAACTGTGGGTCTGGGTAGATGGAGAGCTCAGTGCGGCTGACACCATGCAGTGAGGCGCCCAGCATCAGCTGACGATCGTGTTCCGGAATATTCCACCAACCGGGCAGCTCGGAGCTGGTCGGTGCTTGACGCAGACGCTCCTCCAGGGACGGGTGGGGCAGCGCTTTCTCACGGAGGCGACGCAGGAGGCTAATGCGGTAAAGGGTTCGGGAAGCACGCTCCTCAGTGATGGGGCCGACAGTCTGGGAAAGCTCTGCTGAATCTGAGCAGGATGAGACAAGAGATATTTACTGGCATGTGACTGACATTAGCACGTTCTGCTTTTATCTGCCAAACAAAGTAAAACTCTACGTTAACATATTAAGAGTATAAAAAAAAAAAATTATCAAAGAGGACATGTTCATGTCTAATTTCAGCCAGGGAGCAGACACGGTGTTAGTAATCAGCAAACACTTTTAACTTCTCTTATAGTAGCTAAGCCGAGCTTTTAGCAGCATGCGTCGGGTAATTACCTTCACCGCGGCCTGGTCGCAAGTGGCAAACTCTCCGACACATGGCAACGAAAGAGCGGAAGTATCGACTGAGGCTCTCATCTGTTTTTTTATCTAGACGAGCAAAAGTCCGGAAGCGGTTCCAGTCGAACTCAGCATCTCCTGCATCTGGAAGACCTTGATCCTTTGTGATCTTTTCCACACCAAAAGTCGAAACCACACGGTAGAAGTCGCATTCCTCCCTCCGTGTCCACCTGGGAGTGAGACGGAAAGAATGAGAAGGAATCTTTACTGAGTATCTATCAAAGAAAAAAACACTGGAACAACCCTAAAAATTATGTTTAAAAAGTCTTACATGTGCACGCTAAGCTATAGACATGACATAAAACAATACAGGTTTAAAAATGTATGAGGTTTGGCGAGGAAGGCATTGCATCTATAGCAGTTTTCTACACCTCAATAATACCATAATGAGTAACACTAAACGTAAACTTAACTTTTGTAACCATCAGTACTGCACACTTTTACAAATGCAGTCCGTGCAAAAATGGTAAACATGAAAACGTAGAACCATAATTTTCCATAGAAGAGAAAAGATTAACGTACCTCTGCTGGCGCTCCTGTCGTGCGATCTCCTTCAGCTTGCTGGCCTGTTCGCACCGCCTGCGCCTGCGGTCGCCCTTCGCCTCTGCTTCGAGCTTCAGCTGCTCCTGCCTGTAGCTGCGTTGGTAAGCTGTGATCAGTCGCCGCAACCGCGCCGTGAGCGATGAGCTTGAGGGCCAGTCGCACGCACCGCTGTGGCTGGAAAAGCTTTCCATTATCACTGGCCCCACCTTGTCTTCCACGGAAATCTCATCGTCGACATTCATGGAATCAGGCTGGAGGACGAGGTCAAATAGGGAGTCATTAAATTGCTCAACCCTATCGTTCGGGTTGTACAGACTTGTACAGACAGAACGGCTTCAATGGGACGGCTCAGATTCGTACCTCATCAAAAAGATCTTTGGCGTGTCTTGATGCAGGCTTGAACTCCGGGTCCTCCGAGTACTTATCATAATCAGGACTACACATTACAAACAATTAAGCATTGTTAAGCCGGGAAAGAGCGAGACACATGTCCAGTAAAAAGGTACACCACCATACAAAACATTTCATATAGTTCATTCTAAGAGATTGAACATTTTAATTCAAGTCCCAGTGAAAGCCAAACGGACAAATGGAAAAATGTCTGCAGTGATACAATATCCAGTTAACTTGTACGGCTGCCATGAATCTTTCGACAAATAAGTTTTAATTGGCAACCAGCCAAGATAACTCACTCATCTCCCATCTCGGCATCACCCGTGTGCTGCTCGGCATCAATGGCCTTGTCATCAGGCCGACCAGCCCTCTCCAGGAAGCAGAGGCAGGGATCAGCACGCATCGTGGTGTACATCTCATAACCTGTTAATAGAGTCGAGGCACATTGTTGAACTAAAAGCAAGACTGAAACTCTTGCTCCAACCTCCTAAGTAGTGTGTATTCATTTTCAGGACGACCTCTGACAGAGATTTATTGTTTGCGATCCGCGATCACATTGCTAGATGCCACCAAATTCTGCGCAGTCTCTTAAAGCTGCAAAAAAATCCTGATTCTATTGTCGTTAACATTTTGAGCGTATATATAGAGAAAACCTACCATGTTTATATACGCCAGCAAGCAATGAGCGGTCTGCTTCAGTATCCCACCATCTTGCAGGAACTTCCTGCTGCTCCATCTCAGGCATCCAGATTGCAACCTCCCTGAGAAGAAGAAAATGTAATGAATGCATGGCGTACTTGGTTTGGGTGCATGTGTGTCTACATTTGGCTGAATACACAAAGGGCCGCATCAGATACCTGCTGACAGCCCCTTTCAGCACAGCTTCTGCATGTTCTCCGATCACCTCCTGTTTCAGATAGTAGAGCATGCGCACCCTCAGCAACACCCTGCGGTAAGAGAGGAGAGAGGTTTAGCGTTTGAACGCGGACGACAATATCTTCATGCATTTGTGCGTGCAAAGACACAGCCGATTGTGCTTCACTGACTTGTTGCACTGGTGTTTGAGGTGTTTTCGGTAGCTCTCGTCCAGAAGCAGAGTGTCAGGGTTGTACTTGCGTATCCACTCCACCTTCTGGACGTCAAACGTGCTCTGGGCTTTTACTCTCTTGCCCTTTCTGCCTCTTGGGACCGGGATAGACAGGCCTAAGCAGAGATAAACGTTATACACAATTGGTTTCAACTGACAACAAGAAAAGGTCACCAGCAATGACTATATAAGAAAGATTATGGAGTAAATAGGTGCTTTTCTACTAAATAAACTAGGGCTGCAACAACGAATGGCTAAAAATCGATTATTAAAAAAGTTGGCAACGAATTTCATCATCAATTTGTTGTGTCGTGTGATTATTACGCCACTCAATAAGTTGCAGAGATGTTTGAGTATTGAACAAAAAAGTTGAGTTGAGCGCAGAGCGAAGCACAGAAGGTCCTGGAGGTTCTGGTGCAGCCCGTTGTATCCTGTGTGAGTGTGTGTGTGTCTGTCTGTGAGTGTGTGTGTCAGTGAGTGTAGAGAACAAGTTCTGACGTTCAAGCAAATCCTGTTAAGTTTTCTGATTTGTATTTCTTTGTTTTATAAGATCTTTATTGTTAAGATTTTTTACACTGTGAATTTGCAGAGTCAGTGCTGTTTTTGTAATGAAAGGTTGCAAATTAATGCTTTAAAAAATGTATCTGACTAATCGGAGAAAATAACCAACCGATTAATCGATTATTAAAATAATCGTTAGCTGCAGCCCTAAAATAAATGTATGTATCTCCTACCAGAGTGGTTAAGTAGTGTTTGTGGTTCGCGGCCGTTCTCTGGCGGTGTGATGAGCTCCCAGATGAAACTCTTGATGTTCTCATCTCCACGATAGTGGAGCAGACAAAAGACCAGGATGACTCGGCAGATCGTCTCCACGTCCCGCTCACTCAGGCGACGCTTACATCTGGCATGGGATAAGATGTCCTTCCAGCGACCCCAACTGGAGAAGTAACCGGTATTGGAGTGAGAACAGGGGCCAAAACATTGTGAGCATGGTTTGAGAAATTAAGCAGCTCCTACGTACCCATAGACGAGCAGGTGTTTCTCCACCCGGAAACAGTCAGTGCGGCCATAACCACTTCCACTGTGGCGGTCGGTGCGCCGCGAGGAACGCGACTGTCTGGAATTGGCCGGTGGATACTCATCGTCGCTTTCAGCATCAGACAGGTCTCCACCTTCACCTCGTAAAGTGGAGTACTGGCGGGTCTGCTTGCGTACTCTGGGAGTGTCGATCACAAGGGTGTTCTGTGGAGAACAAAGTCATTTTTAGTCAATTGCATATTACTCTGAGCATCTAATGTGTAAGCCTTTATAGAAGAATGGAACTACATAAAACATTAGTGATATGTACAGTGTTTTACATGCTGTGGCAGTAGCACTTGAACGATCTTCACAAAAACCCTGCACTTACCTTTCGGTTCATGGTTTCCATGTCTATGTCGGCCTTCTTGGCCCATTTTTGCCAGAATTCAGGGTCATCAAGGGCAATGTCATTGCGGTTCTCAGAGGCTACGAAGCTGGCCTTGGAGAACGTGGAGCCCTTGCCCTCGCTCTCGATGGTGATGGTGGTGGCTCTTCGCTGCAGGATCTGGTCGATGTCCTCCTCGCAGAAGCGATTGCCTTCATCGTTTTCGTCCATGATGGCAGCGTAGGCTCCCTTCCTCAGCAGGTCCTCAATCTCCTTCTTGGAGAACTGCTGTACTTGCTTAAGGTGACACAGATGTCATTTACACAAGCAGCCCAAACTGAATTAAGCAAACTCATATATCGAAATAAAAGGTAACTATTATATAAAAGACGAGTAGGTTCTCTTACCCCGTTGACATTGCTTTCTTTGTTGCCACTCATACTCTGCAGGACGGCCCGGTCCAGGCCAAGCTTCAGGCTAGCTTTATCCAGCATCTCCCTCTCGTAGGAGTTCCTAGTGATCAGACGGTACACCTTGACCGCCTTAGACTGACCGATACGATGACACCGTGCCTGAGCCTGATAAAAGAAGGATCAAAAGTGCGTCACATACAGCTGCTGACAAAAAAAGATGAAGGGTTCTAAGTTTTGAACATAAAAAGAAAACATGCACAAACACAAATAAATCTAAAAATACTTTGTTGTTGCAGTCACATTGAACTCTCTTTTTACCAGAAAGAAGAACAGTACAGTATTGTACCTGCAGGTCATTTTGAGGGTTCCAGTCAGAGTCAAATATAACACAGGTGTCAGCAGCAGTGAGGTTAATTCCCAGGCCGCCAGCACGGGTACACAGCAGGAAGACAAAGCGGTCCGATTCAGGCTTGCTGAAGCGGTCGATGGCGGCTTGTCGTAAGTTCCCACGCACTCTGCCATCAATTCGCTCATAAAGGTATCTGTAAAAACAATAAGTCAACATATTCAACATTAACACATCACATAGGTACTCGTAATACTTGAAGAGTTATAGCAATATTCAAACGTTCAAATAAAATACACTTGGCCTTTTTACCTCTTGTTGATGAGGTAGTCCTCCAGAATGTCTAAGCAGCGCACCATCTGGGAGAAGATGAGCACTTTGTGGCCGCCAGCCTTGAGGCGAGGCAGCAACTTGTCCAGTAGCACCAGCTTGCCAGCCGACCGAATCAGGGCCTGCAAATGGAAGTCTGGCGCCATGGGGTCATAGACCTGTCGCAGCTCAGCTAAGATCTTCTCCTCCGCGCCTGAACAAAAGAGGTCCAATTGTATTGCTTGTCGGAGAAACAGTCAACTTTGGATTGAATAAATGTTCCATCTGTAAAAACGCAACAAATAAATATACACTACAATGACTAGCATTTAAGATGTTAATACTACTTGAAATTTCCCTCCAAAAGATTAGAGGTTCATTATGGCACATGTTAGGTCGGTTTATATTTGAAATAGATTCAACCTGAAACCTATCTAACAAACATATATGCAGTCAACAAGATACCCAGGATGTACCAAGAGCTAATATTAAATTAATGTTCTGATGCACTACCATTGATGAGGTAGGGGTGGTTGCAGCACTTGCGTAGCTCCATCATAGTGTTGAGCAGGTTGGGGACATTGTTGTTACTGGTTACCCCTAAACTGAGGAAAGTGAAGTTCCTTTCCAGGATGGCCCGGTAGTACTTCTTCTGGACATCCGTCAACTCAACCTGAGAGTAAACGCAGTCAAGGAATCAAATTGTTAACGTTATTTGTGCTGTTCAGATCTCCTAACACTATAGCTTACATTAAATATGCACCAATTCCACAAACCTCAATGATGGTCTCCTGTTTAGGTGCCAAGTTCTTCTCAACATCCTCTTTGAGCCTTCGAAGCATCATTGGCTTCAAGATGGCCTGCAGCTTTTGAACCTGCAGACCCATGAAAAAGAAGAAAAAAAACATTTGCTCAGTGACCGCTATAAAATGCCAACACAATGTGCAGATGCACAAAAAGAACATTCTATGTGAATAAGAGGGTGAGTGTATATTTCACACCTGTTCCTCTGTTTTGAGGTCTCCAAAGTCTTTGAGGAATTCAGTCTCAGAAGGGAACTGAGCAGGCTCCAGGAAATGAAGCAGGCTGAATAGTTCCTCCACAGTGTTCTGGAGAGGAGTGCCGGTCAACAACACCTTGTGTTCCTGGGAGAAAATACAACAGAACACAATTCTAAGACAAATCGAGAAGGACAGGGGGCGCAGATGCAGGCAGGGAAGAACGTTGAACTAGGCCCAAATATTCAGTCATCAAAGGGGGAATGAAAGCATCCTGTTAGTCTCTGCACATTTTGCTCCAAAATCCTCACCAGGCTGTGATTCACTCACCACATCCAGCATCTTCAAGCTGTCCAACAGCTTGCAGTTGCGATTCTTAAGGCGGTGGGCCTCATCAATGATCACACAGCGCCAGGAGATCTCCCTTAGCTCCGGGCAGTCGGATAACACCATCTCAAATGTTGTGATGAGAGCATCAAACTTGTACGCACCTGGGATCAAGTGCTCCTGTAAACAGAATAGACAATCTTCATTAGACACGCTAAACATCAGTAAAGGTCACCAACAACATTGAGAATCAATAACTCCACCTTGTCGTCCTTGAAGTACATCTCATACTGCTGGATCATCTGTCGGCTCGCCAGGCTGCCGTGGTACACGATGGCGTTCATGTCGGTCCATGTGCTGAACTCCCTCTCCCAGTTGGTGATGGTGGAGAGGGGCGCGATGATCAGGAAGGGGCCTTGGACGCCAGCAGCGTACTCCTCTGACAGCAGCGTGATGGACTGGATGGTCTTCCCCAAACCCATCTCATCTGCCAGGATACAGTTCTGCCTGCGAGACAAGAAACAGAGAGGAATAAGTGAATCCTCGGACAACGAGCATCACTCCACCCGGACTAACCGTGTGACTGCTCCCAATTAAATATAGCTGCTAATCCAGTTTGATGTGGCTTCAAAATACAGCGTACAAAAGGCGACACATGGAGTGTGTGGGATAAATACCTGTTGTACCAGTTGAAGAGGAGCCAGTTGACTCCTTCAAGCTGGTACTCTCGGAGTATGTTGCCATTCTTGTACTCTCTAGTCTCCTCCAACTTCTTCCATGAACTGGCTGGCGGTCGTGGCTAAGGACAGAGGTGGAGAAAAGCATGAGTAGAAGAAAAAAAGGAATTTTAAAAACAAATCGCACCATGCTGACTTCCACTTGACGGCTCACCGTTCTCTTTAGGCAAGGTTGTCGGTTTTGGATTTTGCTAAATTCCTCAACCTTGCCCTCGTCCACGTCCTCCTTCAGCTCCCAGGTGGCGTCCTCATAAGGCAGAGAGGACCACTTCACCAAGTAGTAGATAACAGGCTAGAGGGAAAAGAGTGACAGCAAGCTTTTAACTGCCACAAACATCCTAAGCCAAATCCGAAAAAGAAGCATAAGCTTCACAGCCAAGAGAGCTGAGCTCTTTTGTCCCGCTGTAAAAGTGATTTCTCCATGAGGACTGGTCTCTCACCTCGCCGTTGTCCTTGTCCACACTGTGGGACACGTCCAAGATTCGGTCCACCTCTACATAGTCTGGGTTAAAAGCCTCCTCATCCTAAAACAGAACCACAGGGTCAGACACAGTAGAAATGGTTACAGCTGAAGCGGCTCAACTGCATCCCAAAAACAAGAAGTCTCAGGATCTGCTCCACTCTCACCTCCTGGAAGATATGCCTCATCTGTGCTTGCTTGGTCTTGAACCTCTTGATCTTTTGATGGATCCTCTTATCTTTCTCCAGCTGACTCAAGGTGGCCCACTCGCAGTGCAAGTATGAACTGTGAACAAAAGAGTTTTACTCATGTAAATCAAATAGACGAGGAACAGAAACGGCTACAGTTATTCAATGAGATTAATCAAACTTACTAGTTCTTGTATTTCACAAAGAATTCCTCAACAGTGATGTACTGGCCTTGGGACACCTTGACAACAAATAGAGGTTTTGGGATTTAATCAATCTTAAAATATAATGAAATGAATAAAATAATTGTGTTAGAGTTACATAAATGGATTAAACATACTTCCTTCTTAGTCAACCTTATAGACAGAATTTTGTCGACAATGGCAGCATCTTCCTCACTTGGGTTTTCCTGTAAACAAAATTTAAAGAAAGTCAGACAACTAAACACAAACTGACTCAATTTCAATCAGCGTGTCTCTTCATGACAATCCTTTTAATTCCCCTAAAGAAATGCATTTGTTCTGGTACATTTAAACTCACCACAAAGAACTGCATGCTGGGCTGTCCGTCAGCATCCAGCTCCAGTTCCTGTTTCAGCTGCGCTGCTGTCCCACCACTGATGGAGGCCACAGCCGCCGCAGTTGTAGTAACGTCAACATCTTCCTGCTCGTCCTCATCATCAGTTATCTTGATATCCAGGTCCTCTGTGTACTTCTTCCTCTTCACCACGCGATTGGAGCGCCTCTTCTGGCCAAAAGACAGGCGTAAAATTTAATGTGGTTCACGCCGATGACAACACACCAAAAACAAACATCAACTCAAAAACAGAAGTAAAGGTGTGTTGACTCAAATGTTGTAGTTAACCCTTTTTTAGCTGACTCAATGTAAACAATTACAGTCAATGTTGGCAGTCTGCGCAACATTTGTATCCAATTTCCAAAAAGTGCACTGTTCTCATTTATGTGACCATGGATGCATTCGTACCGTAATTAAGTCGTCATCTAGAGCAGCGGGTGAGGCAGGGCTTAACTCCCCATCAGAGTGGTCTGAAGACGCATTGCGCTTCCTTTTCTTTGCTCCCACTAGAGTAATAGTGCTGGAGGAAAGTGGAGGGAGGACAAACAAAGACAAAAGGTGAACTGGTGTACAGTCATGAGAACTGTTTATGCAAAGCTTCATTTCCCAAACATAGAGAAATACATTGGATTCAAACGATTTCCCCTCACACCATCTCCTCACATGCTGCATCACTTACTTTGTCTTAGTCTTGCTTTTGCTCTTGTTCCCAGACCCGGGTACGACTGTGCCTCCAGACGCTCCGGTTCCTCCTCCTGGCGTCTTCACTTTGCCCTTTTTGTCGGCCCCACCTGTTGTTTTGGGAGTTGCTCCTCCAGCTACGGGGTTTTTCTTCTTGCTTCCCCCGCTAGACTTTTTCTTAGCAGTAGAAACCACAGTCACGGTGCCCCCCAATTCTGGGGAAGTCTGCGTGGCTGGAAGCTCGTCCTGGTTCAGCACTCTGGGCAGGTTCTTTTCGCCACGCGCCTTGGCACGGGCTATTGCTTCGGCCACAATACGGTTTGCTTTCTCCTGCTTGCAGAGGATCTCCACTCGTCTCACAGATGCAGGCTCGCCAGGGGCTTTGGTGATGCGGATGGCCTGGGACGAAGTTGTGGTTGTAGTGGAGGGGCCTGCGGCCGACGTGTTGATGACCTTCACCACAGAGACCGTGCCGCCGACTGAGGTTGTCTGTGTGAAAAAGAATGTGTGAGAGTGAAGAAAACTTTCTGCCACATAGATGTTGTATCCAACCATTTTATAGAATAGTATGCATGTATATAAAAATAAATAAATAAATGTCTATGCACATCTGGAGGTCTACCTGTGGCTGCAGAAGCATTTTAAGTGGCACCGCAACTCTCTGCCCTCCTTGTCCCTGCGTGATCTGTAACACCTGTGGGCTGCCAGTATTGCCAGCTCCTGAGACCAGCTGGTACTGTAAGAATGAAAGAACAGACATGTGAAGTCACAGTCCTCTTTAAAAAATGAACCAAAGGGGTAGATTTCAAAACCTAACAAAAAAGAGCCATTGTTAGATGTAGCACAGTTACAATATATGATCTGAGAATTTGGCTGGATTTGAAAGAACATTTTGTGAAATCTGTCTGGAGTCTTATTTACTGTCAGATAAGAGCCGTATAAATTTCATCTTTGTACTCTAGTAGAGGTATCGGTCTAGGTTGTTTTTCGGCTGAGCCGTTCACAAGTTGTAAAAGAGAGAGTTAGGCTAACCGTTCCTTCCTTGCAAGCAGATTATTATTAAAAAGGTGTCTTTTTGTGCTAAGCGAGGCTAAACATATCTAACATACATCTGATCTGGGATAAAATCACCATCGATCTCTATAATATTGAACCACGTTGGTTTAATGAGGTGGAAAATACAGGCGTGATAGTATAAAACGGCAGTAAACCAAACAGAGGCACACACAAGATCTAAATCTCCACCACAGAAGATATGATCATTTGAAAACTTCATTATGATTAAAGGTTATTATGTGGAAATTATGTAGGAATTGTTTGCAGGGGGTGTGACGTGAGAGCCAACGATCAATTTGACCGTAATGCTCGATACAAAATAAGCCATGTTGCTGATTTTTAACATGAAAACATTTATTCTTCTGCAACAAATAAATCTGCTAAAGTTCCTTCCTTTTTTTAAAATCTCCATTCATTTTTCGAGCACTTGGCCATTCCACTGCATCGGATATTCACTGGCGACAGTGTGCCGATACAACAAATGTCCTAATATGGCGAATGAAAGCAGTGATCTTTAACATTAAACTGCTAATGGATATTACTTAGCAGTGCCAATATTCATCATTTGGACTGACCTGTCCTGGCTGCACAAAAGTAGCCATTGTTCCTTTGGGGTGTACTGTAACAGGACATGCAATATTGAGTGTGACCGTCTAAAACAGGCAGAAACAATAAGACTGGTCGAACCCCGATGTTAGCAAACTAAGACACTGGTCACAAGGAGCCACGTTTGTCACGGAAGCTGGTGTCATTTTGCCGGGCAGCAACATGTTACCGGGGTCAAGATTACAAAAGTACACCATTCAAAATAATTTTGAAGGCATCAATACAAAACTATCCGCTTGCATGAAGACAGCACTCAACTCGATCACTAAGGAGAACGCCAGAGCCCAGAGGGATTCGCCACAGACAAGAGATTTTTTTTCTTTTCTTTTTAAAACATGTGCCGAGTGGAAAACCAACAGGTACCTCCAAACTTTATCACACTTTTTTATCCCCTCACCTTAATTCCTCCTTGTTGGTTGGGCTGCTGCTGCACCTGCAGCTGAATTGTGAGGACTTTGGGCTGCCCTCCTGCCTGGCCTGCCCGAGCCTGGGTCAGGGCTGCTAGCTGACTTCCCTGGAGAACCAGTTTGCCTCCCGGGAGTTGCCCCAGCACCAGTCTAGCTGGGATCTGCTGCTGTCCCCCTTGGGTTGTCTGAATCTGCACCTGTTGCTGGGTTTGACCTGCTGCCAGAGCAGAGCCAGCCTGGGAAGGCTGCTGGAGCACCAGGGTGATCCGCTTTCCTTCGCCACCCTACAATAAGATGGACAGAATGAAACTCATTATGACAAAAAGACTGACCTAAAAATATAGCTGGGATCATTGCTGGATTCAAGTGTCACCTGCTATGGTGCAGCTGTCAGGGTGACACCTTGTGGTCTGCCTGCTGTAGCAGATGTGGCGCTTACCTGCATGGCTGGCTGGAGTTGCACCTGACCTTGGGTCTGGACTTGGACTTGAGCCTGGCCTTGAGCCATCTGTGCCTGGGCAGGAATCTGCAACTGAATGGTCTGGCCTTGTGTCTGGGGCATAGAGGTCAGAAGCATCTGTTTCACTGGCCCGTTGGGAGACTGCAGCAGCCTCTGAACCCCAGCAGCACTCACCTTGACTTGAGTTTGTCCCGGGCTGGCCTGATTCAAGACTGTGCCCCCCTGCATTATGGACATGCCAGGCTTAAGAGCAGTGCCAGACAACACACGGATGACCTTTCCACCCGTCTGGCCTGTGGCTCCCGACACAGTCTGCAGCACCTGGGCTTGACCCTGAGGACCTTTGAGGATGACAATTTTGCCCCCGGCCTGTTGTGTGATGGCAGCTAGCTGCTGTGCAGTGAGCTGATGGGTTATCTGTGTGAGCTGCTGCTGTGTGGTGGCGGTGGTGGTGATTGGGGAGTTGGAAACTGTCAGAGGTGAGCTCAGCAGCACAGTGCTACTGGTGGGTATAGTGGTCTGGACCTGGATTTGAGGTAAAGTATCAACTGGTGCAGTAACCGAGACTAAAGTAGGAGCCGCAGCTATAGAAACAGTCTGAGCGGTCGCCACCGGTACCGGCTGCTGTGTGGACAGCTGAACGAGTGCAGGCTCCGGGATGGTGGGAGTTGCTACAGAAAGACCCAGGTCTGTGTCGACCATGAGCTCAGGCTCGGTTGGTGGGTCCACTTGGCCCAACGCCAGCTTAAGGGCCTCCTCCACGGGGTCCGAGGAGCCCTGAGAGAAGGAGTCGTCTGGTAGGGCATCAAGGTTGAACAGGGGTGTGTCCTCAAAGAGGTCCATGATGGGGTCTGCCATCTTGCCCACTCCACACAGGGAGACGGGCACGGAGATAAGAAGACTCCGAGATGAAAGTTAAATAGTTGTGGGCCACTTCTTCTCAACTTTCAAGTAAACAGCTGCTAAAAGAAGGAGAAACACAGATATCAGTGAAGCACAAAATAAAAACATCTGACTTTAGCATTACTCAAACGCTATGCTGATGATTATATAGCTCCAATCTGTATAAAACAACTGAAATTTAGTCTCATCAATGGTTAATAGGCATGTCTTTGATTGAAAAGCGACAACATAGTACAAGTGTGGCCCTGCATGGCAAGAAGCAATCCTGACAGTTGTTGTTAGTCTTTTTATTTTTAAGCTCAAATTTTGTTTCCATGTTTCTTTGATGCCCATCAACACCATACACGAAAATGTGGTTCCTAATGCACAAAAATAATTCAGTGTTTACTAAATCACAGGGCACTTTTTTATGAACATTACACGTTTATGAATTATAGGAGCTGGGATTGAAACGATCACGTTAACGCCACTGGGAGTCAAGTGCATCACACAACTAGATCATGAAAACACTTGTAAAATAAAACGTGTTTTTTTTTAATGACACATACTACCAAGTAAATGAAATGATTGCCAGTAGATTGTAGGAATATAGAAAAAAATATTGTTTTTGAAAATATCACAACTCATTGCCACCTCGTCCAGAAAACGCGTTCAAAGTGACATTTGAGTTTAGACAAACACTAATACAGCCATCTTTCAAGGTGATATAGTTAGCAATGCTACCTTAGGGATATTTAGTGAATAATAACAGTCTGTAGTGAAGTCAGACGAGGAGGGTACTGATGTTGGAGAGGCAGGATGCTCTCCTCCTATTGCAGTCTTCCTCACTAAAACCGTCGGCTAGCATATTAGCTTGTCCCGCGACTAAGATGTGCCTCTTACACAAGCGTGCGTGCCACCGAAAACATATTCCGGTCAAAGGACGTGGTGTGTTGTATGTTTGGAAACCTTTCCCCACCTTCTCTGTCATCTGCTACCAACCACTCAGTCCACCGGACTCCTTCAATCTCATCAACAAACCGGACCAAACCAAAGCAACGTGCCACAATAACCATTGCTCGTCAACGTTCAGACACGGGTTAGGCCGCAATATTGTTTCGCTTGGTCCGCGTCTAATTTTTGGCAAAAATACATGAAAATAACCATCATATCCACTGCCCCAACTCGCCCAGTAATAATTTCGGGGTGCTAAATTTACCTTTGCATCGACACACATGGCTTTCTCCGTCTCACAACACTGTACGATTACAGGAAACGGCCAGGGAAGAGCAGGAACTAACATTCTTGCCAGAGAAAGCGTAGAATGCGTGCCCCTCGTCTGCTATCGAGAGGTGATTGGTCCGTTTTCTCACGAGCCGGCAGCATGCGGCTAATTCATTGGTTGAAGAAGCAATCCTTCACTTTTACGGCCGCTCCTGGGCGGGATGAGAGCCATAGTTCGGTTGAAAACACAATAAATGCGGCCTAGCTGGAATCATTTGACTAAGTGATCTCCAACGTTGTCGTTTTACGGACATAGATGCTCAGACTAGAAAGCGCTGGCCCTTTAGAGCTGACTGGAGAAAAATAGACGGTGTTATAATCATCTGAATGGGTCAATGTACTGCTTAACCCAAGAGGCCCGTTTGTGAATAACAATGTCAGTATTTTTCTTCAAGGCTTTATTACATTGGCTTTAGCTCAGCAATTATCCTCACTGTGTGATACTGCTTTACCACCTAAAGACAGACACCGAAACACCGTGGGCACATTGTCGGATTTCTCTTAAGTTTTATTACATTTTGAGGTACCAACAACAGCTTTCTAGGCGCCAATGGGATTTTTGTGCTTCAATTATTAATTCAGTTCTGTGTGACTTGGTGTTTGGCGCCCTCTTGTGCCGCCGGTCTGAAATATGAATATTACTCATTTTGGCTGATTTGGAGAATGGCCAAATTATTCAGCTAATAGGATGCACCTGGGTAGAAAAGCCCTCCCTCCCCATCTCGTGAGGGCCTTTAGCATGTACGATGATATTGTATTTTAGCAGTGCACATTTTTACAATTAAAAGAAACAACTCATGTTACCACAAACCAATTGTCATGCAGGCAATCCACAGCTTTTGCATGTGCCCCTGGTCCCGGGCCACCAGAGGAAGTTGACTGTTTTGCACAGTACATAGCCTAAACTGGTCTTCATTTCTATATCATCATTATTGTTCCCTTCTGCTAAATATGTTGAGCTGAGATACTACAAAAAAGAATAGAAAAAGATTCCAAGAGGGCCTAATTATCTGCATCTTTACTGAGAGAGAGAGAGAGAGAGAGAGAGAGAGAGAGAGAGAGAGATGGTCCTGAACAAGGGAAGCGTAAGTGACTAGGTGTGACAGCACACCACGCTTTATCCATGGCCACCCCGTAGAGAAGAGCCTGCTTGGTCGCCAAGGCCTCCATCTGTCTGCGGCCCCGCGAGGAGTATCCGCTATTCACCACACTTACACTCTGCCCCATGCTGGTCTGCTTGGTCCACGCCAACGCTAACTCTGCTGGTGAGAGCTATATTTACAAACAGCTGCCGTGGCACTGGCGGGAGAAGCGGGAGCGAGGGAAGGAGGGAGAGATACAGTTTTTATGGGCAGATTAAACTGTCACGCCCTTAACATATTACACCATCAACTCTTATTTTTTCTGTGTGCTCGTCGAGTAATGATGCAGGAAAAATTGTCTGAGAGTGTTTGTGGGGAAAAAGTATTTGACAATGCACACATAAAAAAAAAACCATACACTGAGCCAACGCTGTCGTTTTATTTCAATATTGCCTCCTCCATAGAAATTTTGGTGTAAATAAACATTTGTTGCAGGGTACAGGCATATAGAGAGGCATCAGTCGTACGACACAGCAGAGTAAAGGGAAAGTTTGGCACGTTAGCAGGGATGTCATGTGGAGCACAGCGATGTCTCAAACACTTTGAAATCAAAAAAGAATCTTAGCACAGAAGCTTACATTTCACACGGCTACTTAGTATTTTGTCACAATTAAAGTATCTGTTATTCACACCCAGCACATATTTATTCACAGAAACAGAGAACAAGTAATCCAAAGGTAAGTCATGTTTACTGAACTTTCTTCTTTTGGGTCTCAAGTAAGAATTATTCTTAGTTCCACAATCTTTATCTCATATTTGCATAAAACATCCTTTCGTGCGATGTATAGAGAGTTACAGACTGAAGGCCTCCTTTTTTACCGCCACTTTAAAAAAAAAGTTTTTTTTACCTTCTCCTAATTCTCACTTCTTCTCTATCCAATTATCCTCCATATAACCCCTCCAACACCTCAACGGCCTTGCTCACAGGGGGAAGACCAAAAACCCGGAGAAGGTGGAATATTTCCAGCCTCCCATCAGGTTGCCTCTCTCCAGTCTGAGGTAGGCCTTGTCCCCTTTCTCCATAATCACCAGGCCGGCGTTAGTGGCAGCTTCTCTGGTCACGTCCTGGTCCCCTGCAAAAGCTGAAATCATGGGCCAGCCGTTCAACATCAAGCTGACCTACGGTAAGAAGATAGCAAAGGAAGTGGTCAGAGAGGGCATGTCGCTCCACATGCGATGACAAGTGTCCGAGTTGAGGTACGGCACCTGAATAGTTTGTCTATTGTAGGCTTTCACAACATGGAAGTTGAAGCTGTACACGCCTCTTCTTGGCGCCAGGAACACGCTGCTCTCTTGGTCAAAGTGAGTGCCCACGTTCACCAAAATCTGATGCAACAGCGAGGGAGAGAGAGAAAAAGGAGGGAGGCATTGGGTCATTCTTTTCATCCATGCAGTTAGAGCTCTGACTTTTTTTGTTACATTTACATGCAGGAAAAATGCAGCCCAGCACGTCTGCACAGGGGGTGTAAAAGTTCATTGTTTACCCCATTAGCGGTTCCCCTTACTCTCAGTGTACTCTGCTTGTACGTACGTCTTTTTGACAGAGATTAATTTGTCCTTTTATGTCATACATTGGCTTTATTTGCTCTGCAGGCCAAGGCACGCTGTTACTGAAAAGACACAAAAGCAGTCAGATGCTCACGTTATCGAAGTAGATGATCATGGTGCGGTTGCTCATGTCAGTGGGCTCGTGGTTGGTCTGGCGGCTGGCGGAGAAGGCCACTCGGCCCGAGCCGGAGCGGACCGACATGCCCAGGGCGTTACCGCCGGGCTCAGATGAAGGAGTGGAGTCGCACACGACCAAGCATTTCCCCTCTAGGATGATGGGCTCTGTGTCATTCTGGCCCCGAGACTCCATCGGCCCCCACAACAGGAGCACACCCAACAGTATGGAGAGGTCAAAGGTGACTGACCCCGGGTGCATGACTGAACCTGGGACGTGCGGTCGAGTATCTGGGATGGATTCTACTGCGGAGAAGCGTCACGTCGGATAAGAAACATGCTACGGTGAAACTAATGGTCTCTCTGGAAATAGTCGTAGTTGCGGCTGGTACCAGCTGAAGTACAACACAACACCCGCAGATGTGTCTCAGAACCAAATAATATTCTGAAAGAAATACTCAAAATTCATCATTGGCCATAGCTGTCAATCATTCCTTTTCTGTCTGTCCCCCTCGTTCTCTTGTTTGCCCCCCACAAATCCCAAACCTCTTGCGCGTCCTACGTGCTGTGTCAGCAGGGCCCAGAATGACAATCACAAAAATAAATATATATCTATATATCCCTTGGTTTTTTCAAGTTGATTTCTTCAGCAAAAAACCTGAGAAGAAGGCAGAAGAGACGGAGCTGTGAAAGGGAAGAAAGGGTTCACAAAGACGGGGTGCAGCAAAGTGAGCAAAGATTCGAGTTCAGAATTTCACTGGTGGAGACGAAGGGAAGGACGGGGCGAGGAAAGATGCTGATGAGAGGCGAGAGGAAAAAAAAACAAAAAACAGATGAGGTAAGATTCTGGAGAGGTGACAGGAAGAGGATGTAGGACCCAGAAGGCAATGAGAAACAAAGAGGGTGTGGGGGAACAACTCCACTGAGTGACCATCTGTCTTTTACACGAACCCCCCTCCCTCCCAACGCTGATCAACACGAATTCCCTCACACAGCACACACACACATCACATGCACGCACACACACTCTTCCTCTCACTTGTGCTTTTGTTTCACACTTACGGCACAAATACAGTGAGCATACATTAAAAACACTGTTTGGTATGATTCTTTTATTTCCTCAGCAGTCTTTCTGTTGGTTAACTCAATAATAAAATGTGAAATTGAGGATTAGAGACATTTATGACCTCAGATGATATTATTATAAGTTAAAACTGTCATTTAAAAAAAATACTAATACAGCTTTGCCCAATCTTTCCTTAGCTTTATTAAACCTACTCATCACACACAAAATACTACCACTGCACAATAATCCCGTTTACCTTACGACATGTGCTCTAAAATAAACTGGACTGGTTTCGCAGTGCAGTGCAATGCTAGTATATTTTAAAGTGAAAATAGAGGATCACCTGTTTCCGTGTGAACAGTCTTGTATTCCATATCCCAGCCGGAGCAGCGATGTGCAGGCAAACATCCCTCTTCACATAATTTTACAGCGCGGCAGTCAGACAGTCAGTGTGATCGTAACCGAGAGAGAGTATGCTCATATCTCTCCGTCCCTCTCTTTCTTTTTCTCTCTGCCCTCACCCCCCTCCCCTTCCTTCTGTTTCTTTCTCACCCGCTATGTTACATCCACCCACTCACCTTTACAGAGAAATAAAGAAAATGAGAGAATAATTGGGTATCTGAGCTGCTTCATAAAGCAAAGATAGAAGTGAATAGCAGCTGTTTTCCTTTTATATTCTTTACTTTAATACCCAATCAAATCAGTGATCCGAGTTTGAAAGTTTCAGATGCTCCTTGTGTTCCTTTTAGTAAAAACATTTCCAACTTTGTTGCTTTATTTTGGCGAGATAGCTTCTTTTTTGAGACATCATGTCTCAGACTGGATTACAGCATAGAGTATCCATTTCTCTACAAGGGCGTTATTTAAGTTTTTTAGTCGGTGAACATCCAAACCAGCCTGATAAAGACACACCTGACGTCTAAAAACATTCACTAAATGAAGCTCAATGAAGTCCAACAGAGGAAGAGCATCAGAGACGCTTCAGCAAAGGACAGCAGGAGTTAGTCTCCAGTTACCAACATGAACATTTACATCCTTCTCTAACTCGATCGTTGCATACTCAGACCAACGGGCATCTGCAGTTTTGTGGAATGAAAAGCAACATCATCAACATACGTAAAAACTTGTCACCACAACCGATTTTTCTCCTCTTTTTTTATTTCTCAAAAGGAGCTTTTTTTCATTTGCTGTCCCGCTAGGATTGAATCATATTCACTCAATGAATTATCTATTCTCAGATATCTCCATACTTACAAGTCAATATCACCCAATTACAGTTTTATAGAAAGTGTGGTTTTGTCACTTTATTTGAGGAAGAAGACAAGCTCAAGCTGAGATCTGAGGGGGAGCAAGACATCACAGTCGCAGGCTGCATGGTTCCAGAAGTGGAGAAATCAATGAACACCACTTTGTCCTGGCATGGCTTTGTCTAAGTCAAACCAGCCTCCTAGGGTCCTCTTCTTCTTCTCTCCTCTTCCTCCTCCTCTTCCTCAGACTTTGACGATACAGATGTGACTGTTGAGCTCCGCTTTGTAGAGTCCGAAGCCCAAGCACAGCGGCTGAGTGAAGGTAGCCGAGAAGGTGTGGAGGTGTGTCAGGTTGTTCGACGGCCCCACCTCGGAGAAGGTGACGGTGCCGGCGCCGAAGTCCACGGCGACCGCCACCCGGTTGCCGGTCATCTGGCACGTGAGGCGGGTCTTCCTGCGGTTGTGCCAGGCCGCCAGCCTCCTGTCATGCTGCTGCGTCAAGCTCCACGACACCTGGAAATTTAACTTAAGCAGTTTAATCAAGAGGACACTTTTTTCCTTTTGAAGCCCGAGCTGATTTGAACATTTTAAAATAATTCAGTATTGCTTCTGAAATGTGAAGATGTGTGGCCTTCCTCTGCTGCCTGGGACAGTAAGCCACTTGATCTTTGAGTTTGGAACACAACAATCAATCTGAATTGCACGCTAGGAGTTCTTTTCAGCTATTTTTGGGAAGCAAATGATTCATTGTAAGTAAATGAATAATGCTAAATCATACTTAAATGTGAGTGCCGTCAAATAAAGCATAGTACCTTGTTGTTCCCAAAGGCGTTGCCCTCTTTCCCCTTCCGCCCAATACTTCTATAGCAGACGCCAATATCCCAGAACCCTTCAGCCTCCAGCTCCCAGTAGTGAGTCCCGGAGATGAAGGTTTGGGCGGCAAGGACCTGCGGCCAGTGGTCGAACCGGTCGGGGTGAGCAGCGCGTGGCAGGCGGGTCTTAACCCGCGTTGCTGAGCGAAGGTCATCAGAGATGCTCAACAGAGGGTGGGCTGAGTTGGTGTCCAGAGTCAAAGGGCTAGTTACTGCGCGAAGGGGAAAAAAATAAGGTCAATTGAATATATATTTATGTTCAGATAACTGGCGGCTGGCTGCGTAGCTTCATACAAACAAAAATGCTTTGTCTGGTTTTAATGTGAATGGATGCCGTTGAAATTGAGTTTATTTTTGTTCTCCTCATCTAACTTTTCCACAGGAGAGAGAAAAAAACTTGAACTCCAAAGGATATCAAAGCGATCCTCTATGTTAAACGAACGGGTCGGGCGAGTGTCACTCACAGAGCTCCCTCTTGAGTTCACTGAGGCAGCGGAGGGTGCCGGTGATGAACTCTCGGTACTTGCTCTCTATGTCCTCCAAGATGTGTTTCCTGTCCAGACTGATGGCGTCGGGCGTGAAGAGAGGACTGTTCAGGTCGGCGAGTAACCTAGAACACACAATGCAGTATGAGCGCACACAGGCGAGGGGCTTCTTGTGCGGTGAGATTATTGCCTTTATTGGGTCAATATGTCCTTCTTTTGTGTCCCACTGTCTTTTCTACAACACACGCACACACACACCTTGAGACTCTTGACTTGTTATTATGGACTTACTTTGTGTCATCTGATTGAAAGGCCTGAGGAAAGAAGAGACAAGGACAACTGAGAAAAACACGACAGAAGAGGACTCAAAGAGAAAAAAGAAAAAGCCATTCAACAAATAACAAACTCCACCCGTGGCCCTGGACATGTTCCATCTTTTTCTCTCCACGATATGTGAGCGGATGCAACATTATCGAGAGTGTTTGTGGTAAACACCTTAAGCTGTTTTACGACAGCATAGTCTGTGAGGTTAAACTAAACTATGTGCCTCTTTTTGAAAAGTACATTGGCCTTTGTGCTCTAACAATAGACAGTTTGAAGGCACTGGGAATCTCTTTTCTCCATCAGCGTCTTCCAGTAGCTAAAGGGCCTGACATTAATATTACATTTCCTGCCGTCACTTTTGGTCATTTCTCGTAAAAAAAAAAAAAAAAAGAACGTCTGTGCTGTTTTGTCTGGTTTCTTCTCACTGGGTTTGGCGCAGTTGGAAAATGGTGGCATCACATAGCACACCGGTCACGATTTAGTCACATTTGAGTCAGGATATGACGACAGTTTGCCATTGTCATTCAAATGAAACCAAACCCACCCAGGCAGGATGGAACAGATAAGCTTTTCCTCCTTCACATGTGATGCCTCAGAGAACTTCTGGTGTTGACAGCAATGTGAAGAAGACCTTGTGCATACAAAGACAATCTGAATATAGTTTTTCGCAGGTGCAATGTTGACGTTGTTCAGGTGCTGCGTGTTAGCATGCCAATATTTGTTAATGAGCACAAAACACAAAGTACAGCTGAGGCTGATGGGAAAAACAACGTGACGATCCACCCAACAGGTATTACCACATTTCAACCTCAAGTTAGATCGGCAGCCAGTTAGTAGAACCCATCATCAGATTACCACAAATGGCCGTCATTCAGTAGTTATTGAGGTATTCCAGTCGGGATCAAAGTAAGAGGGGGCCGACCGACAGACCGGCTGAAAGAGAACCGATCCAGCGGAGTTGAAATCTTCTGCTTAGCACGACAGAAACTAAATTCGTTCATTTCCACCACTGAAAGCACCGCATCATGCGCGGAAGAGCGCCTTACCCAGATGAGCAGGAAGGGGTCCGTCTCGGCCAGCAGCGAGGCCAGGTGGTTCTGGATGCTCAGCGCCTGGCTCATCTCGCTTCTCACCTTGGAGCAGTCTTCGTGCACACGCTCTATCACCTGATGCCTCTCCCTCCTGGTGATCTCCCTCAGAGCGACCATCAGCCTCATCACCTGCACCTGCAGGTCCAAGCCCAGCCGCTCCACCTGGGTGTCATCCTTCTTGATGGAGTCCTGAAACCAGTCACGAGAGGTTGGTGGTTGAGACATAATCACAGCATCTGATCCATTGGAAACTCAGTAGAATGAGACCAGTCTGGGGGTTTGGGGATTCCTTGATAACTTGAGCAGTACGAAGTGCAGACTACACCTCCTGAGGGACTCATGACGTTGCATTTTCCCTGCAGTTTAAATGTGTTTGACTCACGGCCATGGTTGAATCCATACTCTCATGCTCCTGGAGGATTCGCTTTCCGTCTTTCAGCTTCTCCTCGGCTTTGCTGAGCAGGGTCTGGAGTATGACCTGTGCAATCACATACACACAAACACACGTGAGCAGACACGCACTCGTGGCACAAACAAACAAACGTCAAAAACACACATCTGGCCTCGCAGCTGACCTTCAGATCCTTCTCCACCTGCCTCAGCGCCTTCACTTTGTGCTCAGCGTGGCCTCCGTCCAGCAGACAGTCGCCGCACACGTACACCTTGTCGTCGGCGCAGTAGTAGCGCAGTATCTCTGTGTGTGTCGGACACCTTCGCTGGGAGAGGTCCCCCAGCGGGTCCACCAACAGGTGGGTGCTAAACGCCGGCCTCTCCAGGTGGGGCCGGAGGTGCGCGGCACACAGTGACACTTCACACCTCAGGCAGGTCTTGACAGCCGACGGTGGTTGTGCTTCATCCACAGCGGGAGGGCAGCAGTCACACGGCACGTCAACGTGCTCCTCCTGGCACTGGGGGCAGGTAAAGCGACTTTTGCCCTCGCTTCGGCTTTCGCAGGCCTCGCGGATGCAGGCGGGGCAGAAGCTGTGTCCGCAGGGCAGCGGGTGGACTTGGCTGAAGAAGTCTCGGCACACCGAGCAGGTCAGCTCTTCCTCCAGGGACGCCATGGTGAGCGAGCGAAGGGTCTCTGATGCGTGTGGGAGAGTCACACAAGGCTTCGAAAGGAACAGTGGTTAAGAGAATTTGGATCGCAGGAAGCGAGTTTACATGTGGAGGAAATGTAGCCATGCAGGCGTCATGTTGCGGCCTTGTGCAAAGCTAAAGGAGAGACAGCATCCCCGCAAGTTACATGATGCTGTAAATCAGCTGGCATTGAGCTGGTGGAGTCTTTGCTCCACTCCAATTGTGCACTCAGACCAGTAATCCTGTCGACTGGACTTTTGCTTACCTTGATCTATGAATAGAATACTTAACAACAACTATTGCTGGGGAAATGTGCGGCGGTTGGACAAAGATAACACCTCCACAACCTGAGGGGAGGAACTAGGTGAACTGTGAGTAGAAAAACATGCCCTGCTGGTCATCTCAGTAAGGGTAAAGGGTTGCAACGCTGAACCTAGATTAACTTAAGTCAGACTCAAGCACAGGGGATCAGCAGATCATCCTCGACAGCTTGCTGGTCTGATTTACACTCATGTGCTCCGCTTTTACACGTTTAACCGCCAACTCGCGTGCGCTCACATCAACAGACTTGAACTAGTAAAGGTCTGGAACAGAGGTGGCATTTCTTACCTGCTGGCGCCGGGGTGTTTGCAGCCGGTGGCCATTGGCGAGCGTGTGTGTTGTGTGTGTGACATGTGTGTTGACTTTGGAGGCTAATCCCAACAGATTCACCTCCCCCCTTGGTGGCACTGGACTCAGCGATGTCACATGACCCTAAGAAGGGGAGGGGAATTATTAGGTAGACTGTTCTCAAGAGACTTGTTATATTTCTTTTCAGTGAGCACACTGCACCATTTAAACCACCGTGACATCAGCTCATTTTGTTTTTATGTCAAATATTATCTTCTAAGATCATCTTTTTTTAAAAACTGAAGCGCCGTGGTCCTGTTTAACACATACTATGTGACATTGTGAGTGGATGGAAACAGAGATTTTCTTCAGTCTGTGGTAAATGTCACATGCTTCCCTGACTTGTGTTTTGGGGCATGTACCACTTATAGCTGCACGAGCGCTGCTTTACTTTCACTTCCTCAAAGTTTTAACTGATTGTACATTTCCAGGGCTTCGAATTTACATGACCAAAAGAGGCGGGTGAGAGGTCAGTATTTTTTCCGTAGCCCTTAAAAACCACTAACACGACCTCAGGCTGCAATTATTAATATCCTCATGTAGAAAGCAAAGAGGTAATCAGCCACATGAAGAGAGATTGAACAAGAAATAATTCACTGTATATGTATTGTTTACATTTACACACAAGTGTGCAGATTATGTATCTAACGGGCTCCTTCTGAGATCCTTTACTTTCTCTCTAGTGCACCCATGAGGCCAACCTTTGTAGTTTTAAGAGATCCATTTCAACAGCTGACGGATTTTCATGAGATTTTGTTCACAGATTCATGTCCCCCTCTGGATGAAGTGTCATACCTTTGGTGAAGACCAGTGATCTGTTTCAGTTCAAAGGAATAGTGTAACATAAGTTAATTTAGTGTCTTGCTAAAAGTTAGCTGAGAATGTTGATAGCACACTCATATCTAAATGCATAATTTGAAGCAGCCACTTAGCGTAGCATTTTGAATGTAGGCAGGAAGAAACACGGTCAGGCTCTTTCCAAAGGTGACAAAGATCCCCCGAGCCAGCATTAGTCTTGCTCAGATCTCCCAGTAAAACCACAGTTTCGTCTTTATGCTACACTAGGCAAGCCATCACCTGGTAATTTAAGGATAGTATATACATTTACAACACCTTATTTTACTCAACAATGTACTAATGAAGAGGACAATGAGATAACAACATTAATTGTTTGCACAGTGTACATACTTTATGTGTATAGGTTCAACCCTTGACTATTTGAGAACGATAAAATGTTACTTGTTTTATAGTTTTGCATTTCCTCACCGTGGGATTGGTGACATATCTTCACTGCATGTTTCACAAATAACTAAATACAGACCTGACTTCACATCAAAACATTACTTAAAACCTCTCACTACTCCACTGAATGAAAGTAAATAACTACACAGTTTATGTGGGTGTTTTGTGCGCTAGCAGGAAATGACACACAGTATATTGTCCGATAAGCACGACTTTATCAGGCTCTCCGCTGAAGCCAGTCAAACGTTGACAGGATATATGGGAAATAGCGATAAAATACAACTTCTCTGTGAAAATCATCAAAGCTGAAAGCATCAAGGTCAATGCTCGACAGAGATGGGATACATGAAAGAGCGTCACTCCTTTGTGGTAAGGATCCTGTCGATTACACAAACACCATGGGTACTGTCGTAGACTGTGATAGTCCTTCCAGTACTAGTCTGTCTAGCCCGCTACGCTCTCCTGCGTCTACTCAAGAAGAACAGAGCAAATACAATCCTGCCATGAACCTGATCCTGTCAGATCTCATTGAGATCTGGACCTCAGTTTTCTTTCTCCTGAGACGTTTTGTTGCATGTTTTTTATTGCAACATGTTACTGATCTGCCAGGGCCCGATGCATCGCACGACTGTTGGTTCGCTTGGGACCTTATTGGTGGCTCCAGTGTGGCAGCGCACATCGACCTCATTACTGTCCCCACCTTTTGTGGACAATGTCTTCCTGGTTCACACCAGATTTTACTCTTTGTTTTTTCCTTTCATCTCTGGGGAGTGGGACACTCACAATTCTCTTCCTCTTTTGTTTCAGGAAGTTGACAAAGGACCAAGGTCAAGGATTTTTCAGGCGTCTATCTTAGCACTTTGATGGGCTCTATTTGTTCATTAGGAGGGACATAACGGACATAGCGGAAGCATTTCACTGCTGCGAAACCCCTCGATGAGCCTCGAAGACTTTCAAGACAAACTAACAGACATTTCCAAAATAGAGACAGCTTTCTAATTAGTTTGTTTAGGAAAAAAAGGGATGTAAGAGGGATTTTCCATCACATCCCTTGTATTGTGACTGACCTCCGAATCATCTTTTTCTTACATGACGTGCCAAACTGCTTTGAAATCACCTCACAAATAAGAGATGTCCATTCATACATCGGGGCCCATTGTCTGATTGTCTTCTGCACATAAGCTGAAGAAACTGTCTTTATAGAGGACTGTAGTTTTTAATTAGAATATCTTTGCTCTATACCTGTTTTTACTGTTTTTATTTAATACATTAAAGGAGTCAAACATTAAATCCTTTAATTGTTTAAAAAACTATATATCTACACTTACGGTAAATGTCAGGTGGACCTTAGCCACATATCATTATGAAGTACTCAAAGCTAATTACAACATGTTTTGTCTTTGAGAGACACCTAGTGGCTTCACTGATGCAGAGAGCACATCATCTGTCCGCCGCAGTGAGGAGACGTGGAACAACTGACAGGACAACGCGTCCCATCCATCTATTGAAAATGAAAATGTGTAAAGTTGGAAGATAGTCCAGGCAACCAGGTGGTCAATATCATTAGCTGTCAAATTCAGTGACATGCTGCTCCTTTTACCGTGCAAATGATAGCTGTAAAAAAAGAAATTAAAAAAAGAATTGACATTCTCATCAGTGTCAGTTGAACTTTGTGTTTAGTGCCAAGGAGGTTATGTTTAAATGTTTATGAGGGTTTGGTTTGTCATGATGGAGTTTATTCAAAGTCCTTTTCTACAAAGCGTCCCTATCGTTGTGTTTCATTATTGCTGTAAACGTGTGATGGGAGCTGTTCCGTTTATATTAATATCATCGTCAGAGAAAGGTGTTAGGTTCAAAGATTATTCTGAGACTAGCTTTGTATTGCATTGATGGGACATAAACTATCTGAAGCAGTATTGTTATCGGTGGAACATGACAGGTTTGAAAACAAATGACCTTGAGCAAACAAAAGTCTCCCACAATTCATAATAATATTTTCTCCCGAAGAAACTTAGAAATAGTATATAGTGTTTCACATTGTTTTAACAACACACAGATCAAGCGGAATGCTGAAGTTGTTCATGGGACCGTAAACACCATTCAGATTATTGGCTTTGTTCTGTATATGTTCAGTATATTGTGTCCAAATGGCCCATTTAAGATAGTGAAGAGGTACGTTGTCTACATCAGTGGTTCTCAACCTTTTTTTCAGTGATGTACACCCTGTAAAATATGTTTTTAGCTAAGTACTGTGTAACCAGCGCAAAGTACAATGTAACACACAGCGCTGTGCCACCAGGGTCTGGTGTGATATAGAATATATAAAATATACAATTCAGTTTATGAACTTACACTTATATTTTATTGAATATTTATTATATAACAATATTTTTGAATGGATGCTAGTTTTACCCCCATTTGACAACCACTGGTCACGACGGTTGTATTGAGGGTACATTTTGTCTGTTCCATACATTGTGAGTCACGGCCTCCAAAACAGCTCAATAAAGACATCACTGAGAACCCCTGGCATCTAAAAGGAACCACGTGCATCACCAACAATCCAATATCCCAAACTATGTCTTTACTTATAGGACTAAATTTGATTTTTTTTTATATGAAAAATATGAATTATGATTGTCTGATATAATAACTGTTTGCATGTTGGGAGGGAGGGGGGCGTCAATCATGCACACCTGTGCAATCCTTAAATCCGCTTTGGAGCGCTGTGAGCCGGGGCCTGCTCTCCTCTGTGAGATGCACACTGAGAGCCAATGTGGAGTAAAACCGTGGTCACAGTTTTCCCCCAGAGGACCGTCTGGCGGCGAGGGCCATTAATTATAAGAGACAGCGAGACAGACAGCTAGCCTGCTAAGCAGACAGACAGACAGTTCCGCAGAGAGCGCAGACAGGCCTGACAGGAGCAAGGCCCCGACCCAATACAAAGAAAGGAGGAAGAGCGGCACGCACGGCCAAAGAAAAGCGAAATAATCCTTCCCCGTGTAGCGAGTACAGCCTGCAGCTATCTGCACCGCCCCTGCTTCTCCTGCTGCTGCCAGTGGACTATGAGTAAATACATGCAGGCATAATAACCCTTTGTCATAAGAGAAAGAAACGCGATTTTGCGACGGGGATAAATAATTGAAAAAAAAATGCGTCTGTCCGACTGCGCATCCCTGGGAGTGAATAGGGAATTGCTGCGCCAGTGTCCCGGCTGAGAGACGGAGCCGATCTTACCCAACCTAAGCTCCTGAGCTGTTCTCCCCCCCTCCCCCGTGTCATTACACAATATCGCTGCCAAAAATCATCGTTTCAAACATGGTAAGTTGTTTTTTTTTTGTTATATTCACAGCGGTTGTGTCGGCGACGAGCGGCCTGTGGGGGAAATGCACATCCGGGACTGTATTTTTTGGAGTCATAATATTTTATGAATCATAACTTGTTATGATGTGGGAGCGCGCGTGGCGTGCAACAGGTCGCCGTACAGTAGCGGGGACGCGCATCCCACCGCCGTGTTTTGCGCTCGTATGGAAACATTGGTGTTGAAAAACCGTCCGACCGTCGCACACGCGAACATAATGGCAAGATGGCACGAGAAATGCGTTGTTGGCACAATAGAGTTCTGGGGGGAAAAACAACAAGGATATTCTCTCTTTTTTTGGATGTTTGGCAACTATGAGAGTTATGACTTCTTTGCTCTTTGACAATAGTATCGCGTAGCCGACGCGACGATGCGCATGTTTAAGCCGACTTGTTTATTCGGTTTTTATCATTTTTTTATTGTGCGGGAATCACTGCTCGGTTTGCAAAGAAAAGTGTCCGTCGGTAGAGAAATAAGTCATATTAAATGAATCGGACTCCCACCGTCCTATAAAGGGATACCTCGGCTATTTTTTAAAATAATAATTCCCGCACACATGTGACTGCTTCCTTGTGACGATTTAACAGTCAGACTTAATGTCAAATCTCGAGTGGATTTTATTATTCTGTCCAAGCCTCAGTGAAACAGAGACGAGGGGAGGGGGGGAAGAGAGAGGGGGGAATAATTGTCCTCTTCACTCTTGCTGTGTCTTTCTCTCAATACCTCTCTCCACGTGGTGAGCAGTCGGGATGAGGGCGAAAGAAAAGGGAGCATTGTGCCTCCAGTCAGTGGCCTTATGTGTTGGAGAGGCTCTGAGAGGGTGATGCTCACTCAGCTGTGCTCCCTCTACGCCATTGTTGCAAATTCCACCTCATTTCAGCCGCGCTGTTTACCGAGAGCTCACACAGGAGCCTGTTTTTAGAGGCGGCCCGGAGCACTGTGAAACCTCACACACATCCCGAATATACTTGGATATTAGCATGTGTGACAAGGTGGCCTCCGAGACAATATGTGTAGTTTCACTTTGAAAATAATAATAAAAAGAAAGAAAGAAAGAAGAGAAAAAATGAATTAATTTGAGCTGGCGTCGGGTTTTACGTCCACCTGTGCGCACAGTTGCCTTCTGTTACGCACAGGGAGATGCAGGCGGTGGCGTTCAGATTTTATAGGATCATACCAGTAATCAAAAGCTCAGGCAAGGGCCTCTTTATGTGATGAACTTGAGCGCCAATGTATGAGGGTTTACCAAAGAGAGGCAGTAGACTCTTGGCTCAAAAGAAGGGGTGTTCACTCGCCATTTGAATGTAAAGTAGTGGATGAACAAGTGAGGTGTGTGTGTGTGTGTGTGTGTGTGTGTGTGTGTGTGTGTGTGTGTGTGTGTGTGAAAGAGAGAGAGAGAGAGCTGTGTGTGTGTGGAGGGCCAACGGTGAGTTTTGAAAAAAAAGGGAGACTTGTTGAGAGAGAAAACTGTCACACATGCCTCTTTGGCACTTTAGTTCTGTCTTTCTTTCTCTGCACCACAATGCCACCAACGTGGACACGCTTTGAGACTAATCAATCCGGAGCATCCATTGTCACATTTTTGGAACGTTTTTCTTCATTTTCTCCCCTGTAAGTAATTTAGATACCTACTTTTTTCAGTGCGCAGGGAGACAGAATAAAAGTTGTGTGTTGGCCAATGCGCCCCTGCGTCGTTCCCATCCTGCAGAAGCATGTCCCGTCGGAAACAGAAACGACCCCAGCAGCTTATGAACCCGACCCTCGGTGCCTGTCGGATACTTGAGCATGGTGAGAAATATACTGAGACTATATCAAAAGAATACGGGTTATTCAGTGGGATTGCATTCACATCCGTTGGGAAGTCTAGAACTAAAACAGTAGCTCATAGGTATGGTATATTATTGTATGGTATATCTACTGTAACATTCTTACGAAGGCCTTAAACTGATGATTTAACTTCATACACTAACTTTGTGACCTTTTGAGGGCTTGTTCAACTTCATATGGGTTAAAGTCAGTTTTGAAATTTAAATAGCAATGTCCTCATTGACAGTTAAGACTTGTTTTTTTGTTGACAAGGGCTATTCATTTAATCTCCATACTCATTTCTATATGGTTTCTTACCAGAATTATTAAAGAGTTAAATAATTTAATTTGCATTATGTTAAACACTTAGAAAGAGAGGGCTTGTTTTAATAATTGGCCTTCAGTCTTTAATTCATGCTCTGCGGTTGCAGCCATTAGCTGCTTTCTTTGCCCTGTAAAACCCAAATGTCTTCCTTCACTCCTCATTGCTGCCAGATTCAAAGACACAGACCACCCAGAATAGGAGGCTATACAGTTAATACCCAGATAAATAATTGGTGAAAAACAATATTAGTGAATTGGGAAAATGTGTTACGAGAAGCAGGATACAGGTTTTGTAGGAGCAAAGAGATGTACATGAGAATGTAAAGGAAAATGAAACTTTGTGAGGCACTGTATATGGTGTTCTTACTGCAATAGCATTAGACTCCATTGTCCCCTTTCAGCTTTGTTGCTGGGCACTGAAGCTTGAACATACCCGTGAAGAAGTGTGTATATGTGTGTATGCAAGTGTGTGTGGGTGTGTACGTGTGTGTGTGTGTGTGTGTGTGTGTGTGTGTGTGTGTGTGTGTGTGTGTGTGTGTGTGTGTGTGTGTGAGTCTGTGTCTGTTCACTCCAGTTACAGGAGTAAGGCCCATATTGTGTCACAAAATTGTAGCTTTTAAGCAAACGGCAGTAAGTTTTGTATGTGTTAATGTGAGCACGAGCAACCCTGTGCACACAAAATGCTTTCTTTTGTGTCAGTGTGCTGTACATTGACAGGCTGTGTGTCAGCCTATGTGCTTTCACATCCGTCTCTGTGCATTTTTGGGTTAAGTTAGCTTGTTGATGGGCTGAGTCATCGCGTCTATCTGCGGGGCTGTTCGTTTTTCTTTGTGCGCCACCTCTCTTCCTCTGCCTGGCCCTAAACCGTATCAGGAATGCAACCTCAGAGTGCTTAAGGTCAAGACTGCCAGCCAATCAGGCACCCAGTACAGTGTCCAGTACCTAACCCTTAGCGCCCCATTGGGCTACTGGGGGAAGGGCTCTTAAGGAGATGAAAGAGACACAGATTGAATGGAGGACAGAAGAAAGACAAGGAGGGCAGGGATGGAAGTGTGTGTATGTGGCTTCTTTTTATTGGGGGTTCCATTGTCTTGTGCGTGTTGCCCTGGAAACAAGGTAGACACCTCTACGGGTGAGCAGTGTATTCTTGTAGATCAGTGTGTGTGTGTGTGTGTGTGTGTGTGTGTGTGTGTGTGTGTGTGTGTGTGTGTGTGTGTGGAAACTGTGGCAACTGTGGTCAGGAGGCGACAGTTGATGAGGACGGACAGGACAAAGAGGATAACAGTGGTGGACTATAAGTGGAAATTAATCCCAAAGGTCAAAAGTCATCTCTTGGGCAACCAAAATATTTCACTATCTAGACATTAAGTAGCCACCTAATAACATCTTTTATTTCTCACTGAGCGTTAACATGTTTTAAAAGTGGGCTGAGAATTAGATTTGTTATATTGCAAAAAATATATTTTTTAATAAAGATTGTAGACAATTATGCAAAGGTTGATTGTTTTGTTGTCATTAACTATGATGAAATGACATTACGTTTTTTTTTCTTCTTCAATTTCCCTAGATGACAACTTGGCAGTAAAGTCAAACTCCTTTCCATTTATCCTGGATTCTCTTTCGTGCTCTCCATCGTCCTCTCTTCAAAGCTCCCAGCTGCCCCTCGCTCTCTTTTCATCTATTAAGGGCTCTCAGACCCCCTCTTTACCCACTGAGGATCCAGCGCTATCCTGCTCACTCAGCCCGTCCTCTCACCAGTCCCTCAAAGACCCACAGCCCACCTTCTCTCCTGACTTCCCTTACTGCTCTCCCTCTTCACAAACTCATCATCAACCTGCCCTTCAACTGTCTGGTTGCAATTCTGCGTCATCTGCAAGTGCCCTCACCCAGCCCTCTCGAAGCGAACACATGGCTTCACCAAAGTTGGGGCTGTCAGCCACTACCACCACCTCTTCTTCCTCATCCTCGTCCTCTGCCTCCTTATGTCCCCCACCGCACCCTGGAAGCCCCAGCCGTGTGCCTGAGGGCCCCCCAAGTCCCGTCACTCCCACTCCCAGTCCTGGAGTGACATCTGCCTCAGCTGCACCTTCTAGGGCCCAATTGAGCATTGCCCTGATTCTGGAGGAACTCCGGGTGCTTCAGCAAAGGCAGATCCACCAGATGCAGATAACAGAAGAGATCTGTCGGCAGGTGCTCCGCCTTGGCGGAGCGTCCTATACCATAGACACGCCCTCCCAACATCTTCTCCCTCCACTGCCTCAGCTCTGCCTGGAAGGCAGCAAAAGGGCACCCAGCCCAACTACCCAGCAAACTGCACCTCAGCCACCTCAGCCTCTCCTGGCATGTTTCTCCTCTCTGCTACCTTCTCAGACAGCCAATAAACCCACAAAGCCAAGTAGTTCCTTGTCTCAAATCCTGCAGCCCCAGAAGCCCCAGATGGAAGGAACGGGAGGGGCTCATGGTTATTTGAGGGTGAGTTCTCGGCCCTCTGCTCCCTCCACCTCTTCCTCTGCTGTCATCTCCATGGCTTCCTCCAGCTATCCGCTAGGCTTGTCTTTAGCTTTGCCCAACCGCTATCTTCATGAGAAATCTTCAAACACCACTTCAGTGAGTGGGCACAGTGGCCTGTCCTTCCTGAACTCATCCCTCCCCACGTCAGTATCTATGGTCACAAACTCCCAAAATGCTATGCTGTCTTTCTCTGGAGTAGCAGACTCTTCCTCTGCGTCCAGCTCCACCAATACTGGGCGCCTCCAACATGGCTGCCGCTTTTGTGGAAAAATGTTCAGCAGTGACTCTTCCCTTCAGATACATCTACGCTCACACACAGGGGAACGGCCCTACCAGTGCCCAGTGTGCCTCAGCCGCTTCACCACACGAGGCAATCTCAAGGTGCACTTCCTACGCCATCGTGAGCAAAACCCAGAGCTCTCACTTTCACTCCTGCCCCCTTCTTTGTTTGGGGTAGCATTAGGGGCCGCTGGGGGATCTGAAATGGGACAGACCATGAGCGGTGGTGGTAGTACTAGTGGCATGAATATGATGCAAAATAAGCCAAAAAGCAGGAATGAGGATGAGACATGTGGAGATAATGTTGAGGTTGGTGGAACAAACACAGGCTTTTCTCTGGGAACCTCTGGAGGATCTACCCCTTCTACTCTACCCCTGCCACCTAGTGTAGACCTGGCTTTGATTTCTCACTCTCTCCTGCAGCTCAATAGGGCTACAGCTGTAGCAGCTGCAGCCTCTATCACCTCCGGCTCATCCCACTCTTCCTCTACCTCCACGTCTTCTCTGGCTACTTCCCTCCTCAACAATCCTTCCTTGTCATCGTCTTCCGGCATCACAGGGTTATTCAAGGGTGCTAAGCAGCAGCACTTTGATGAGAACACTCCCCCTCATGCCCCAATGCTTTCTCCCGCTGCCTACTCCCAGCTAGCCCACCTGCCTAAACTCCTTTTCCCATCGGTCTCCACTTCTTCCTCTACCTCTGCTGCACATTCATCCCTCTACAACCACCCAGCCTTGGGCTTGCTCCGCACCTCCCTACCCTCTACTCCTGGCTCCCACCAACTTGCTTCTTCAAGCCATTCTCAGCTTTCTTTCCCTTTCTCTTCGTTTCCCAAAGCCCCAGGCCAACCCACCACCACTCCATCTGCACTGCCTTCCTCCTCAACTCCTACATCTGAAACCTCTAAGCTGCAGAGGCTGGTGGAGAAGTTAGAGAAAGCGCCCCGCTCTTCTTCTCCATGGACTTCTTCTTCCATTTCCTCTTCCATGCTGGAGATGTTATCTGGCAATGCCACTTCCTCTTCAAGTCGTTTCACAAATGCCAGCACTTCGACTACATATGTAATGGCATCCCCACCATCTTCGACTCGTGCTTCCACCTCGGTTTCAAACTTCACACACGAAATGGTGGCTGCCCTAGGCATGAGTGCCAATGGAGCGAGTGCCATCGCGGGGGGCTTGCTACCATCACTAGGCATCACAAATCCAGTTGGTAACCTGACAACCAATCAATGTGGGGTGTGTCTACGGGTGCTAAGTTGTCCCAGAGCTCTGCGTCTGCACCAGGCTACGCATCTTGGAGAACGCCCTTTTCCATGTAAGATATGTGGTAGATCCTTCTCTACTAAAGGCAGCTTGCGGTCACACCTGGCCACCCATCATGCCCGGCTACCCAATGCACGTGTCCAAAATTCTTGCCCACTGTGTCAGCGTAAGTTCACTAATGCCCTAGTGCTTCAGCACCACATCCGAATGCATCTTGGTGGACAGTTGCCCACAGATGGCACAGACGATTCCCCACATGAGATGCTAGCTGAATCAAATGCCAAACCCTTGTCACAATCTCAATCCCAGTCCACTGACCCAAATACTGTCTCTAGTAAAACTCCTCCTCTAGCAGGCCACTCTAAGAGCCCAGCACCAAGCTCAGAATTTCAAACTCCAGCAGTAAGTGCAGTCCCTGCATTTGGCAGTACAACATCTGTTGAGTTTACCAAAAATCCCAACAAGTCTGGGTCCTCCAGCCCAGACCTCATCCCCCCGTCTGACCTTAGCCCTGACCCATTCATGAATCCCACCACAAAAACTCCACCACCAGGCAGTGTAGAACCCCCACTCCTTTGTGTCAGTGCCCCCTTGCCAGCATCCAAGCAGACGGATCCGGCTTCCCCAGTTGGCAAAGACAACCACGTTGAACAACAAGCTACTGCTGATATCCAACTTACTAAATCCGCACCCTCTTCAATCTCCTCCACTGTTACAACAGCTAATGCTATGGTTGTGGACGGTGGAGAAGATGAAGCTTCTACTGCCTCCGAAGCTTTCCCTGGCTCCAGAACAAACCTGGAGGACATGCAAAGCACACCTGTCCATGGTGACCCCTTTGTTTACACCTGTCCCAGTACCTCCTCTGATCTCATCCTGGGTCAAGATGTTCCTAATATTATTGCAACACCAACTTTGGAATCTGAGTCAGTCCCCCCAAGGCCCAAATCACCAGAACCCATGGAAGAGGACCAAGATCAGTCTTCTCCACCAGCGACACCAAAGCAAGACCAAGCAACTGTGCCTGACGAGGACCCCAACGTGACATCCACTTTGGAGAAGGTTGATACCATTGCTGCGGAGGTAATGGGTGTATCACAGAGACCTGCCACTTTTGTGAGGGAGACACGTCAGAGCTTTCATTTTGGTTCTTATGGGAGGGAAGACCGGGGAGAAGCTGTTAAGATTAGTGGATTGGCTTCAACTGAAACACTGGATTGTTCTGTCCCCATCAACCTTACCCCAACCCTCCCATCTCCAATGTCTCGCCCTGAGAAGAAGACTTATTGCTGTGCAGAGTGTGGAAAAGAGTATGCCAGTCGCAGTGGACTGAAGGTGAAGACAAAACACTCAGTGCTATAAAAATAACTTGAACAACATATGTTGGAAGAGTACTTGTTGTATTACATTTTTTTCCCAGGAGATTCAAACAATACTTTATAGCTTTATCACAAAAGTAAAGCTGTAAAATGAAAGGGATTCAGTTAATAATTGCTGAAACATTGCTTTATCTTCCCAGGGTCACATGAAGCATCATGGTGTGGTAACTAAAACGATACGTCCACCAGCCCGGAGTAGTCGTTCCTCCGTTGACCAACTTCCTTCTTCTACATCAGCTATGACTTCCTTAAATATTCCGGCCACCAGGAGCTCAGCAGGCTTCTGGAACCAGTATCAAGCTTTTCTCAACACCAGTAACGAGCCAACTGATGACCCGACTGCTGGCGGCCAAGAAGATAATGAATCTGCACGGTCGGCAAAATCGCCCATTCGATCTCCAATGGATCCAAGAGCCGCTGAGGAAGCTGGGCAAGAGTCTAGTGAGGAGTCATAACTCGAGTCAGCGTGATTGGCTGGATAATGTTCTGGTGTTTTCAATTAATGTTTACCTTTTGGTGAAACTGTATGAACATTTGCATAGTACCTGCTTCCTTAACACATTTCAAGTAGCCCGTCCATTTGATAGTCGGAGTAATATGTTTGTACGTCAAAGTTATGAGTCAATCAGCTTGGTCTTGTGGTGTTAAAAAAAAGAAGAAAAAAAGACAGCTAATGTACAAATAAAGATGAAAATATTCAAGAAGTAACAAAGTCCAGTTTTTGCTGGCTTTGATTAAGTGACACTACCAATTACTGGCTGAAGTTGTTAATAGTTTGATGCACATTTTAACAAAAAAAGAGTATCCCTGATGTATCAATGTTTCATATCAGACCTGGGTCAAATATATATACTATATATATATTTTAATATATATATTTGACATTAGCTAGTTAGTGAGTCACACGATTGTGCACTAAAATAATAGTTTAAAATAATTAAATGTCGGTATGTAAACATCTCGGTACTTGTCGTGTTGTGTGCCATGTACCAAATCTGATCCAACTGGCACCAAAGGAGGCTCAAGCTAACCAAAATGTTATTTCTTTGCAAATGCTTCCTGACCTAGGTCTGTAATCTGTTTCCTATCTAAAAGATGCTTTCCTTCATTCACTTGTGTGAGCACACAAGGCCAACAAACTGAATGTCTTTCTGTGGGGAATATTATGTTTTTAGTCCCGTTTTGTTGTTCAGATCAACTACTCACTCATGTCATTGTGATTTAGTTTTCACTATATTGTCCTGTCAAACCAGAAGCACAGCTGCAGTGTTTGTGAACCCAGTGAGGACATGGTCTTGTGTGTGACCTTCAGCTTTGTGAATATTATGATTGTTGTTTGGTCAAAAGTAATATCTGTAACGCTTTTTAGTTACTAAAACTTTAAGTTGCTCTAAATATATCAGAAGTCTGTGTCTGTTTGTTGTAAGCTGTACGTTCAGTGCTCCATATTAAATAGGAATTTTGAAAAGATATCTGGCTCCGTCTTGTTTGTGCTACTTTTACACAACAAAATATATTGTAACTGGGGTTCGGACTTATTTTCATTTAACTCGGCATTAAAACAAGCTTGCAGACATTTGTGCGTCCACAATCCCTGACAGTCACACGTCATTGATCTCTGCTCTCTGCCAAGACATTAAGGCTCCCCCTCTTGTGTCACATTAACAGAGGAGAGTGGAGGAGGCCAGCTGCCTTTCCTCCGCTAAGGCCAACTCAGCAGCTGAGCTACAGTACATGTACACATAAAGTTGGTAAAAGAAAATTTGTGTGACTCAAGTCTTAAAACGTTTTACTCTATGTACTTACACATTTGTCAGCAGCCATCCTGTCATGTAAAATCTATAGTTGTCATTACCAAGAGTGCTACCGCATGCTTGTCAATGAACACACAGCCTGCAGTTAAGCTGGAACCAAACCAACCTCGACAACACATATTTCCCTCTTAATGAAAGCAGAGTAGCATGCAGGAGAAATTGATCCAGGGTCAGTGTTATGCATGACTGGATGGTGGGAGGCTGTACACCTCATCTGTCTTTAAATGTGTGTGCAATGTGTGCATTAGAGGGCGCAATTCCCCTTTTTAAATACAATGTGGCGCTGCATATTGTATGCAGTTCGTTTGGGCCTTTTTTTTAACAGCACACAGTTATCAGTATTAGACAGCATCAATTTGTGGAGTGTTAAATACATTAAGATAAAGAAGAGCTGGCAATTAACTGATAATTGGTCCGTCGTGTATAACGCCCTAAGCAGTTCAACAGAAATAATAGTTTAAGAATTTGTGGCTATTGCCTTGGCCATGAACAGAAGAGTATGGGTACACACTTTTTAAAGTGAAAAAATGTCTTGGATTGCGCAATCTGTTATCGAATGTGTCGATAGTTGCGCTCTCTTCTCTGCTAATAATAATAATAATAATAATAATAATAATAATAATAATAATAATAATAGCTTTCTGCATTTGATGGAGCAATAAGGCATTTAATTACAGCCTGAGAGTAAAAGCAAACCGTGCCAAGTCTAATGTGAAGGTCACCCAGTTGATTCCAGCCTAGAGGGGCGGGCTGAATAGGAGGGGGAGGTTTACAACGCGCTACTTTCCAGCTAAAGGTCTCCGGGGAGGATCAAACTACCACGTCTGCATCGGGAAGAGAGGGGAAGAGGAGAAGGGATCAAAACAAGCCGACTGGAGGATCGAGAAGAGAGGACAGCGCAGAGTCGGGACCGCTTCATCAAAACGAGGTCGGCTGAAACATCTGGAGCAAAACGCAAACTGAATTTGGACATAAATTACGCACAGCCTGCAGCCCCAGTGCCCCCGACAGACTTCCTGCTTCCAGTGACGCCTAATAGTTTTGGTTGAAATTAACCAAAACGCGAGCAGAATGCACACTGGACAAATACTTCTTGCGGTTTAGGTAACTCAAGTAATAAGTTGCAGAGGCGCATTTCTTCTGGGAACTCGTTTTGCGCTTTGCGCCAAGTCGATCTTGGTCGCCTCGTTTTATTGGATACGTCTTTTCACAGACAATGTTTTGACAAATAGCAAAGTAAAGATTCCGAAAACTGTTACAGGAAGAGCTGTCTATTTTGTATAGTTTTTTTATTTTTTGGAGAGTCGAGTGATGGCACCACAGCTCAAATCGCTTGTCCGACTGCTGCTGCTGGCGGTGGTGTGGGAGCTGAGCGCACATGGAGCGACGGAGCGACAAGTCAATCCAGAGGTGAGCAATAAATCCAGAGGTGATGGACAGGCCAAAAAGAGAGGAGCGCATACATTCATAATAGAGGAATAATTTCAGATAAATACATGCAGAATAAAGCAATATAGTTTGATAAATACATCCAGAATTAAAGAATAAAGCCAGATAAATAAATGCATATATAATATACGTATATAATGAAGCCAGAAAAACTAACCCAGAACCATGAAATAAAGTTAGATGAATTCAGAATTGGGGAATAATAAAAACAGATGCATAAATTAAGCCAGATAAATAAACCAGGAATAAGATCAGATAAGTAAACTCAGAATCAAGGAATAAAACTTGATAAATACACCCAGCCTTGTGGAATTAAGCCTGATAAATAAATCTACAGTCAAAACGAAGGAATTAACCCTGATAAATAAATCTTGAGAGGAATGCATGTGGATGAATGCAGTAAATGAATAAGCCAGATAAATATATCCAAAATAGCCATTAACTATTAAAACTCAATAAATACATTTAGAGCAGACGGATAAACAAAGCTTGGATAAGGAAACGCATATAGAGATATGCTGTCCCCTCATATGTAGGATTTAAGGATATTTCCCTGCTAAAATTTCCTGATTTGACAACCACTTTGATTTCACAGGCCTGCATATAATATGGTAATTTGTGACCACCCTGTTGTCTTTGTAAAAAGTTTTCATCCTGGTGGACATATATTGCAACAGTTGCGTGTCGCTGCCGCAGAGATATGGGAATGGCTTTGACCCTGAGTGAGAGGAAGCAGCCCATGATGATGATAGTGCTAGTGAAAACACAGAAATGCTGAGAGAGCAAAAGTGGTAGCGCAAAAGAAAAAATCAAATGAGGAGAAATGCATGAGCTTGTATTGTGGTCCTCGGCAGGGACAGAGGGAGGGGGAGGATTGATAGTTGTGGGTGCAGTTATATTCAGAGGGATGGGGAGATGTAATTGTTGACATCTGTCCTAAGTTACTGCTTCGCAGACAAGATGGAGGTGGGTTTAACAGGGAAGAGTTTCCTGTTCTTCTCTGTTCAGTTCTGTACACTCAGATCTGATATGTCTGCCGTATCAGCAGTCATCCAACCCCACAGCCAGTATAATAGCAGGAAGTTATGTATTTATTTAGCCGGACGTGAGTTGTTATGTTACTCCTACACACCTGCTTCCCTCAGTAGCATAAGTCAATACTTTTTATGGTGGGCCATACAGTGGAGTCTAACGTCTCTCTCGTCATTGTATCCTGCCTATGGAATTAAAAGTCCAGCTGAGGCTGTGGAAGGAAACTCCGTTGACCTAAAAGCCTGCAAACTTCTGTGATTTAAATGTTAGCAGAGGAGCTGGCCTACCGCCACCATTTTTTTAGCACAGGAGCAAGATGCATCTATATTTCCCAAATTAGATCAACTAAGAAAAATACAACAATGTACTTTTTCCCTATAAATCAAAGAATTGATGTGCGAGTTGTTTATAAAGTGATCGAAATGAGATTAAAATGGTAACAATTATGAGATAAGATAACAATGGATAGTCGGTTAAAATGACGCAACACTGTAATCTGACTCTCAAGTAATGCTTAACAACTTCTAGGCCTCATTGGCAGACATATATTGGATGAGTTCAACATGTGAGGCAGATAGACCTTAAAACAGCTACTTCACAACGGAGCTTAAGTGATTTTCGTGGTAGTAGGAAGTAGAAAAGCTATCAAGTTTCTGTGGAAAATTGCACCAAAGTGCAGGGGCCGGCTTGGCCTGAAGTGCCCTGGAAAGTGTGTTGGTTCAATAAGTTTATGTTCATTTAATGATTTACCTCCTATGTTTTTATGATGTTTTTTTATTATGACTATCGCTGCTTCCTGTGTCTATATTTACTGATCACATACGTTGCCTCCACAAACCGGTTGAGTAGGTTGTGTTTAAATGAACAATAATTCTAATTAAGTGAGTGGTCGAGTCTTGTTCCGGAGGGGGTTGATGAACAGCCAGGGCTTGGGAGGATAAAGAGGTCATTTCCTGTGGTCTGTGGTAGAGACAGGAAGTGGGTAGTGGGTTTTTGTTCGCCGCTAAAAAACACCTTGGTGTGTCAGCAACCGAGTGTGAGACTCACTGGTACACGCATACACACACACACACGCACGCACACACACACACACACACACACACTCACATACACACACCTAATCTCATATGTGCACAGATCTTTTTATTTTGCACACTCACACAGGAATGCCTACAGGCTGAGGTCATTCACTACAGAGGAAGATAAATGTACATGAGCCGAGATGATGAAAGTAAAGCCGGGAAGACAGTGAGGAGACTGTTGGTGACTAGAAAGAAGGGCATTGTGGTGATGTGAGTGATGCAATCTGGGAAAGGGACAGTTGGAAAATGGACCAATTATTCAGTTGAACTGGACAGGATGTAGATCACAGCTGTAATACACATCCTGTGACCTAAGAGAATTCAGATTGGTTTTAACTGGTAACTTTTAACCAGTGCCATTATGATGTCTGACTAGTCTTTCAGCAGAAGGAAGGAAGGAAGGAAGGAAGGAAGGAAGGAAGGGTGAATAGTTTTTAGACAAAGCCTCATCCTTAAGATTGTCACGGGGTGGCCCGAGGGTTACCTTCCTGAGGAAATATGAGGTGTTAAAGGAAATAAAGTAATACGCTAAGTCATTACCTCATTTCCTGTTCATAAACAAAGCAAGCAAAAGCCAAATTGCAAGGAAGCATTTTCCTGAGTTTGAGATTTTCTTGGGATTGTCTTATTGCTCAAATGACATTGGCAGAGATGAGTGTTTTTCCACTCTTGGGTCACAAAGTCTTATTGATGTTGGCTGGAGAATGGTTGTTTTAATAGACAGCAGCTGGTGGATTTAACACACACACACACACACACACACACACACACACACACACACACACAAACATGCCCACATACACATTCAAGACCTTTTTTATTTGTGTGACAAGGACCTCCTGGCCAGAGGGGACAGCAACATTGCACGTTATCCTAAAGGAAAAGCATTAGCCTTGGTCAAATGTTCAAACAGCATGAAGAAGTCATATTTTAACACGTTGCGCTGGATATACCTACACACAAACTCCCTCCCACACACACACACACACGCTCACAATCACAAGGCAATAGCGAGCTGTTGCAAGTGGAGTGGGAGCACATGTCGGACAGAACTGCAGCTCTCTGGACAGACTGAGTGGATGTGTCATGAGGACCTGCGTGTGTGCTGTATACCCTCAGTTGGAATCCTATTGCTGTTGACCAAAGTTTCTTTCCATTGGCCCCCACCAAACGGAACAACTGACTCCCTTTCTTTTCTGAAACGCAATCCCTCCGTCTCCTTCTTGTCATCCGATGCAAAATGTGCACTCTGCCTGCTGACATCCAGAGCAGCCGTTGTTTGATTCCTGTGGGTCTAACATTACACAATAAACTCACATCGCTGCATATACGAGCGAGCTGCGCCCTCGAAGTACCTTTGCTCTGTGCTTGTCTATATGCATGTGCTTTGTTAGAAATCAAAGGATCAAGAAGAGTGACTCTGACACTGAAGTGTGCTTATGCAGCAGCTTGAAGTGTTCTACATCAGTGATTCTCAGTCGGGGGAACAGTCGTTCACCTCAGAGTGCATGTGGAAAAATTGTGGAGAAAAAAAAATGTAAATTGTGATTTGAATAAAATAAATCGTATTGTCACTGTAGTACGTGAACACCAGGTTTTGAGAGTGCTGGAAAACTATTTAACTAGCAAACAGTTAGCTAAAAGTGATCGATAAACAATACATACAATAATAAGAGAAGTAATATATGGTTGAAATAGTTAGCTTAAAGTAATGGATGAACAGTGAAGTAGTTAGCTTAACATAATGGATAAACTGTTGAATAGTTAGCTTAAAGTAATGTATAATGTTTACATATTAATTTAAGGCTAACTACTTTAAGCTAACTACTTTATGTTTATACAATACACTATTAAGTAGTTAGCTTAAAGTAATGTATAAACTGTAAAGTAGTTAGCGTAAAGTAATGTGTAAACTGTAAAGTAGTTTGCTTAAAGTAATGGATAAACTAGTTAAAATAGGTAATGAAACTATGAACATACAGTAATATAAATAGTTTGCACAAAGTAATGGTTGAAATTGTTAGCTAAACGAAATATATAAATAATGGAAATTATGGGTTGTCAGGATATTTGAATTCATTGGACATGGCTGTGTGCGTATGTGTGGTTCAGAACCACTGCTCTACATCAAAGGACTGTATTAGCTTGGGTTGTCATCTCCTACGCCACTGTAAATAGTGACCATTCCCTCTTCCTGCTACTGCTGTCGTTACTCAGCTCATTAGTCTGGTCAAAAATAGCAACAGTGAATAAGACTTTGTCAAGTCACCTTTGGGACCGGAGAAAGAGGTGTGGGAGCCCGAAAGTTAAAACAAGTGTTCAGTGTCACTCAACAGAAGTCTTTTGACTGATTTTGTAGAAAAGAAAAACAGTGAATGTCTGAAAGAGTAGAATAAGGTTTCGAGCACTGTTTTCCCTTATAATCACAGTAAAATACACGAGATGCTAAAGCTTGTGTTTGACTTTGCTGCTTATGTAGATGTGCTGGAACAGTGGAAAACAGTGAGTCTTTATGTGTCCAGTGCAGCTCCGTGGGTGAGTCAGAACCAGAAAGAGCTCATTCAGGGGTGAAGTCTAAACACTAAGACCTCCGTGTCTCCCAAGGACAGACAGTGAGGGAGAGATTAGACCCTAAAGGGCCTCACAAATTCTGCCATTCACTGCTGCCCAACGTATAGCCATGTTTTAAACAGAAACCTACAGACCTGAACACATATTCACATAATCTATGTCCGCACTACTTTGCTTTGTACTGTATATTATAAGGGGAAACATCCTGAAACGGGTCATTTAATGATAAGCTACAGACCTATTTTTTTACATTTGACAATATAAATCTAAATGGGCTCCTTAGCAATTCTGTTGCATTTTTTGTGAATTTTTCTAGCAGTCAGGAAATAAACAGGGATCACGGCTGTTGCCCCATCAACAGAATGGCAATGAAAATGCCCATACAGCAACAATTGAGTGGCTCTGGGTGTGGTTGTTCATAAGTATTTACCCTGAAGCCTCTGGGTTTTCCATAAGAGAGGGATGAGAGAGAGGAGAGGAGAAGGGGTGGAGAGACGAGGCGAAGACAGGGACATGGACGTGGGGGGAAGAGTTTGACTCTGAGGTTTGGATGCGCAGAGGAAGAAATTCCCAGTTAAATTACTGACTGACGTTGCTGCTCCACTGGAGACATCGGTTGAGGTTGCCCAAGGCCTGAGTCTAACCCGGGGACACTCCCTATCTTTCTCTCTTCTCTCTTTTCAATCTTCTTCACTGCCTAAACACACACTACGCCCTTGGTTTTTAATCAGAACTAAGTCACTTTGAGCCCTCGCCTGCCAGGAAAAAAAAAATCAAACGCATCCTAGAAGTTCACGACAAGCTCACAAAGGGAACAGCAAAATATCAAAGTGGTGTGGGTTTTCACTGCGCTCACAATAGCCTCAGTGTTATTTGTCAGCTCTCGCTTGAGAGTGTATACGATGTGTGGGAGAGGTGCGGAGCCGAGTCGCTGGTACAGATGTCCGACCGGCACCACAGCAAAATGAGTCTCAAGGGGAAAGTAAGGTCAAGCTAAGCGGGGACTCAGGGAGCTCACTGACCATCATGTGTACTCGAAGGGCTTCAATCTAAACTAACACAGGGGAGAGTTCAGGTGTACGTGTTGCAGTCTGCACTGAAACACAAACTGGTAGCTACAGAATAACTTCAATGTAGTAACTGAAGTTAATCTTTAACTCTCTGAGGGGGTTTCCTCATTCAGTTTCAGTCTCAGTTTTTTTGTTGTTGAAACCTGAACTGTCTTTGTTTGACTCTTTTATGGGAGCTGAACCGTGGCCTTTTTCTAACATGCTGACCGTAGTGCTGATTAAGCATGGTCTTCAGTGGAGAGACGAATGTTGATGCTTGAATAGCTTTTGCGTTTCGTCATTGTATGGAGACGTGCCAGGTGCTTGAAACGATGTTGCCCCGACTGTCCAAATATCCAGATATCAAAACACAGAAAGACATTACTCAAGAGCTTATTTTTCAATGAGGAATGTGTTGTTGCTGCAGTCGCATAAAAACATCCAGCACTGACCACACCGTTCAACTTTGTTAAACAACAAGAATCAGGTGCGATGGGACTTGTTTATGGGTCTGTTTCTAATTAGGTCTTTTTTTTCTCCCTCTGTCATAAGACTGGAGTTTCCTCGGTTTCATTTCGCAATATGTTTCACGGCTCATACTGATCTCTCCTCTTTTTCCTTTTGTTTTGCGTCACAGTCATGGCTGCAGCAGTACGGTTACCTGCCCCCGGGGGACATGAGGACCCACGCCCTGCGCTCCCCTCAATCCGTCTCCTCGGCCATCGGTGCCATGCAGAGATTCTACGGCCTCACCGTCACCGGCACCTTTGACACCAACACCATTGAGTGAGCGACCTCAAACAGCTGTACTCCGCATGCAGAAAAAGTGTGGCCTTTTTTTTCTCAAACGTACACTATCTCCTGTGGTGTTTTGAGTGGACTGTGTCTGGTCTTCGGCAGGGCCATGCAGCGACCGCGCTGTGGCGTTCCTGATAAGTTTGGTGCCGAGCTGAAGAGCAACCTGAGGAGGAAGAGATACGCCATCCAGGGCCTGAAGTGGGACAAGACCGAGATCACTTTCTCGTAAGTAAAAGTGTCTCCAACGGCACGATAGAACTCTTTGCTGCATCTTATCTTTGTACCCAATGAACCAACATGAGAAAACCCAAACCGATGAGGGGACCTTCTTTTCTAGAAAGGGAAAATAATGTCATGTCTCGCCTTTCTCACTCTGCAGTATACAGAACTACACCCCTAAGGTGGGTGAGTACGAGAGCAACGAAGCCATCAGGAAGGCCTTCAAGGTGTGGGAGGGCGTCACCCCGCTTCGTTTCCGGGAAATCCCCTACAGTTACATCCGGGACAAGGTGGAGGAGTTTGCCGACATTATGCTCTTCTTCGCCGAGGGTTTCCACGGTGACAGCAGCCCATTCGATGGAGAGGGGGGCTTCCTAGCGCATGCCTATTTCCCCAGTCATGGCATCGGTGGGGACACCCACTTTGACGCGGCTGAGCCGTGGACTGTTGGGAGCAAGAATCTGTTTGGTGAGGCTCCTTTGAATCCGTGTTGAAACTGACGTTTTGATAAATGAGCGGGGACTTTTTTTTTAATGGTGATTGCCGTAAAACTGATGATGGCACAATGTTGGGAAGTCCTCTGTACACCGGGAGTCAGCAGGACTGTGAATTCTGCTGTTGTGAGAAAAACACAAGCAGCAACATGTCCCGTCTTGTTCCAGTACATTTAAGGGAGTTAATCCCCTGTACTCTGTCGAAGCTGCAGAAACGAAGAAGTGTTTATTTCTGGAGCGTTGCACTGTCAGCTGTCTGAGTGACACACCTTCTTATGATCTGCAGATGAGTTCATCTTTGATTCACTGAAGTGATAAGTACTTGTGTGCGTTTGAGTCACTTAAAAAAGAGGAAACTGCAACATGTACTCCTTCTTCTTGTTCTTGTTCTTCTTGTTCTTGTTCTTCTTGTTGTTCTTCTTCTTTTTCTTCATCTTCTTCTTCAGTAGATGATGTCTTATTAGCATGAGAGGGAAAACGCCTTAAATAGTGTTTTGGTGTTGACACTGTTTCAGGTAATGATTTGTTCCTGGTTGCGGTCCATGAACTGGGCCATGCTCTGGGTCTGGAGCACTCCAACGACCCGTCGGCCATCATGGCTCCCTTCTACCAGTGGATGGACACCGAGAACTTCCAGCTTCCTGACGACGATCGCAGAGGCATACAGCAACTTTATGGTGCGTTGGCTGACACTCAACGTCACGATCTTTACGATACAAAACCAGAAATCTGAAGACAGAACGATATAAAACATTGTGTCCTTCCAATGATCGATAAGACCCTTTCTATCTTTGTTAAATGTTTTGTTTGGTACTTTTATAACTCTCTGTTGCGTGCTACTAATAGCTATTTCCTCAAAGGTGGATCATTAAGCTTTACTGGATCCAACAGTACCAGCAGTAGAAGCGTAAACGTTGTCGTCAGGTTTACTGAAACCCTTTTCACACAGGTTCTGGATCAGGCCCTCATGTCCCTGATGTTTCACCCCGCATGCCGGACAACAACCCAGACCCCACATACCCACCAGACAAGCCTCACTACGGCCCCAACATCTGTGACGGGCATTTCGACACCATCGCCATCCTCAGAGGGGAAATGTTTGTGTTCAAGGTGAACTCTCACAACCTGGACGGACTTGTGTTATGACCGTTTCACGAGCCGGCTGTTCATTAAATCTCTTTTCCCTTTCAGGATAAATGGTTCTGGAGGGTCCGTAACAACCAGGTTCTGGATGGTTATCCCATGCCGAATGGTCACTTTTGGAGGGGACTGCCCACCCATGTCAATTCCGCGTTCGAAAGGGAAGATGGGAAATTTGTTTTCTTTAAAGGCAAGTCTGGCTTCACAATAGTAACATAACATTTAAAGGACGTCATCATAAAGCAGTCAAGGTCTTGCAGTTATCTCATGTGTGTAACTTGCCTCTCGCTCTGTCTCTCCAGGGGACAAGTACTGGGTGTTCACTGAATCAATCCTGGATGCTAGTTACCCGCAAACTCTGAAGGAAATGGGCACTGGGCTTCCCAAAGATCGAATAGACGCTGCTCTCTACTACACCCCCACTGGACAGACATATTACTTCAGAGGCAACAAGTTAGTCATCTTCTCCTGAGTGTGTGTGTGTTTGTGTGGGTGTGTGTGTGTGGGTGTGTGTGTGTGGGTGTGTGTGGGTGTGTGTGTGTGTGTGTGTGTGCGTCATATCCCGCAATGAAACTGTACTGAAGTTTGTAAACTACTGACTCAAAAGAGCATCCGTTTGTGTCAACACTACCAAATGATATGTTTGAATATTGACCATATAAGGTCAAATACCTGAGGTCAGTCACTTATCCTGAATTACAAACCTGCATTTCATTTAAACATTGAAATAAACCGAGAGGAACTTTAAAGCTTGCTGAGCCCCACCATGTTTACACTGTACTCCTTGTTTTTGAAGAGCACGGTGGTCAGTGATTACACTGCAAACAGACTCCCAAATAAACAGAGTTATGACAAGTGTATGCTGTTATTTAAAAAACAATAATTTAAAAACCTGCTTGATGGTTTCGTTCAGCAGAATCACTAAAGCACATTTTCACGTTCCTGAAAGGAATCTAAGTCTCAAAAACCTTTTGGCTAAAGAAAAGTCGAGTCTCTTGAATTCCTTCACAAGTCTGCTCTGAAGTCTCAAGTTCTTCAGTGCAAGTGGAAGTCAAGACTTGAGTCGTCCATGTCTATGAATGAGACATGAACTCACCATAGCTGCTCACCGTTGCTCTCTTGACCTTTCATCTCTCATTCCCGCTTCAGATATTACCGTTTCAACGAAGGTTCACGAAGCGTCGACAGCGGCTACCCAAAAGCTATCAGTGTGTGGCAAGGAGTGCCAGACAACATCAAGGCCGCCTTCATGAGCAAGGATCAAGGTATGATATTACCTCGACTCTCTTTTCTCACATCGTCGTGTGAACCGATACTTGTAGATGTCGCCTTTCGGGAGGTTTCTTTTCACATTTCTTTCTTCAACCCCCCCGCCCCCTCCAGTGTACACCTACTTCTACAAAGCCAACAAGTACTGGAAGTTCAACAACCAGATGATGCGCGTGGAGCCGGGATACCCCAAATCTGCCCTCCGGGACTGGATGGGCTGCCCCAACGAAGACTCCAAGACGGACGGAGGGAAAGGCGGCGGAGGCGGAGGACACGACAAGGACAAGGAGAGGGAGAAGGACAAGGAGCGCGAGGATAAGGACAGAACCAGAGACAGGGAGAGGGAGAGAGAGAGGGAGACGGACACGGAGAAGGAGAAAGAAACGGAGGTGATCATTATTGAAGTGGACGAGGAGGAAGGGCTCGGGGGCGGCAGCGGAGCAGCCGCAGTGGTGGTGCCGCTCTTCCTGTTAGTGTGTGTGATTGCGACTCTGGCTGCCTTGGTGTTTTTCCGTCGCTACGGTACGCCCCGCCGACTCCTCTACTGCCAACGATCTTTACTTGACAAGGTGTAGACGGAGGAGGAGGAGGAGAGGAGGAGAAGACAGGGACAGAAAGAGAACATGGAAGGAATTCTTAAACACAGATAATGAGAGCAGAAGAGATACAAAAACAAGTACAAGTAGAAAAACTGGAGAAAGAGCAGGAGGAAAAGCACCAGAGTTGCATTTTAAATGTCCGTACCACTGCCAGATTTCTTTTGCTCCATCGCTCAACCACTCCATCCTTCCATTTTTGTTTCTCTCCCCCTCCCTTCCATCTCTGCCTCTCTCCTCGCGGTTACTGACGCCAGCTCATTGCTGTTTGTTTTAGCCTTTTTTTTTTTTCTCGAAGTCTTATTTCCACTTCCTGTCAGTGGTCAGTGTTTGTGTCCGTGTGAATTTCCGCTTCAAACCTGCATCTCCGCGACACACGTTCTCGCATGTTCTTTTTCCGAGCGAGTGAGGAGCGCGTTTTGATGGTTTGCGCCGTCTTCTTCCCCGAGCAACACGTTTGGAAAGCACAGCGGCATTGTCGCCGTGCTTTAGTCTTCCAGTAGAGTACCACGTCGGAGCCAGTACGGACCATGAAAAGGAGAACAAAACATTAGCTTAAGTCTTTTTGAAGCATGAGATATCAGAGTAAAGCAAAAACTTTTTTTTTTCATATCGATGTCTTTAGTGCTGATTATTATTATAAATGATGCTGTCATTATTATTATGACTAATAGTATTCTTGTTGTCCTACGTGTAAAGAATGTGTTTTTGTTTTGTACATTGTCATTAAAACGTCCTGCTGGACAGTGACATGCAGTTTTTAAAGTGGCCTTAATTTTATAAATGTGTGGGGACAGTGAATGGGGAAGGGGGTTATGTATTCTTGAAACTTGATTGTTTTTTCTTTTCTTTTTTTTACCTTGAATCGATCTCAAATGAAATAAATTGAAGAACTGAAAATGACTAATTTTTTGTCATTGTACTTGTTTTTTTAGTTTTAAAATCATGGTGCTACAATATAGTCAGGGGTTATAAGTAGCTTAACAACAATGATAATGATACTAGTGATACTGACGCTGATAACAATCCAGTGTTTTCAATGGGTGTGTGTGTGTGTGTGTGTGTGCGTGTGTGTGTGTGCGTGTCTTTAATCACTTATGCTTTTTAAAGCTTTTCTTACACAATAAAGTAACTTCAAAAGGTTTTCTGTGATTTGATTCCACTAAGTTAACCATTCCCTTGATATTTCATTCTTCTTTCTGTGAACCGCCATGAGCAGAACTGGAGTCACTCACCCCCTTAATGCGGCCAGATTTCCAGCTTCGACCTGTCCTCTCATGCTCTCATATTGATCTCGCCCCGTCTGGTGCTCACCATGTCCTCCTGGACCTCCAGGTTTCTTGCTCCCCCGACTGCATCGCTCTTCTTTTACTGGGGCTCGGAAACTGGCAGGCCGGAATCTGGGTCGGAAAGCGCGGACTGGATCCAAAGCTTAAGTAGAAACAGGGATGAAGAGGATTGTGTAAAGTCGTTGCTGCACAGCAGGAAAACATATCTCAGCTATCCGGTTAGAGAGACAGGGTGTGTGTGTGTGTGTGTGTGTGTGTGTTCTTGTCCATACTTATGAGGACCAAAGCCTCTTCACAAGAGAAGGTGGATGAGGGAAGTGGAGCACAAGTTCTTTGGATCTCGGGTTTGATAAGCATGTGGCGAGTTTTAATATCCTCTGACGAATGTGGTCAACGCAGGTCCCCGCAAGTATAGCAATACAAGCGTGCTCTCATGCATGTTCTTGCACCGCTATAAATGCCTTTATTTGTGCAATGTGCACTGCGTGTATGTACACTCCCATCCGCCACGAGCCAATAAAAGCTCAAACAGCAAACTCAGGCGTCTCCCCACTCCTTAATGATCCCACTAATGAACAACTGCTGAACAGCCATTAGACCCACTGCAAAGATGACTGACTGCAAGAGAGCGAGTGGGTGGGAGTCATCGCCTCTGGGATATGGTACATGATTGCAGCGATGGGGCTTTATGCAATGAAAATGATGAGGTATTTTCCTATTGTGCCCCAAAGGGTTCGGGCGCCCATTTGTCTCCACTTTGCTGCAGTTGTCTTGAGAGAGAGAGAAGTCACGAGGCTTTTTTTGTGGAAGGGATAGGAGGGAGGGGGAGATGAAGGAGGAGTGAGGAGGGTTAAGTCACATTTGGATGCCAGAGATGGAGCAGAATTCCATGAGCAACATCTGGAATTCCAACTGCATCATGCCGGCCAGACACACAGCGGGACGCGGGATGGGGGTTGGTTTGGGTGTGTTTAATTGGCTTTTTTGTTTTTTACTTCATCATGGTCACAATAAAGTATACGTAAAGAAGGATTGTGTGTGTTTTTTGGGGGGCGTTTTCTTCCTGGGTTTACCGCTTTAAGGCACACGGGACAGACGTCAGGCTGCGAGGTCACGGCTTCTGATGTTTTCCGTTTTTTCCCCTCAGCTGATTCTGCGGAGCGAGGAAAAGATCGGCCTCAGCATAATCCGTCCCCACAGCGCTCCCCTCGCTCCCCTCGCTGTGTAACTGGAGAGCTTTTTCTTCACAGTCTGCGAAATGACTCACTCCTTTTTCACAAAGCCTGACAAAGGAGCACAGGCCTCTTCCAGCCACCTCCACTCCTCCGGCTCTCACATTTCACCCCAGATAAAGGAATACAAAAGTTTCATTTCTATCCCTAATCCACTTTTACACAAAAGCGGCAGTCACAATCACAGACTGCACTCATGTCAACAATGCCGTCCTTCTCCCATCGAGCCCCCTACTCAGCAGACGTCATTAACAGGCCCTCTTTTTTATGTTTCTCTCTCGCCGCTGGACGCTCTCGGGGCCTGTTTCGGTTGGCATGTGAGCGTCCTGCAGGCCGATGAGTGGAAACTTCCAAATAGGGGAAGTCCTGCTCTTGGCTATTGTGTCTCATAATAGCCAACACCGAATGTCATGATGTAATTGCAAGGCCCGACCTCAGAGAGAATTTTCTTTTCTTTTCTTTCTCCCTGTTAGGAGCCTAAATGATTACCAGGGAACGGTTAGTGTTGCACTCTGCCCGGCAACAGAGACATAAGACGGTGGAAAGACGCATTTCTGAAGCAAACTGGTGAGTTGCTATATAGGTTACACATGGTTTTCATTTGCATCAGTTAAAGCTCCGCCACATCCTGCACCGCACACTAATACAACAAACCGGGACAGGGGGTTTCTCTTTGTCACACACATGAACATTTGGCTTTGCGTATTTGTATTTTTCATTTTAAATGGTCACAATTATGGATTTAACAACTCTTGTAATGCAATTTGAGTGACTGCTTGGTAAATGTCAGTGGCTGATAATGGAGAGCACATATATGAATATTCGAAACAATGGCAAACTTAAAAAACATCACCAAAGAGATGTCATCCTGTCACATACCAATTTTATTTTTAGTCATACCCTGAAAAGCTGATTTGATCTGAAAATAAGAGGTCTTCACAGGATATCATGCACCGCTGAGATATGCACAATCTCTGTTTCCATTCGAGCGCCCCAGTGAACCAGCAAGCACAACGCCAGAGGCGTGAACGGCCATCTTTAAAGTTAATCATCACACCGTGTCAGAACGTCGTGAAAAAGTGGACCACGTCTTCGTGGAGTTTTGCCCTTCTATTCGAGTGCACTCGCTGTTTTACAAGATAGAAACACAATGTTGAACTTTAAACAAAGTATTCCACCCTCTGGAAGGGTGCAAGAGATTGCAGCTTTTGTGTAGCTGCTGTAATCTCTTTCTCTCTCTTTCACACACAAAGACAACACACGGTTTATTAGTGGTGTACACTGTCAGTAATAGAGTGGGATCAATATCTAATACTTTTTCCGTTGTGTCTGCATCTTATTATTCCATTTAGCTGCATGTGGGGCTGTGCATGGAAAATAACTTTCCCCATTAGCTCAACTTGTTTGGTGTGTGTGTGCCCCAGAGCCCAATTTTCCATTTTCATCCGATATGTTCAACGTTTTGGGTTGATGATCGCTCGTGAAGCTACATGCATGCCTTTTGTTCCACAGAGCACAATGTCTGCTCTCAGGATCGGGCGTGGTGCCGCAGGAGCGGCCGCTAGAAAAATGTCACAGGGAGGCAGTGTGTGGGCGACGAAAAAATACAGGTGCAAGGAAGTTGAACAATCAACATTACATCTCCTTTAGGTTGCATTTTCTTCTTCTTCAGGGTATGCCGTGGTTTCCCCAAGCCCTGCAGAAAAACACCTCCATCATAAGAGATGCTGATTCAGGTTACCCTCAACCTGACCCAGCAGCCATATCCACGAGGAAACCCCCCGCCCCCTGCTTCGCTCAGGGGCCCTAGTCAGGATTGTGGGCACATTTCATCTGCAAACTAAATATACACACAGTCACTGTCTGAACTCTGAAGACCACAAGAGAGAAGCAGCGAGACCCTTCTCGAGATCTCCTGTAGTCAGCTCATGAAGTCACATCCAACCTCATGCATGTTTTTATTCTCTCTCACTCTCTCTCTCTCTCGCCTCTTCCAGCGCAACAAGTCCCATCTGGTTTCCATAAGCTCATACATGTCATTATGAAGACGGGGAAGAGGGGAGGACTGAAAGAGGAGGGGGAAGGGTGTGTATGCGTCAAGGGAAGTGTGGAACTTCAAGACCGACTGTCCAGATATCGCTGGCTTTCATCGTCTCTCCAAACTCTCCTCACGTGCGTCTTCCAGACTCCAGACTAGCTTCAGTCAAAGAACACAGGGAACTATACGAGATGCAAGTATGCGCGTGTGTGGGGGGTTGAGGGATAGGCACTGGTTAATAGGATATTCAGACAGAGAAAGAAAAACTCAAAGTCAGTGGAGAGTCAGTAAGACATGCAGAGATCAGAAAGGCCACATCAGACGTTGCCTTTGAAAGCGGAGCTCGTGGGCTGAGTCGCTAACAGGGCTGGACACAAAGGCCCATGTGGTTGCACCGAGGGGGAGGATTGCTCACGTAGCGAAAAACATATTGTTTTTACTGCACCAATTGTCAGCGTGAGAGCGGTCCCGCACAGCTGACCGGCTGCTCGGGGAGGCCGTCAGCGCTGAGACGCAGGTGGTCTGCTGCGCTGTCACCAGCGGTTCTGTGGAATAAACAAAAGGAGAAGAACATGGTCTCGAGTCATCTTTTCTCTTCACCTCTGGTCTCGGGGCTGCCCAGCCGTTCCATATTAGATTTACAGGAAGGATCGCAGCCAAATATGGCATTCCACAGGGCCGGTTCATTCCTGGTCCAGAGCCCTGCGTCAGAGCCGCACTGGGCAGCCTCGCCTGTTGAATTTGTGCATTTGAAGTGGAAGTAGCAAAGTAAATTCATCTGTGTTGGGGTTGCATTAGATGGCCGTTTGTAGTTGGTAATGAAACTCCCGTGAGACGGTTGAGGTGAGGCATTGACCTCGATGAGGATGGGTCGACGGGCAGCGTGGTGCTCTCACACATCTAGGTTTTGCTATCCCGACACGTCCCTATAAGATGCGGTCGAGTCCCGACGCACATTACGACTGTTGACCGCTGAATATTGGGGCATGAGGATCAAAGACCCGTCTTAAATCTTCAAATATTTAATAATTATTTTATTATTTGCAACCAATGACAAACACTTGCGTCTCGCCCCCAGGGCGATATACCAGTGAATGAACAGAGGGAAGACAAGTGGTGAGGAAATAGACGGACATCTTTTTTTTTAATCGGGGGGGGTCGTTCACCACCGGAACTCCGTTTGTTGTCGAGTCCTTGTCGACGGTCAGAGATGAAAACCAGGCGTGCGAGTTGGGGTAAACAAGTCTTGTGTGTGGTTTGTCCGGTCTGCCAGTTGCAGCAAGCAGATGTTTTTTTCCGGAAAAAACAGCTGTGCGATACCCCAGCAGACGAGAAAAGTTAGACAGAAAGTGGAACAATAAGCAGAGAAGAGTCAGTCTGTGTAGACCAGCCCAGGACTAAAAGGAGAGTAGGGCATATCACACTGGGATTGGTCTGGTGTCCAGTTGTTGTTGTGGTTGGAGCAACCGGAATCTGAAATTGCTGTTTCTGTCTGTTTGCTAATATGTTTGCCATAACAACTTTGTATCAAAATGTTTTTATCTTGTTTCACTGGGGGGGAAAACCCAACTTACCAACACTTAAGGTGCGGTTGGGTGTAATGAACCATCTCTTGGGTGGAAGGACATTTTCTTTGAGGCAACCTGTTGCTTTAATAATGTACGCTTATTGATGATGCCATTAACTCGCCTCCCCATATAAACCGAAGCCCTGCTTTTTATTTTACCACACTGTCCTCAGACTCTAAACACAAACCCTCTCTTCGAGCTTTCCATTTAGCCGACGCAGCCATCACCCCGCCTGTTTGCTGGACGAAAGCTTTTACAGATAGACTGAAGCAGCGCTCTCATTTCAAGCAGGCGGCCTCAGTTGGACATGTGCTCCTGCGTCGCCTATAGAGATGCCACGGTGAGGGATTCACTGGTCCTCACAGAATCCAGACACACTGTGTTGCATCAGGGCAGAAAAATGTTCTGCTCAGCGACCATTGGGCTGTAATTACATAGGAGCACTGCTGAGCTCTGCAGGATGAACGTCAAGACCGGAGAGACGGAACAAGGAAACAGGAGAGGGCAGACGCAGGATTTAGTGCACACTGCGAGAAGCGACAGAGTGGGCAACGTAAGAATAGATAGATAGTACAAAAGTGCCCACCACCACCAAGTCTGGAAGGAAACCACAAGACTGTGATGAACGTTGAATGAATGAAAAGGCCTTGGGTTAAGCATTAATGAGGAGACCCCGTTGACATAGACAGAAGAAGTTGCTGGTAGATCGGGGTATCCTTACTAACCTGAGGTTAACTTTTCTGCATTAAGTCATTCCCCTTGTGTCAAATGCCCCGACTGACCTGGTCCACAATATGGTGTGACTGACACCTTGTGGATTCTAAGTGTATACCACAGATCACACTGCGCTTTGTGCTTGATCTGAACTATTCCCAAGACATTGGGACATTTTTTGCAACCCCAGAACCTACGAAGAAACCAAAATGCATTCAGTCAATAGAGAGAATGGGAAAAAAATAAACTGTTACAGTAATTTCAATTTTTTATTATTTGTACATTCACCACTGATAGGCGTACTCAAAGAAGAAATTTAAAAAACAAAAACATACCTTCGTACTAAAATGATACAATGAAGATTAAAAAAAACAATATTAAAACCATTGGTGAGGAAACTCATAATGCAACCTTCCCTCTCGGGTCTGTAATGACAGTACAGGGTAAGAGAAGTGAAGGACGAGGAGGAGAGAAAGGAGGAAGAGAATCAATGATAAGGACAAGATAATAACTTGTGTCTCGTGTGACAGACATCGATCCCCCCGCCCCCACCCTTCACAGAGAATCGGCTCATCTCTTAACGAAACAGAGGAACACTTCATTGCGTTAGTAGTTATTCCACACCTGTCCAAAAATACCCAAGAGCTGCCTCATTTAAAGACTTGATTTTGATTTATCTTATATGTCTGTACAAAATGCCAAACACACCTATTCCAATAATTTCTGATTTATGCAAGCCTCTGCACAGAGGTCAGAATTTTCTCTTTAGGCAGGACCGGCAAGGAGAGCCTTGGACTACATGCAGCAACAAAAGGATTCCTCATCCTGATTCCAGAGCTGTTAAAACACCGAGGCAACGACTGATCGTAGCAAATCATAATTGGCACCTACACTTTAGGGCAAAGGGGGAACATTGAGGAAAATTATAAAAAAGTACCCAGCGTGCCATACCGCGAAAATCGTCAAGACAAAAAAGGGGGGAGGGGGAGAAAGAGGCAAACGTATGAAGAAAATAGATCAGACCTCGACAGACGCGCGTCGTACAGCACCCTGGGAAACAACACTGCAAAATAAACCATGGTCCCCTTTAAGCATGACTGTGTGTAGGTGTAGATGTGCTTTAAAAAAGGTGACGAAGGTGATTTCAGAGATGGTGACGACATCAGTTGGTCCTCTGTAGGGGTCTTAGTTGTAACAAAGTACATGTAGTGAAAGGCAAATGGAAGAGGGTGGTCTCGAGGACAGTTCCATCCGTTGGTTGGCCATTAACGTCGCCTCTCTCGTGGGTCACTGCGGCTGCGTGAGCGTCGGCCTCCGCCTGCCCCGCGGCCCTCTGGTCTACGGTAGCCATCCCTGCGTTTGTCATTCTCCCGCTCCCTGTCCCTGTCCCTCCCTCGGTCCCTCTCCCTCTCCCTGTCCCTCTCGCTCTCCCTGTCTTTTTCCTTCTCCCCCTCACTGCGCTCTCCAGCAGGGACGCCTCCAGCTTTCATCCTCTCCTTGCGCTCCTCTTCCCTTTTCTTTTCCTCTTCCTCCTCTTGCTCCTTCCTCCGTTTCTCACGCTCCTTCATCCGCTCTGCTCTGGCAGTTTCCCGTTGGTCAAACTACAATGAAGAGAATGCACAGAGCAATATCTTTAAATTAGATGGTTATACACGCAATAAAAGCAGCGAGCAGAGTGGAAACAGGTAATCTGTCTCACCTGTTCATCCGTAAGTGGAAGCCAGTATATGCAAGGGGCCGCTTTAGTTTTGCGGAACAAATCATCAAGCAGCTTTGCAGGGGGATCCTCGGCCACTTTCTCTGCCAGAAACACACAATATTAGACGGCTTACAATTTAATTGTGTTATGAACGTGTCAGAAAATGGCAAAAAGGCCCGTCACGTGAAAACATTCTCAACTTGTGGCTGTCTTACCTTTCTTCTCAGTCTTCTTCTCCTTGCTCTTTCCCCTCTCCTTGCGGCGTCTCTCCCTGGAGCGTGACCTCCGGGGTCCACCCTCCTTCTCTTCACCCGGTTTCCCAAACTCTCTGACCTTGTCGCGATCCCACTCCCGCTCTGCTCGAGCCTTCTCCCGGCGCTCCATCTCTCGCTCGCGCTCGGCCCACTGGTCTCGCTCGGGGAGGAGAGAGGGCAGGCCCGCGGTTCGGCCACGGTTGGCGCCAGGCCCCTGCTCTTCTGTTGCGGGTCTGTCTGCCATGCCCTTGTGGAAGTCCAGCTGCAGAGCAGAGATATGCTCAGCCTACAGATAGCTAAGCATTGTGAGCAAAAGAGAGAGAAACAGACTGATAACAAAAAGGTCTTACCTCATCCTTTTGGCAGAAGTCTACGCTGAGGACTTTCGGGTTGCTCTGAGGCCATTTCACTCCATGAAGAGATGCCCGTGTGGCTACGGCCTCCTCAGAGCTACAGTACTAAACACAGAGAAGAAAGTGGCTCCGTTAGGCCCTGAAGAACCGCCCACAGGCTGGCTTAGATCTATCAGATGAAGTGCATGCTTGTAATAACTCACAGTGACGTAGCAGTGAGACTTGATTTTGTCGATCCAGAAACCCTCCTCCACCAGGGTGCCAGTTCTGCTGAGCAGCTCCTTAAGCTGCCCCAGAGTGAACGGCCTCACCTAGACAATATATGACCGAGGACGTGAGTATTGTGATTACAATCCACAACTACTGATAGTATGAGTAAATATACACACAATACATTTCCAAATATTGCCTGTATATAGCATATGGTTTAACAATAGAAACTGCACGTTGCAGGACAATGTTTTCTCACCAGGTTGCTGACGTGAACAATGCTAGAGACTTTGCCCCGAGGTGGCGAGGGCTGCCGGGCCGTGCGAACGGGGTCATCGATTGTGATGGAAACACCAGTTTTCTGCTGGCTGATGGAACGACGAATGAGTGTGTCGCTGGGGGTCACTGGAATAAAGAATGAAGACACTAAATATTTATATATTTACACTATATATTTATCTTTATTACACAATAACTATTCCATTACCAGTGTTGACTTCTACATCATGGCTGGTGTGTGACGGAGACTGGGTTTCCATGGCTCCCGGAAATGGGGTGTCTATCTTCTTGTCATGCACCTGTGTCCTCTCTCTGTCTCCCTGTGGGTCATCCTCCTCTGATTCCTCATGTCTGCTCACCTTTGACTCCTGTCCATTCTCCTGAGTCTCCAGGTGCACCACCTGCAAAATAGTGAAGGTATCAACATCAGAGTAAGTATTATATTGCGCTCCTTCCTTCATTTCACACCTGTACTGCTGACACCATGAGTCTAAAGCCTGACCTAGGCTGTGTTTTTGACCCTGGTTGTTGAGTAGAAACTCCACTTTGTTAACAAGCAATTCTTAAATTAAGACTGGAATTTCATAAGACCTTGTATTTGACACTAAAGACCACTTCAAACTGGTCACTCATGTAAAACAATTAAGAGCCTTAGACAAACCTGTGTGACAGTGCGTCGGATCTGAAGGTCTTGGTCGGAGCGCTCCCTCTCTTCATCCTCAGCCCCGGAGAGGACAGCTTCCTCTGGGTGCAGGTCCACTACCGCATCCGGCCCGAGACACGGACGAATGTCTGGGATCAGCGACTGAGGGAAAAGAACCAATAATAGATGAGATGTATGAGCCTTAAATGTTCAACACATAGGACAGAGCAAGTGCACATCTTACAGTGTCAATAGCAACCACAATGTCATATCAGTTTTACTATTCTGCAAATACCTTGAGTGAATCGGTGGTAATGCTGATGGAAGGCTTCTTGGCAGTGACAGCTGTGCTGGAGCCCCACCTCCTCTTGCGACCGGCCGCGGTCCCGGAGTCCTGCTCGGCCTCTGCACTGCCAGGGGATGATTTACTGCCTGGTAAAAAACACAAGGGGGGGAAAAACGTTAACGGTCCCAAACATTAAGGTTAACAATGTCATTAATGCATACATTATAATGCAGATCCTGGTAAAGAGAGCGAGTTGGGAAGGCGACTTACTGCTGATAGAGATCTTACGAGCTGAGAAGGCCTTTGCTGTCTGCAACACAAGAAGATAAAACCCAACACAAGCCAGAGGTGAGAGGCGGACACCATGTGGTCGGGGACAGGTTGGAGGAAAAGTGGAATAATAATAGGAAGGGGTCAAGTAAGGGCTGAGAGTGAATGCTAGAAACTGCTGTGCAAAAACTTTTTGAAATTCAAGTCTACTAAATGGCAGCGGGCTATTTTGTACTGTACTGGTAGTTAGGCGCATGCCATTCATAACTACTCGATAGTAGACTTAAGTTGCCGTCTCTATCATACAAACAAGGACCTGGTGGAAATACTGCAGTTTAAACTCTTGTTAGTTTAAAACCGTTTGAGAAGCCACATTAACTCCAATTAGTTTCACAGCAGGGAAAATCAACTAAGATTAAATGTTTGAAGACTGAAGCATAGAGCCATTTGGATTTAACTGCATGAGATAAACATTATTTTAAAGCTGCTTCTCCCAGCTAAGACTACACAGGGTATAAATGTAAACTAAGCATTTTCAAAAATAACTGCTATGAAATATAACATTGAGTAAACGTCTACTTATTCCCTGGTACCACTGACACCTGATCCTTACTGGTTTGGATATGGCCCAATCACGACTGCATGTACTGTATCTAGGCAACAAGGGTCCAATCAAAGGTGGCTGAGATGTTTGGATGGAAATCTGAAAGCGTGTTGGCTGGCTCGATGGTATCAATAGTTCATTGGGGCTTTGAAATGCTTTTGGCCAAAGCAGTCTTCCTCGGGTGTTTTGCCATTAGTCCTTTTAAAAAAAACACAGCAGGCTCTTAACGACAGTAGGACACGATGAGTCCTATTTGTTGGAGACCAGATGTTGAATGCTGTCAACCGTCACGGTGCACACAAATGCCAAATTTTTATTGTTAGTGTTCAGTTGTGTGTGAGGCGCAGAGAGTTCGTATTGAAAGTCACAAAGTAGCAAAAATCCAGAGACGGCTGTTGCAGAAAGGAACTCAAACAGTAAGTCCTTCTTCAGGTCAAATACAAAACGGTCAAACCCATTGAGTCCAGGTAAAAGCTTTGGCCTCATTGAAAATTCAAGTCTTATCCGAGAAGGGTAATTTGCTGGAGAATCCAGAATTCCATTCCAAGAGATTAACAAATTCCCAAATGTCCTTTGTGAAGCATGTTACAGTTCACCAACCATATTAAATGGCATGTCGACAGGGCCCCGCATTTCTTTGCAAGTGAGTTAAAAAAATGTCTCAAAGTGAATTAATATAAAAACTATTCAGTGTTTGAGAGTTTCACAGCAGCCTTGACTTGAGGTGAGCACACATCCTTGCTGGTCTCGTCTCCATGTTGGGTTTAAAGGCACGAGGCCCGAATAGTGGGTAAAAGGCTAAGAGGTGGCCCACGTTTAGCCAACCCCTTCTTTAAATCTCCTGGTCCAATCAATAGCTCTGGCCAGCCATATCCATGAAAATGAGGCAGCCTTTGTTGCCAGGGGTGTCCCTCTGAAGTGCAGCCTTGGGGCTTATCTTTGGCAAACTCTGGATTCTTGGGGACAGTGGAACATGTGCAGCAGTAGAAGTAGTGGCAGAGGTATGCAGGTACCAATAGGGGCAATGGAACAGGCATGAGCACCTTTATAACAAAGCAATCATTTGGGGTTTAAACATCAGCCACAGTGAGAAAAACGACCTTGCTGTTCCTGCCTATGACAGTGCCAACAGAGGTTGTTTTTTTTTACTAAACAACCATATTCCTATACACAAATCTACCATTTGGCATAAGGGCTTATTAATTAATCTAGTGGAAATATATTGCAAATGTCGAGAAAACATTTCCATAACAATATATAAACAATGCAAACAAAAAGACCGACATGTATTGTACTATATCCTGGTAAATAAAACTCAACTATAAAGATTAAACTTTAAAAGATCAAATGGGTCCGTCCCCCTTAAGTCCTCCTTTGCTTCCAACAGCTTTGAGGACCAAGATGATTCGTGGTTCTTCAGGTGCCTTACCTCCTCGCTGGTCTCTGAAAGCTTCTCTGGCTCGGCCATGGCAGTGTCCTTCACCTGCCTGCATAGTGCGATAAATTCATATGAGCAGGAAACGAGGGATCAGATGAGCAGACCAGTAGGATGGAAGAAAATAAATTGCGCATTCATTTTCAAAATCACGGGTAAACAAATGAAACTGAATATAATTGTCGTTTAATAGGAGCAATTAAACTGAATTAAATATGCAAATACCACAGAATATGATACAAGTTATTTAAGATTTTTAAATAATAATAATTATGGGAGAAAAGCAATGCACAATCTCTCTCAAATATCATTACAGAATGCCTTGTACATGAAGTACACATAATCTTTAAACAGAATTAAAAATCACTACTATCCTTTAAATCTCATTGAACGACATGTGGCATATTAAGTAGATATTAATTTCCTGTAAATGAACACCAACGCAGCATTAACTCAGCAGTTGAACCTACTCCACTGAGATACTCAAACAGCAAGCAGGTGGTGCTAAAATAACGGCGCCTCCAGCGCATCTCACTCTGTTGACTAGAGTCACTTTGTCATTTCACAAATACGTTGCTGCTAAATTCTTCAACGCGGGTCGGAGGACTGAGCCGAGGAGACGAATCGGGGGGACTCAGAGCCACCGCAGTGCACTTCAGACCTGCCGAGTACGTCAAGCCTCAACCGGAGCAGTCAACGACAGCCACACGATACCTGAATGAGAGCGCGCCTCGCGTTTTCATTGCCTCCTCATGCGCGCACACGTGTACGCATTCATACTCCAATTAACTCGAGGCGGACTACACAGCCAGAAAACGGCTCGGTTAAAACGCAGCAAACAGGCTGCGACTGTTGCTAAAGCGGCCGCGTCGCAACGAGCCTCCTCGCTCCCTCCCGCCTCCCTCTCGGCAGACTGCTCTCCTCTGAACGTATTCGTTATGTCCGCCCGGCAACCACAACCTGTGACGGACAAACCCTCCCCGCGGTTCAGCCGAGCCGCTGTGTGGAAAACAGGCCGGCAGCAGCAGCTAAAACCACCGCTGGAGAACAGCCATGTCGCAACGAATGAAAAAAAAGAAGAAAGTCCGGGTATTAAAAAAATAAAAAAAAGGACCCGTATCTTCTCAGCCGCACCGGCTTCAAGGCAGTCTCATCACTCGCCTGATGGGAAAGTCAGTACCCGGCATCTCTTATGAGACAGTTTGATCATTGCAGTGACGTATTTATAAATATACAGCGCCCTAATGGTGTGACATTAAATACAAGCCATTGACCAAGTGAGTTTACAAAACTACATTTGTCAACACACAAACATTGGCTGCATAATTGTCAATATTTGTGCAACAATGTAGCAACATGTCATCAGTCAGTTTTTTTTTTTTTTTAAACATTGAGGAACATCCATCCATCCAACCATTATGCAAACCACTTATTCTGTTCATTGTTGCAGGGTGCTGGAGGTGATCCCAGCTGTCAATGAGCCAAGGCAGGGCACACACTTGACAAGTCGCAAGTCCATTGCAGGGTTGACAAAGGGTCAACCTAACACAGCTTCACGTATATTCCCTTGCCTGTTGTAAAATGAATCCTCACCATCAATAACGTGGGCAGGAAAGAGTAGCGATTCTATGACGAGATTCTGTGCACGTCAAAATATCCCCAGACTTATATTCCTACCACTTTTGTACTGTGGGCTGCATGTAGCGCTGTATTAACCAGTCATACAATGTGATTATGTGTCCCGTCAAGGAGTGCTATAAGAACATTGCGATGAGTGCAGCGTCATATTCAACGCACCTATGACGATTTTTTAACTCAAGGAATTTTATTGCGGCTTCCCACCGTGCACACATTTATGTTGCTCTTAATTATGTATTTTAATCCACTTATTTCCTCTGAGCACATTTTAAAATTTCTAATTGCGTGCCCTTTCTGGTGGAGTGCAAGTGTGTTACAGTGTGTGCCACAGATGCACTTACTTGTGCTGCATCTTGAAAAGTGCAAACAGAAAAGAAGCAGAGCGTGCAAAGTCATCGTTTATCATCAACATTTCTTTTCAGTAGTCTTTTTGGTTTGGTTTCTTGACTTTTGTTGACATTTCCAATGCACATTTTGACATTTCCCCTGTGAGTTTGGTGGAACAAGTAATTAATTATGAACAAGAGATTGCACTGAAACATATTTGCTTGCGCTGTACTAACAATCACATCAGAACATAATGGTTCCCGTGGCTCGAAATAACCCAATCAAAACAGCATTTGCATGCGATATCATACTGGGAATCTCAAACTCATAAAAAGGGATAAAACCAGGTTTGTATATGAAAATGTAAATTTACCTTTCACCCTGCGATGGTCTGCATAAGACGCGTAGGGTCAATCAAAGCAATTTATCTCAAATGCGGAGGCGCCATTGGCTTTTTAACTTTTGTTATAGAATTAAAGAATGCACTGTTGACGATAATTGAATGCATAGTAAAGGTCCAATTGACCATCAGGACAAAATAATTTGACTGACTGACTTGACACACGCACAATGAGTTCCATAAGACCAAGACTGGGAAGCAGACCTTTTTTTGCCTGTTTCCTCCTTTCCCTCGTTGTCATTTCTCTTCTTTTGTGACTCCTCTCTGGTTGGTGCTTCCATGAATGATTTCTGAGGATTTGAAAAGGGCAGGGAATGTGAAATAATGTCCACAAAGTTGTTTAAGAAGTTCAGGTAACAGTATTGAAGGGAAAAATAAATACCAGAAATAAAGTCATGAAATTTGTCTGTACCATTACTACTGTATATTAACTTATGAGAAACTGACCTTCGTGTGAGTGTCTTTATCAACAACCATGTTACTTTTCTCTACAGACATGTCTCTCCTGGAAGAGGAGGCTTTTGGAGTTTCCTTTAAGCCCACAGCCTTTGCCTCTAGTGTCATCCTGTGCTGTGGTGAGGTATTTTTGTCGGGTTTCTTTTCCTTAAAAAAGGAGAGGCAAACAGAGCAGCATGTTATGCACAAAAGACATATATGCATCCCCAACAATGTATAGAAGACTGCAGTGATAATGTCATCCAAGTGAAAAATTAAAAAGTTCCAACATTAAGATGGGAGAGGTACCATTTAAATTAACTTACCCTTCTACCTCTGGTAATGGAGCTGGTTTTCTCTTGAGAAGATGAGGATGAGCTAGATGACCCAGATGATGAGGACCCAGAGTCTGATTCTGAGGAAGACGAGTCATTAGATGATGACCTCCGTCTGGCGTGTTTCTCTTCATTCTTTCCATCTTTCCCTCTACGCTGTGCAGTAACCAGTTGGTTTGCAGGACTGCTTTCCTTTACTTTTTTGGTGGAATCCTTTTCTTTGTCCTCTGACACAGAGCTTGTGGCACCTTCTTTTTTGGGACTAGGGACCAGTGTGGTACCAACAGTGGGCTCCTTCGCGGGTGCGACGGCCCCCACGGACCCAGCAACGACCTCCTGTTTTGTCCCCTTCTGTGGGTCTTCCTGTTCAATAGAGGACCGGAGTCCTTCCTCGCGGCGTTCCCCGACATCGGTGATGGAGGAGACGGGCGAGTCCCGAGGCTGGGGGGTATCGGAGAAGTTGCGAGGTCGCTTGATGACCATGGAAGGGGAGGAAGTTTGGATCGGAATCGGGGTGTCCCTTAAGAACCGGAACTTCTTGAATGAGGATTGAGGCAACGGAGGTGTTGGTGACATGGGTGCACTGGACTCTGCTGCTTCTCCCCGGGACTTTGAAGTATGGTCCTCTTCCTGCTCTCCGGTCTCTGTTGATGACTTTCTACCCTGTCCAGCGGAGAGAGTGGGAGGAGTGGGCAGGGCGGTGAGACTGATATCACGGCCGCGCTTAGACGGAGGGAGGTGACTTTCCCTCTCCTTTTCAGCCATCCTCGCTCTCTCCTTCTCCTGTTCCAAGGCCCTCTGCTGCTCCTCCTTTTCTTTCTGCACAGCCTTCTCCTTCTCTAGCCTCTCGTGTTCCAGAGCCCTCTCTTTCTCCTTCCTCTCCTTCTCCAAAGCTCTCTCTCGCTCAAGTTTCTCCTGCTGTAGAGCTCTGTCCCTCGCCAGCCTCTCCTTCTCCTCCCTATCCTCTTCCAGAGCTGCCTCTCTCTTTAATCTATCTTTTTCCTCCCGTTCTCGTTCCAAGGCCTTTTCTTTCTCGATCCTTTCTTGCTCCAATGCGTTCTCTCTCTCAATTCTCTCCTTCTCCTTCTTCTCAAGCTCTAACCTCTGCTGTTCTAGGGCTCTCTCCTGCATCAACCTTTCTTGCTCCAGAGCTCTTTCTCTATCTATTCTCTCTCGCTCCAAGGCTTTCTCTCGCTCTAGTCGCTCTTTTGCCAGGGCTTTCTCCCTCTCTAAGCGCTCCTGCTCCAGGGCTCTTTCTCTCTCAAGACGCTCTTGCTCCAAGGCTTGCTCTCTCTCGAGTCGCTCTTGCTCCAGGACTCTCTCCATTTCTAGTCTCTGTTGCTCAAAGGCTCTCTCTCTATCGAGTGTCTCTTGCTCCAAGGCTCTCTGTCTCTCTAACCTTTCCCTTTCCCTTTCCAACCGTTCCTGCTCCAGAGCCTTCTCTCTCTCGATCATCTCCTTTCTCTCAGCCTCCAGAGCTCTCTCTCTCTGAAGCCTGTCTTGCTCAAGAGCTCTTTCTCTCTCCTTCCTTTCCTGCTCCAAGGCCTTTGCTCTCTCAAGCTCCTTTGCTCTCTCCAGCCGTTCTTGCTCCAGGGCCTTCTGTCTCTCGAGCTCCTTCTGCCTCTCCATCTCCAGGGCCCTCTGTCTCTCGAGCTCCTTCTGCCTCTCCATCTCCAGGGCCCTCTGCCTCTCGAGCTCCTTCTGCCTCTCCATCTCTAGGGCCCTCTCTTGAGCCAAGGCTCGCTCCCGCTCTTCCCTCTCCTTCGCCAAAGCTCGTTCCCTCTCCTGCCTCTCTCGTTCAAGGGCAAGTTCTCTCTCCCGCTGCAAAGCCTTTTCTTGTTCTTCTCTTTCTATGGCCTGCTGTCGTTCAATTCTTTCTTTCTCCAGAGCTCTCTCTCTTTGCTCTCTCTCCAGCGCAACAACTCTTTCTCGCTCTTCCTCCATCGCTCGTTCTTGCTGAAGCTTCCTCTGCTTCTCTTGCCTTTCCAGCTCGAGGGCCCTTTCTCTTTCCATCTCAGAGTCCCTCTCTTCTGTTGCAGTGGCCTTGAGCACACTAACGGGTAGCTGAATATGGGACGAATGTGCTCCTGCGAGACCCTGGTTAATGCCTGGAATCGTGGGAAATGACACATGACCTGCGGTATTGGCTGTGTGAGTGATGGCAGACACCAAACCCTCTGGTGGCCCTCTGCTAGGAAATGATGTAGCTAGAGAACTGCCGTCTTGCCTCTCACCTTCCCCACCGGCTCGGTGCCAACCAGCTCCAGAGAAAGCACCTTCTGACTCCATTTTACGTGCCAGAAGTGTCAGCGGGCCCGGCTTGCGCTCAGCATGGCCACTCCTCTGTGGCTCTGGGCTGCTACTGCGGCTGCCGCTGCTGGAGGACCCGGAGCTGGAGGTACTCGATGAGCGCCTAGCTGGGGCTACATCTGGACTAGGGGGGCTTTGTTTCGGGGTGTCAGGCAGGGGGAATGACAACTCTGGAGGTGGAGAAGGAGGAGGAGTTGGCTGGCGGAGCTGAGGGGACAAAAGTGAAGGCATGTGTTGCTGCGGTGGTTGACAGGAGGCCCCAGACCTCTCTCTGCTTGTTGGCGCTCTGGCCGGCTCTCTGTGGCCTCTCCTCCGAGCACCACTTTCCCAGTCATCGTCGTCGCCATCCTCCTCACCATCGTCGCTGTCGTCGTCGTCGCTGTCTGCAGCAGCTTCATTCGAGGCAGACCCCTTATCTGGTCGGTGCTCACCGCCAGGAACGCGCATGGCCATGGAGCCAGAAGCAGGAGGTCCGGGTAGGTCAGCTTCCTGGTTCCTGTTACCCTCGCCCTCATTTACGTCACCAAACAATCCGTCGACACCTGAGGGGCCGGGCGGCTTCTGCTGCTCAGCCAATGCTGGCGCGGCATCCTGATGAGGACATAAAGGGAGGTGAGGCTTATTTGGCCATTGCAATATATCATTACATGACCTGGAACATTTCTTACAAGCAACTTCCTTTTAAATGTGCAACAAAACATGTTTTTGGAGCACATTGATCATACATGGCTATGTAGTTCTGTTGTCCGGATGACTATATAGTTATTTCCAGAAGTATGAGCAATTGTAGATAATAATACTCCATACTACTACTAATAATTTTACAGATGTGTGTTTGAGGTGAAAAATACCTAAAGCTATCATATAGGTACATTAAAGATTGACACATAATTAAAGGGTAATTTCTCCCCTTTATTGAAAAATGCACTTATTAATAATGTTGAATTAATTAGCTCAAGATTCACCCTCAGGCTCCACCAGCATGTCACCATTTTGCATCAATTGTTTCATTTGGTACACTTTTGTATGCATTCTGACCTCATGATCATAAATGCTTGTAGTAAACTAGGCTAATGCTACTCGTGGCTGTATATGGGTGAGCTTGGGGTTTTTCATGTTTATAATTACATTTGCTTACCTGTCGTTAGTTAAACTCTTTAAAAAGTTTGGGCTGTCTGCTTGAAAGGTGCTTGGCCACGTTTGATGTGTTACCTCCCTTTGTTTGTGTTGCTTTAAAGCACGTTTTACAGACGGGTCTATCAGTGTCAGTGGGCTTTCCCTCACAGTCTGCACTGTCTCCAAAGTATCTCTAGATTACACTCCTGGCGTCTGTTTTTTCTACAAGCAAAGGACGGTCGGCAAGAGCTCCTGAGCTCCGGTCATGTCTCCCCCGATCAGAGAGCACTGCTGCTGCTGTTCTGTGTGAGAAGGAGCCTTAAGCCCCGCCCCCCTGAGGTCTGTCTCCATGCTCTCTCTGCATGCAGCATGAGAGAGAGAGAGCAGAGCAGTTTTAAGGAAGCGCTATTTTCAGAAAGTACCAATACTTAAAATATGCAAAATCGTATCGTTTTTAACGTACGAGTAGCGCGGTACTTTTTTAGTATCGGTATACCGTGCAACATTAGTCTGACCTGGGCTTGAGGAGGGCATGATGTACTGTTGTTAACTTCTGTGTGGTCCTCTGGCTCTGTTTGAAAAAGACAAACATAAAATCACTGAAATGTTTTGCACGAGGACCATAGATGTATACAATAACGCTCTTATGTCAGTGGTGGACTCCATCAAAGCTTACCATTTGTGTCATATGCTTCACGGGCCTCTCTCTCCAGCCGCTGCCTCAGGAGCTCCTGTTGTTTAGCCAGATACTGCTTGATGAAGCTGTTCTGGCTCATTTCCTCACCGATCTAAACAGAGACCATCAAAAATATAGGTGCCTTCAAGGCCACTCGCACACACTGCGAATATCGTTCCAATGCAAATTTTGTCATTTATACTTAAGTTTTCGAAGCGGCTTCAGCTGTTGATTTAAAATGTAAGCATCTTGAGACACTCACCTGTGAGTTTGGCTGCAGTCCGATGTGAGCGGTGGAGGTCCTCTGAAGATTCTCAAGCATGAGAGCCTGTAAATAAAACAAGAGACGCATTTCAAATCAACATCAGCGCATCATTCGCTCTGCCAAGAGGGTGATTGGCTGCAATCTGCTGTCCCTGCAGGACTCCGCTTTAAGGACCCTGATGCGAGCAAGAGGGATTGTAGCCGACTGCTCGCACCCTGGATACAAACGGTTTGTGTTCCCTCTGGCGGGAGGCTACAGTTCTGCAGGACCAAGACCCCACGCCACGCTAACAGCTTCTTTCCGTTGGCAGTTGGGCTCATTAACAGAGTCCGGGTGCCCCACGGACTGACAACGTCATCCCCAGGACAATTTCCTACCAGTCACTCCCCTGCACATCCCTCCATATTTCATATTCAAATAAACTTGTCACTTCAACATTTCACTTTCACAATCCACTTGTTTAAAGTACTGTTATTTGGTTGTCTGTGCACTTTATTGTAATTTTATATTCTAAAATGTAACATTTTCCTATTTCTTGCATTGTATTTATTGTCTGATGTTATCCACCCCCCGCCATGACAAAGACCTTGGATGTGAAACATACCTGGCACTAAATGGTTCCGATCCTGATACAGGTATTCTTGAAGTTTTTAAGAGTTCGTGCTGAATTTATAACTTTGTTTCTGTGAACTGAATTCAGAAACCTTATCATTATTGCTGCCAATATTTGCATCCTATAGAAACTTTTATGAGTGTAACCCTGTGCACCTCAGTAATATCAGCAGAATAGATGGGACAAACGTCATTCTGCATCCTTGCCCGCCTTTCGTAATACTTCAGGTTTGGAGAAAGTTGCCAAAGTGTACAAAAGAAAAGCAACGATAAACTTGTGGGGAAATGGGGAGCAAATAGGTCAAATGGTCGAGCAAACAGTCATAAGGGACAAGGCAACTCACAGACTCTGATGGAGAGCAGACAAGATTGAGAATTATGTGGGTTAGGCAGTAGTGCAAGAAAAAAAGGGAGGGGGGCGAGAGCAGCTGGACCTAACTTGGTTTGACTTTTACGCATCTTTAATAAACACTTTTTGGTTTTGTATCCACCTCTGTCCTGAGCGTGTGAGCCATGCAGCGTCTGTCCCACTATGCTGCCACTCGTAGCCACAACACGGATAAGGCAATGTAAACACAACTCACAGCTCCCATGGCACACATTCAGCGGACAAATGGTAATTACCCAGATCGCCCGCTTAAAACACGAAAAAAAACGTCATAACTTTAACGGAGCGGGAGATGTGGCCGAATACCTGTCGCAATGTAAACAAACACACAGTACCTGTGCGGTTCAAATGGGGGGCGAGGGTCTATAGTACACTGTAGGTCAGAACTATTGCTAAATTGGGCGGAAAACGGTGAAATCCGCCTTATTTGATAGCATTGTGTTTGCGTTAAATAAGACACCCGCAGTTCAGCAGATAATAGTTGTCTGGCTACTAAATAATGTGCGTGAGGTAAAGCTTCCCTACTAAAGTCGCGTAACACGGACGCTCGGGACCGACACCGTGAACGGTTTCATGGGGAACAGGGTAGCAGGCCACCGCTCAAGGCACAGTGTTAGCCAGGAGAGCTAACGAGCTAACAGGACAACATCAAACCCCCCCACCCCTCCCCGACACACTTTGAAATTAGCCTCCAAGTTGATTGAACTCCCGCTGGTACGACGGTGGGTTTTATTTTGCACGGCGAAAAACACCGCTCAACCACGACGTCGAGCGAATGGACGTGTTTCTCATAGCCGACGAACGATCGTTAACCCTCGACAACTCTCCTGCGCTGCTCGGCAGTACCGACACTCAGCCCTCGGCCCTCGAGAGAACGCCAGCCCGTCTCATCTTTAACGTTTGCGCGAGGCGGCCGCGGTCCCAGTGTTTCACTGCGGAACTCACCCCCTTGAGTCGTTTGACGAGAGCATTCTTCTGCCCGCTTTTTGAGAGCCCCCTCTCCTCAAGAGCAGCTTTTAAATCCGCCACCCGGAGGGACTGGAGCGGTCTCCCGTCCAGCGTAACGTCTTCGAGGTCCGCCATTTTCCGTTCCTCTAGTCAGTTCCCAGCGAGAGCGACGAGCAACGCCTTCCTTCACTAGCGTCATCGTCGACGACTTCCCTCTTATCATATATCAAATACATGTAACGGTTCTCAAAACATAAAGCCACAAACACACACAATTATTTGTCAGTACTATTACTTTTTTCGTGAAATAGTACACAGAGATTATCATTTAATATTTGTATGTTTTATTTCACCAACGATAACCGTTGCGCAAAATCTGCGCAAGCTTGAGTTCCTCCACGACATGGCCAATGAGTTAACCGCACACTCTTCCTGAATGTATTTGTCCGAGAGATTAGTGCGACGCTCATTCAACATCGCTACTTTCACACTATGCCAGCAACAAGAGGGTTTGCTTTTAAAAACAAGATGGATGACCGCAAACATTAATGCTTAAAACGGTTAGTTGCGACGCGGAATCCCGAGTTCGATGGTAGATCTGCTAAGGTTTCGGCTAAGCTACATGTTAACGCCACCCAGACCGGAGGGGTCCTCTCTGTGTGCAGCTGCCACAGCTGATTAACGTACCGGAATAGCTGACTTTTCTCGGACTGAAACAAACCTGTCTTTGCGAAGATGTCGTGGTTCAATCACGTCAGTCAAGACATGAACCAACAGCAGCGACCGCAGCCCATTGACAGCGACAGACTTGCAGCCACAGACGTGCTCGGCTCCAGGCTCAGGGCTCCAACACAGGGGTCCATGACCATGGCGACACAATGTTGGACCGGGTGCTCCACTCCCAGCCCGGAGGACTTTCCATCGGCCCCGCGGGGGGTAGTCAGCCCCCCAAGTCTCGGGAACCTTTCCTGCGCTTCTCCGGGTGCGGGCAGGCTTCGGGAACCGGAGCCCATCTCCTACGTGAGTCTGCAGGAGCAGCGGTGCGTCCTGAGCTGGTTCCAGGGCTGGACCGCCGCGCAGAGAGAGCGGTTCCTGCAGGACCTTCTGGGGAAAGCTGTACCTGGGAAAGTGTGCACCCTCCTGGATTCGCTTAGTACTCTTCAGGTACCTCCTGTCACGGTCACTTCTTAAGAAATGGTCCAGAAAGTGATGGAATTTCTTAAAATGTAACATCTGCTTTTCTCTTTTTTTGTTGTTGTACACATGCAAGGTTAAAGACCGACTACCAAATATCTATGAATGCCAGCTGCGCCTGTGGACCCAATGGTTTGAGTCTTGGGGAGAGGAGGAGAGGAATCATTTCCTGCACATACTGGAAGAGCAGGACCCAGTTTTTGTTGGCCACTTTTACAGGAGCGTAGCCGGAACATCGGGAAGAGACTGACTAACGTTCTCATTGTGATTGGAAAAAGCAAGTGATTATAACAAAATGGGTTAAGAAGGTGACATGTGTTTTGTAAGTGTGTATTAAAACAGAGGCAGGTCTCTTCAGAGAAGTGTTTATGTAACTGTCATTGGTTTTATTGTTGCAGATAAACCATTTAATTATAAGAACACACATGCTCATTCAATATAAGCGGTTTTTATTCCGTTTCATACACCGGTTTCTCAAGGGCTGCATCACACACCACTTTTAAGTTCAGAACTTTTTGCTGAATGCTTCTATCATGAACGAAACTCTACCATGTCGTGACCCAGTGGTGTGAAGTTGTGAACTGGAAATTAACAGGTTTAACATCTAAAGAGTTAATTTTTCTGTTGGGCCTAGTGATTGAAACACCTGGAATGTCATGGACAAGAGGACACATTCTCTTATAATAAACTAAATACATCATTGTATATTTCTTGTTTTTTAATATTCAGCAGCAACAACAACAGCAATATGTATGAGAACTACTCTAGGGATGGCTTTACAACCTATTGAGATCATGACCACGGTTTGACATGGAACTAAACACAGTTTGCCTTGTTTTCTATATTATCCAGTCGATCGATCCAGGAGAAAGTGACACTATTGGACTCTTATTTTCAACATCCTCAACACAAACGTTGATAAACGGATAGATTTTGTCAGTAAACCTTTGACGTGGAAATGAGTAAATATGAGACCTGCGACCAGTGTCGTAGAATGAGATCAGTCCTTTTTTGTAGTCCAGCAGAATTCCAAGTGTGATCGGTCGAATCTGATTCGGAATAAGAACGACACTTGTATCAAGTGCTGTGAACCGACCCTGTTTGTTCAGGAGTATAGTCCAGAAACCATTTGTCGGACGGAATAGTATTGATCCCTTTCTTTGAGAGGATTCACTGGCCATCCCGAGGTGGTAACAACTTATATCAGCAACAGACACCTCCCAGTAATGTCTGCCAGACGAGAAGCCAATTGTCCCAAGGATGGCGATATTCACATCAAACCGGCCTGGATTGTCGAGGACGCCTTGTTTTTCCACAGAAGTTGTAATCTCAGTGTTCTCTGCAGACAGAGCTATCCTTGGGTTCGCTGTGTTTGGATCAAATCTCACCATAACTGTAAAACCAAGAAATGTTGTTGATAATGTGCATCTTTACATCACATTTTTAAAAAGAAACGGACACTAAGAAGTTTAATGCAGTTCTCCAGTGATTTCGTATGTCACTTCCATAAAGTTCAGGAAGTCTCAAGTGACACACCAAAAAGAATGGTCCAAATTAGGTAGCAGAGGCTGAGATATCCTGATGTTTGGGCTTTAGCCTGGGTTAATTAATTTAAATATAGAAATATAGAACTGGACTACATTTCCCATGATGCAACAGGTGGGCATCTTTCATTCCCTGTCTTGTAAACGCAATGTCTTACAAACTTTTATTTCCCCAGACTTGACAAAGCTCCTTCTGAGCCAGAAAAGACATTAAACAAACATCAGGTTGAAAAGTGCTATACCAGGTACTGACCTGCATGTACTGATCCTTTGAAGTCCTCCATTCAGTTAGATTTGCATTCTAACATGATCAGGTCACATGATCTAACATGTGACCTGTCCGTTTGTGTGTAGGATTGAATATATCTTCTCATGACACTTATACAGTTTAAACATTCATCACTGAGGATTTAAACGCTCATTCAAAATAGAAATATACTAAAAATCAGCAGACTGGAAAGTTCCAAGAAATTAAATGAGCTCTTGTGTGTGACTCACTGGGAGTGATCGTCTTATCTTCCACTTCACTCAGTCTGTTCTGAAGATCTGAGGAGAAAGAAAGGACATCACGTTGTGTTTTTTTGAGTCGGGGGTCATATATAGACAGAGTGTATTCTCTGCACTTTGCTGAAGAGAACTTCTCATTACCTTGTACTCTATCCTCAAATTGGTTCTTCATTTTTTGCAGGCCTGGCATTGAGACGGAATAGACGCCAACATGTGTTCATTTCAACAAGAATCCAGAGAGCGACGACTACTTCATCGTCCTTAGCATGCTGAATGAATTGACTTATTGATAGAAGGTTGAACATACTGTCGTAGTCGTCCTGCAGCTTGTTATTCTTCCCGGTCTGTTCTTCTAACTCCTTCCGCAGCAGGTCAAGCGCGGCATCCTTCTCCTTTAGCTGCTGCTGGAGGTAATCCGCATTGACCTGGATCTGCTCCAGCTGTTGCTCTAAGTCTGTTTAAATGAAATGGGTAGGACATCAAATGACACACCTGAGCCAAGGGGAACAGGACCCACCATTACACTGGCGGCTTTAAGTTAACTATTATTTGTCTGATTTGGTTTGTGGAACTTACTGCTGTATTTGTGCTGCTGCATGTTGTTCTTCCTGGTCTGGTCTTCTAGCTCCTGCTGCAGCTGTTTCAGGGTGGCCTCCTTCTCTTCCAGCTGCTGTAGGTGATCCTCCTGGCTCTGCTGCAGTTGTGTTTGTAAATCTGTTTGAAGAATCCAGTTCAAAATCTATATCAAATGACTTCCTGTGTCTCAGCCACAGGTATAGAGTGATACTGGGTTCACATGGAGGATCTCACCGTCACACGATGTGTTGACATGGTTGGTGCAGCACGTTTTCAGTTCACTGACCTCTTGCTTTAAGTCTGATAGAGGAAGGAGGTTGAAACACTGACACGTATCAAGCAGCAAGTGTCAAGAACAAGGTTTAGAGGAATAGCTCAACATTAGCTTTCTTGCAGAGAGACAGAGAGTAGATCAAAGCTAGTTAGCTTAGCAAAGCGACTAGAAACAAGGAACCGTTGGGGCACCTTTTAAAGTTCACTTTTTTACACATACAAAAACCAAAGTGTAAAAGGCAGGGTGTGTCGAACTAGTTCCTGACCCGGCCTGTGCCGTTTCCTTGAGTCCTTCCCCCCTAAAAACACGACAGTTTATAACCTTTTGGACAGAGCCGGCAAGCTCTTTCCCCCTGTTCCCAGTCTTTGTGCTAAGCTAAGCGAACAGGCCTTTGGCTGTCGCTTTTTCTGCGTACAAAGAGTGGTATCAATCTCATCTAATTTTTTGAAAAAAAAACAACAAAAAAGCAGAGTAAGCCTATTTCCCAAAATGTCAAAAGGTGCCTTTAAGAAACTACAATGTGCAGTACATACCTTTATTTGTGTTTTCAAGTTTTGTGTTCTCTCTTTGTTGCGTTCGTAGTCGTTGTTCCAATTCTGAGAGAAAACAAAGTAATAACGATACTCAATGAAACAAATATTTGATGATTATTGAGCGGTTTAATCAGTCTTAGGAATACTCATAAGATATACTCCAGCATGCACAGTGAGAAATAATGTGCTGGATGACAGCAGAGAGAAATAGCATTGACAAACCGTCAATATTTTTTCCAGCAGCTTTGGACAACTTTTTGTTAGCCTTTTTCAGTTGTGTCCTCAGATCAGCAATCTCCATGACTATCAGAGACACAGCTGCAGTGTTATTTTGTGCTTCAACGAAACAAACGTCACAACATGAAACATATGGAAAAAAAAAATGTTCTCACTCGAGTTGAAATTCTTCGCATCTGCTTCTTTGAGCCGGCATTCACTGTCTTGCAGTTGCCTATTTGTCAGATCCAGTCTGCCCTGCAGCTCTAAAAACATATTTCAACATCAATGAAATACATAATCAAAATGGGATGGGTATACGTATTCATTGTGACAATCACATTTTGCTCTTTACCTTTCATATTCTCAGCACTTGTCTCTATAATGTCTAATATCTCGTCCTCCAGTGGTTTGATTTTCTTGTTAAGATCCGTAATCTGAGCCGCTAAAAAAAAAGGACAAAGCAAGATACTTTTAGTGTTCTGATGCCGTTTGATGATTCTGTAGGGATTCTTTTTTTTTTTTGGACCAAAATAGAGCATAACACCTACACAAATTAGAACTCCGTGACCCTCTCGAGTCCAACAACAGTGTCTTTTCTTTTATCAGACTTCTGATGCGCTCCAGCTCATCCTCCAGATCTTCGAGAAAGACCGAACGGATGTTTTTATTTCCTCAAAATGTATGAAGAAGTAATCTGAATATATTTGTAAATTGTGCATGCTGCTCCCAACCTTTAATTCTCTCCAGTGCTGCTTCCGTCTGCCTCTGTTCTTGGATCTTCAATCTTGCTAATAAATCTCGCTGAGCCAACATTTTTAACACTGAAGCATGAAACGGAAGAAACGTTGGATTGGATGAGTTCAGTGGAAACAACACCACGACCAGCAGCGATGGAACAATCAAATGTTTACTGTCATTGCAATGATGACTCACTCTGTTTAGTATTTTCATTTCCTTCAATTCCATCAATTAAATAATTTGAATGATCTTCGAGAGCTGCAAACAAGAGACATATTTTATGTCAGCATGTGTTTTGCTTTGAGTGGTTATGAAATGAAAGGTATGTTTCTGTCACTCACCTTTTATCCTCGTGTAAGATGTCTCATTTGCTCCTACACTCATCCACTTTTCAATCTCTGTGTGTATTGCAATGATTTGTATAACTGGAAAACAAGCATCAAAAATTGATAATCACACTCTGCATGTATAACCTTCCATCTTATTTCCAGCTACATAGCATAGAAGAGTGACTCTTTAAATGGGTTGTTTATAGAGTTCTACTCACTTCTTTGTGCTTGAGGACTTCTTGCTTTCAGCTCTGCATTTCTTTTAGTCAGATCATTAATTTTATCATCTAAAATTGCTTGAATTTCTGCAGAACAAAAATACAACTATTTTGAACTTGTATATATTTTAATCTCGGTGCCTTAATGAGAGTAACACCTCACATCGTCACTTAAATATTTTAGGAACACAAATATATAAAACAAAAGAAACAAAATAGACTTTATATCAAGCTAGGGTGGAATATATGGGCAATATTAAGCTGTAAAGTGACAATGAAACACACTCTGACCTTTCATCTTGGTTTCAGATTCAGTATTTCGGAGTCTTTCCTTCAGCTCCTCTAGTTGCACGGTTAATGTAGAAACCTGAAGAGCTGAAATGGACACATTAGAAAACAGTTTCACTAAAGAACCATATAAAAAATGTTTATAGTTTTTCATTATCCATAAAAACTGCAGATTATATGCAGATCAGTTTCTTTTAGTTTTCATTTTACTCACCAAGTGAAGACTCAGAGTCGGACTGCAGTTCCTTCATTTTATCATCCAGGTCCTTCTGCAAATCTACAAGACATTAGGACACATTTGTAACTACTGATCCCACAGAGAGAATCAGATAAAACATGGAAATGTTAAATAGGGAAGCAGATGATGCTGTCATACATGGAAAAACTGAAACTCACCATTGATACCCAGTTGGTTAACTATCTGACTTAAATAAGAAGATTATTCACAGGACAAATCTTTTCCCTAATTCTGATGAATGATAAATTGGAACTACGAATATATAAAAATGTCACAAATGACTTCTATTCTTCTTCCAGTAATTTACCATGAATTACTGTCATGGATGGATTACTGAACAGGTCTACCGGGCTCACAGGTCCCTTCACCAACAAAATGTCACTTAGAGACATGTACCAAGCAGGCATAGACTCAAAATGGCCACAAAGAAACATAAAACCGCTAAAAGAGAACACAAGAGACGTACAATGACTACAAAGACAAAAGAAATAACAAAAAGAGAGAAGACCACAGAGAGACGCTTGACAACTACAAAGAGATACAAAATCAAAACAACAAGAGCATAAACGACTATTGGGTTTTTTATTGCACAGTAAAAAAAAAAAAAACTACCAGTTATGAGACTTAAAGTTAAGTCAACTTTCCTGAGAAATAAGTCTTTTGGTCTTCTGATTTCAAGATTTCTAATGATATTTCCAGTGCTTTCCTCTTCACCCTTTAACTATATTCAGCTCTTAAGCTGCCTGGCGTATTATTGCTATTCCTATGTATCCAATCATTTTCTAAAATTGACAGAAAAGGTTGTGAAAACTCCTATTTTCAAATACTGAGAAGAAAAAAAACACAACATTAAACCAATTAATTTCCCGCAATGGAATCAAAAGGGTGTGACATTATTGGCCAGCAGGGACAGTAAGTAACAAGTCAGGAGAGACTTCACTCACCAATAATTTTGGACTCAAAACTGGAGCATTGTGCTTCTGTCTGGTTCAGTTGCTTCTGCAGAGCTAGTACAACAAACAACAACACTCATATTCAACTGAATCTTCTTTTTTTTCCTTCTTTTTGCAGAAATTTACTCATGCTTTTACTGAACTTACCGCTGATCTTAGCTTGATCACGAGAGCGCTCTTTTGCCTTCAGCTGTTCTTTCCGCTCTAGAAAAGAGGAGGGATGACAATCAACTGCTGCAAAAGAATGAACTCAATAATGTCAAAGGGAAATGAGACACTCACTGGTAACTGCAGCCAAAGTCTGCCGTTCTTTGTCCAGCTTTCTGAGCTGGTTTTGCAGATCATTGGCTGTCAGAACTGAGGAAAGACAAAAATAAAACATTTTTATTTTTCTCAGACTATTTCTTCAGTTATGAGTTCAGGCACTGTGTTCCCTTTTTACTCACTCAATTGGGCGTTTTCCTCATTCTTCTCATTCAGCTCGCTGACGTATCTCCGCAGATTGTCCTTTTTGGTCGCGAGATCATTTGTGAGCTCTGGGACAAGTTGAAAAAACTGCATTAGTTACATGCAGAAGGTCTGAACACAATCTGAACAATATTACAGACAACCTCAGCGGCAGGTCCTGATTTGTTGTGCAGAATCATTGGAGATACTTACGGGTTACCTGGGTGGTTTGTAACGTCTGGAGGTCTGACAGCTGTCTCTGCAGCAGCTCTACCTGACTCCGCAGCGACAGGATTCTCAGCACTGAACACAACAAGTGTAGTTTAATGCAAGAGATACTGTAATTGAATCCCCTAAATATTGTGCAGGAAGGTAACAGATAATCTCTCATCAGAGGGACGATGAAAGAAAGCTTTCTGTTACTTCAAACTCACTCAGTGTTGTGTTGTCGAGGTCTAGTTTACCGATAAGCCCATCCACTCTGCTTTGCAACCCTCGGAGAAAGTAAAACACCTTTAATGTATTTGACCTTTTGTCATTTCTTATTCATTTCTTAAATAATTACAATCTGCATTATTCTAAATAGGACAAACCTTCTACACGGCCACCACTGGTCTCATTTTTCTCAAGGTGCCATATCTCATTCTGCAGCTGGAGGATCATTAGAACTGAAAAAAACAAACACGCAGTGAGTTTCAGCGGTTTTATTGGCTCAAAAATCCGTCTTCCCAGTCCACGACTTATACGCAAGACATCGGTGCATTGGGGATGTCGAGAAAAGAGCAAACGGCTATACACTAAATTTCACAAATATAATTAAAATGATCTCAGATTGAGTTTAGTTATTCTATCGCTTGAAAAGCTTTTTGTGTGGAAAAGGTCATTAAAGGAAAAAAATGAAAAGATATAGAAAAACTAAGAAGACTTCATAACATTTGTGAATTCATCCCAAAATTGAATAATTGTGCAAGATAATTTGTACGCATATGAAAGTATTTTTGATATTCCTCGTTCTATAGACGTGGGCTTGAGCAGTCTTTTCTGTGCATTGCTATTACGTCATCGCACAACACCAAACAACACCTGAAATGAACTTTCAATCCTTAACTTTAAAAGGTTGCTATAGCAAAGGTATCTTAACCATAATATATGTCATGTATAATCCCTATTTGTACCCTTTATGTACTGTAAACAGGCTACACCTGTTTACAGTTGAGGGAGACATGTAGATTTTCTTTTTTTTTTGTGGTTTTGACTAATTTGACAACACAATTTATCGTAAATAAACAGAGGCCAAGAAAACCACTATGTATCTCATAACTAGCATACTTGTATTTGGGTTGGGAATCAATCTCGTGATCTCCGCGGTCTTGGAGTTCAGCTCGACTTGCTTTGTCTCCAGTTGCCTCTTCAGCTCTGTGAGCAGACAGAGTGACACGAGGAAGAAACGTTCAATCTCAACGTCATTTGGTCTTCTCAATATCTGTTGTGGTTTTGTAACTAGTTCAAATTTGGTTAAAACTAATTGAAAAAACAGTGACAGATACACATTCACAGAGTGAACTGTTCACCTGCGAGCCGCTCTGGATCTGCTGTGGTGGAGATCCGGTCATTCAGAGTCTTCAGAACCTCGTGCAGGTTTATCACGTTCAGAACTGACAGACAGAGGAGGCGTCACCACACAGTTCATGCTTCTGGAGCCAACTGAGCAGGAGACAGCTCTCATGTAAAAGGGCTTGTCTGCTACATGAGAACATTGCACTGAAGCCACAAAGGCAATGCTGCAGTGGGACGTCACTCACCGAGTGCTGCTGTGGCGTCTCCGCTTCTGTTCAGCTCTGCAATCTTCTGTTCCAAGTCAGCCTTTAGCTCTGAAAGAAACACAGACATGTGAACCAAACCAGAACCGGCACGACATCGAGGCCATAAGCTGAAGTCATATTTACAACTCACCCTCATGTCTTTCCTCAAGACTAGAGCATTTTTCACTCTTCAACTCCAGTTTCCTCTGCAGCTCTGTGTTACAGAAGATGTCAGATCATCAGATCACTCAACTGAAATTGTGCTTTTTCAAAGTTTCTTGGCGTTGAAATATTACCATCATTAGTTTTAAATGTACTCACCAAGTATTTCAGCCTGAGCTTTGGCTAATTTCCCTTCTTTGGCCTGGAGCAGATTCTGAAAAGCTGATTTAAAACAATGAAACGTAAGAGATTTGAGTCTCAGTGTGAGTGTAAGCCATCAAATGCTGTTTTTCTGTTTTTGGCCAGTCATCAGCTGGTGTTTCAGCCTGATGTTAAGGACTCACTGGTCGTTTGACTTGTGGATGTTGTCTGGTGTTGCTCATCGCCTTCCAGCTCTCTCACCTCTTTCATGATGCTGATGATGTTTAAGACTAGTCAAAGAAAAGGAAATGATTAGACTTTGACTTTTGGAGGTGATATATGTATTCATGCTGGACACGGGTGCTTCTTCCTTGTGGAGATAAGGCAACAAACCCACTTTGAAAGCTCCCATCTCTTTTTCACAGGCACACTTACTCAGGTGTGCCTGGGAATACTTGGTTTCCAGGTGTTTCTGTAAGTTTTGTAGTTGTTTCTTGTCCTCCTCCAAAATAATTCTTAGCCCTGGGAGGAAAAAAACTGAGCTGTTAGACTGTTGTTTCTAGTTTGTGATTTCATGAGACAAGCGTAAGTGTGACTTTCAACCTTTAAATTTCAGTAAATCCGGTTTTATAGAGCTGCAGATTGATTCACCTTTTACTTGGGAGTCAGTTTTATTTTTGTTGTTCATCATTAACTGTCTCAAATGCTCCACCTCAGTCTGCAGAATATTAATTTCCTTGGCTGGAGAAAAGAGATAAAGGACGTCAAAAGGACGCTGTGGTAAACGCAACAACAAAAAAGAGATTTTATCAAGTTGCACTCTCACAAAGTTCTCTGTTACTGTCGTCATAATTTAACTGTAAAATCTTCTTTTTGAGGAGCTCATCTTTTCGCCTCAACTGACTCTGGTAGTCTGAAACAGAAACCAAAATGAGTTTGTCACATACAAGATGAGACCTTATCAACACACAAGGTACAGAGACTCACCAGCAGAATGAGTTCTGGATTCCTTAATGAGGGCATCGATGAGCCTCTGCGTGGCTGCGATCTTGCTATCGACGGAAATCAGTTCCAGTACTGGAGAACCAGCGTGTGCGTCAGGAAATGTTTTTTTTAACGTGGTAACTTAGGAAAACAAAATGTATACAGAAGGAGAGGGATGTACTGACGGGCTGAGTTTCCGTCTTCTTTGTCTCGCAGCTCGCTGATCTTCATGTGCAGCTGTCTTTGAAGGTCTCCTCTTGTTGATTCCGTCGGATCCAAATCCCAGATCAAACTTTGCAGGGAGATGATCTGAAGAACTGGACGTACACACACAAACACAAACCATTCACTGTGTCTGGAATAACTTTTTGTGCGTCTCCATACGTCACCAGTGCTCACAGCTGTTCTACAAACGCCTTGTGACTCTTACTCAGCGCCGCATTCATATGGCTTCTTTCCATCTGCTGCGTCTTTAGCCTGAGTTCAGTGGTCTTCTCCTGCAGCCCTGTGAGACACGCGTTCACATATTTAGTTTGAGATTTAAAGTTTGTCGTATTGACAGTAAAAGAACAATCACCTTCGATGTGGTGTGTTTCCGTGCCATTCGCAGCATGTTTGGCCTCCCTCTGTAATGAATTCACCTCTCTGGTAAGTGTAATGACTTCCATGACTAGAAAAAAGATGTACATTCATATAAACCCAAACTCATTGCACTATGATGAGACATTTAAATCAATTGTGACGTGCGCTGTAAAACAATGAACAAAAAAAAAGGGAAGTAACATACTCAGAAATGTATCGCTATCAAGCGTCCCCAGAAGCTGATTCAATTTGTTGAGTAACTGGGTTCGATGAGCCGTCCAGGGATTAAAGACACAGTTTACAGTTGAAGGCTTACAGCTAGTGACAGCTGAGGCCGTGGACTTGCACGTCACAAGCTGCTGCTGGAGCAGTTTGACATCCTCCCTCAACACGAAGGCTTCTTGATCTGTCAGGAAGAGCGCCTGGTTATTCAGAGACTATACGGCTGAGGTTCCTCAGGCTCTAAAAACTGATCGATACTCACTCAGTTGGCTGTTGAGGTGAGTTGTCCGCTGAAGCTGACTGTTAAGCTGTGCCAGCTGTTGCTGTACACCTGACCGCGCATGTTAGCAGTTCAGGAAGATAATAGAGACAATGATGACGTGGTGTTTCAGTTTATCTAATTTACACCCGGCTGAATTATTGTATGCACTTAAAACGGGAGACTATATAATTAAAGACCAACTCACCAGTGCAGGATTTGAAAACAATTGACTGTGAAAGAACAAAATGGATTGACATACATCACAAGGCATATAAAGTGGAGACAAAAGAGCATTCTTCAATATTTTTGAGATTGTCGTAAAAACCTTTTCGCTACTTACCATTACACTGATATTATTGGGGTCAATTCCTTCTGGTATGATCATCTGAAGAAGATAGAACATTAAGAGGATTTCCCAAATTGCTACATGAATGTGTTTTATCTCACTCAAAAGGTTTTGGGGCCTCACCCGGATCTTGGAAAAGATGTCGTCCAAGTCTGGACTTCCCGACTGACCAGATAAATGAATAACTTCCTGATTGACTGAGAAAACAGAGACAATTCAACTACGTAATCAAGCAGGTAACTGCTTAAAATATGGACATTTTAGTACTACGGAGGGATAACTGTATGTTTACAATCATTTTCCCCAATTTGGTTTAAGGACAGAGGTTGTTGAAGGCTGTCGGATAAAGAATGTGTGATATTGGGCTGTATGAAAGAAAACTGATGTGACTTACCATGTCTGTTGTCTGAAGCTTGACAGACAAAAGAGAAAAGGAAGGGAATCCAAATGAAGCATGAACCCCGTGCCATTGCTCTGTTTGTCTAAAAACATTCCTCTCCTACCTGCTTTTTATACACCACTGAATGGTCAATGTCCGGGCGGGTCCCAAAAAAAGTGGGCGCGTAAAAAACAAATACCCTTAGAAAAAGCTAAGGGAAACATTGCCACATATTTCCAACAATATATATTTTATATATATATATATATATATATATATATATATATATATATATATATATATATATATATATATATATATATATAAATATGGTAAAGCAATCAATCATGGTCAGAGAGCCAGATGGCCAAAGTTTTCAAATGAGGTACGAACCCACCGGGTAGGAGGCGGACTAATACTGCTCTACAGTGCTCTCCAGAATCAATGGCCTGGGCACCCTTAGTGAATATGAGCAAAACTGGTTGTAAAAAACTTTCTTTGCTGTTTACCCTGTTGGCCGTTATCAAATTATTCATAAAAATCTTACCTTTTCAAGTAAAATTATTAGATTTGACATTAAATACATTTTTTCCTCCAAAACGTGTGCCACAATTATTGGCACCTCTCGAAAACCTAATGATTAAAATCTAACTGAAGTATATTTTCAGTCATATTTTACATTTTTAAGTTCACCATTTTGATTAGGAACTCTTAAGTGGTCTACCATGACATGAGGTGACGCGGCGCCAAATTCCCTTATTCATTCATCACTATGGGAAAGACCCGAGAGCACAGTGACGATGTGCAACAAAAAGTTGTTGAGCTGCACAAATCAGAAAATGGATATGAGAAAATGTTCATACCCATTGTGAAGTATGGTGACAGATATAGCTGTTTGTCTTCCAAAGGCCCTGGACATCTTGTTAGGACACAAGGTATCACGGACTCTATTAAATACCAGCAGATATTCAATGAAAACCTAACCGTCTCTGCCAGGGAGCTTGAAATGGGCCGTGGTTGGAACTTCCAGCAGGACCATGATCAAAAGCACAACTCAAAATCTTCACAAAAATGGATCACCGACCACAGAATAAAGGTTTTGCGATGGCCATCACAGTCCCAGACCTAAACCCCATAGAATATCTGTGGGGCGAGCTGAAGAGGAGTGTCTGCAAGCGTCGACCTCAGACTTTAAAGGGTTTGAAGAGATTCTTCATGTAGGAATGGTCTTGGATCAAGTGCCATGTGTTCACCAACCTCATCACACATGGAGAAGACTCTGAGTTTTATCTTGGCAAAGGGAGGCTGAACAAAATATAAAATTAAGGGGTGCCACAAGCAATGTAAAATCTGCTGTAAAAGAGTTTACTCATATAAACCTTTGGAGGGTTTGTGTTAGTTACTGTTATTGAGTTATTGTTTATTTACTTTGTTTGACTTTTACTTTGTTTAGAGTGTCTCTTGTGCAGGCTTCCCGTAAAGCACATGGGTTGATAATGATTGATTAAATGTTAAATAAATAAAATAGGGGAACAGCAAATATCGAACGAGTTGTCGCTGATGATTTTGTTTGGAGTCATGACCACGTAACCATAGACCTCACATTAACAAAATCTGAACATTTTTAAATCTAAAGAAGAAAGAACTGGAATATTTCATACGTGCCCGAAATCACCTGCAATCACTAACTGTTGACAAGGAGATGTTTTGAATGAGGACATTTTGAATGTAGAAAGAAGAAAATGTAACTTTCTTGGGTTTCCAAAATATACATTTTACGAAAAGTAGAATATGATTTAAAGAGTTGTTCCATCCAAATAGAGAATATTTCATTTTCCGAGCTTTTGAGACATCCCTTCAAGGTTATTTTTTTTATTCCACATTTTTATTTTATTTTTCAATTAATTTGTGTTTTTAGGTTAGACTGCTCTTGTTTTAAACTCTATAAACAATAATTGCACATTAAACAAGTCAAAATGTTCCTAAACTAATCCTAAACTCTGAAGAAAAAGAAAAAGTTGCTGCTCATGCACACAAGCGTGTCCAGTTATTGACCAGACCTCTGGTCAGATTGGCACTGAGTGAAGCTCTGCTGGGAATTATGAGTTTACCAAAGTCAGTTCTATCAAACCGAGATAAGAAACTTTGAAACGACTGACAAAGAGGTCGATCAACTTACAAATATTTAATAGAACAAATACTGTATTTAGTGTTCCGCACAAATGTTATTAGGATTTAGCATTACAATATATTTTCATAGTTGTTGAGAATGATTGACAGATTTTTTTTACATAATGCCAGTTACACGTGTAGACACAAATTGAAAACTAGGAATGCTGCTTAACAATTCGTTTGTGTCGTGGTCCACTCACTTATCTCCTAAACAAGTATGAGCAATGGGATCTATCTATCCCATACCCACATTTATTTTTTTACTCTTAAAAACAAGATTGTACGGAACCTTCTTCCTTTTAACTGCTGCTAACTGATTTTCTCTGGGGGAAAAATGAACTACATACAAAGTATGCCAACAGCAGAGCTTCACTCAGTGTCAATCTGACCAGAGGTCTGGTCAAATCATTCAAATTATTTAGAAGAAACTTTTCCAACCAGTAGCCACATCCTTTGTGTATCCTTGATCCAATCTTGCGACTAAAACAATAATCCACCCACCAGTGGGCCAACAGATACACTGGGAATAATAACATGTGAACAATTAGTTACACATACCATAGGACAGAAATACAATGCATGCTATGAGTGCGGTAACATTACTGCAGCAGCAAGAAGAGTGCACATTCCAGTAGAACCCACCACGTGATTATTTATCAGGGAAATTACGGCATGTGTTTGGTCAGTAGTGCATAATTTATCTTAGTCTCTTTCATGATAGTATTACAGGTGCAAATCAGCACAGACCTCATAACCTCAGCCTCTCCTATCGAAAACATATCGTTTTTTTCTGCTAAACCTCCATTTGTGCTGTGCGCAGAGGCCCTGAAATGCGCACATTAATTGGTGTATTTTTAGAAAGACTATGGCGCCATCGTGTGTGCAACGCAAGCTAAACCAAAGACCATATTCGACACTCACAGTAAGATATTTACTTGTTATTTTTGACCTATTGTTTTGCATAAATTGTACCGCAACTGCCTACAACTGCGTGAAAACAGTAATATATATTTGTAGAGGAATAGCATGTGGGTCAAACACGATATATACAATTGTTTTACACTCATTTAACGACATAGTTGACACCAATACGCCATCGGTAGTTCACGAGATGGAGCATCGCTACAACATACTCCACTGCTTTGTCTAGCGTCTTCTCGCGATATTACGACTAGAGAGTACGGCGCCTCGGTGGCCTCGTAAATCCCGTTTCTCACGTTGTAGCTCGCGGCACCAGTCATAAATATAATAAGAGCAGCCTAAGCAAAGCAGACGTGACATTTGACTACCGATACGTTTTGTTGTCGGTTTCTTCGGAAGAACTGTATTTGAAGTCCGGCTCTGTCTGTGGAATAAGGTATTGTTGTCTTTTGCTCAAGCGCGTTTTATATTTTCACGTAACTTGTGTTGAATAACAGTCTCCCCTCTGATTGCGTTTTTCTTTGCAATGTCATAAAAAGGTCTGGCATAACCAGCCGACACTTTCTTATTGTACTATCTTATCTCAACATTTTGTTTGAAACATGTTGGCAAATGTTTCAAACAAAATAAATAGTGAGCTGCTAGATAATGAGAACGAGAGAATGTGAGTTAAGTTTGAGCTCGTTGCATAAGTTTTATTTGTTTTCTCTGGTTGTATTAAAAACAGATGTTTCATTACGTCGTCATTATGAGTTGTGTCACGACAAAGAATACACTTTCATTATATTGGGTTATCCTCCTCTACCGTTTAACAATAGCATTTTAAACTATGTATGTATTTGTATTTATTTATTATGCGATAGGTACAAAGTTTACATACATAATCAGTGTCTTTATCACCAGTAAATCACTGACATCATGATAAGCCAGTTGTTGACTGCACATGATCAATGCTGAATAACAGTGATAGGAAAAATGGGTGTTGTGCAAGGCAACACATTTATTTTACCTCCTCTTGAATTTAAGTGAACTCTGGACAGATGGCTGGCTATGTTGCAATTTCATTTCTTTATTTCCCAGTTGACCTCTGATGATATCTAACTGAAAGACCTCTTACCTACTTCAAATGTACTTCTTATCTTACGTGGTGTTGTTTCCCCCCACAGGGAGAATGTCCTTGTCTGGCTGGGTGTGTGTAGTAACGGGTGCCTCCAGAGGCATCGGCCGGGGAATCGCTCTCCAGCTGTCTGAGGCCGGAGCCACCGTCTACATCACTGGGCGCCACGAGGCCAGTCTCAAAGAAACCGCTGCACAGGTGATGTTTTGAGCGTGGATTTCTTACAGGGGCCGCACTGTGACAGATGACGGTGTCTCTGACTGGCAAAGTCACGATCAATTTGTGATCCGCAGGTTCATCTGAGGTCTCGACGGCTTTAAAAAAGCGTCCGCCCCTGAAATTCTGACGTTTCCTGCAGCGTAGTTTTGCGTCTAGCGTGTTTCGAGTCAGTTTGTCTCAGCGGTTGGTGGCTGATGCGTTTCTTCTCATACACAGGTGAAGGAGAGGGGTGGAAACTGCGTGCCGGTGATCTGCAATTCCACCAAAGACAAAGACATCGAAGAGCTGTTTGAACAGATCAAGCGTGAGCAGAATGGCCGACTGGACCTCCTGGTGAACAATGCCTATGCTGGAGTCCAGGTAAATGCGCTGTACCGACGTAAACACGACCGGATGCACTTGAATTTCTTGTGGAACACTTCACGCTTTAAGGAGCGCCAAGCTTAAACTTTCAGACTGTGTGACCTTTCTGTCTGATTCCAGGCCATCTTCGGCAATATGGGGAAGAAGTTCTGGGAAACCGATCCGTCTATTTGGGATTCCATCAACAACACAGGCCTCAGGTATGCGGTTTTTGTTTGTCATGTCTGACAAGTCGACCGAGTCATTTCCTGGTGAGCAGTGACGCTTTTTTCAGACGTCAGCTGTTAATCATTTTGTTTTTGTCCCTTTATTAGTTTTGAGGTCAGGATGACTTTTCTGTCCTGTCGTAGCTTTTCTCACAACAAATGAGAAAAGCAAGAAACCGTGAAACGTAGTGCGACGTGTTTACTCTAGTCTTATTAGTAGCAGTATTCATTGGCGCTGTATTACAGGTATTTTACACTTGGAGTAGATAAGAATACTTTGACTTTTCTATTTCATTTGTCGAACAGGGGACACTATTTCTTCTCAGTTTACGCGTCCCGGATGATGGTGGCTCAAGGTCAGGGTCTGATAGTCACAATTTCCTCCATGGGGGGTCTGCGGTATCTCTTTAATGTGCCATATGGCGTTGGCAAAGCCGCAGTAAGTTTTCATTTAGTCCCAGATTTATGTTATCAAGAGCCAAATAACATTAAAGTACATGCGCTGTACAATCAGGTCAGACGGTGTCATAAAAACCTGTTTTGTTTTGTGGGTTTTTTTTTTCAGTGTGACAGGCTGGCAGCAGACATGGCTGTTGAGCTTAAAAGAAGGGGAGTGGCTTCTGTCAGTCTGTGGCCGGGAGCGGTACAAACAGAGTTGGTGTCTCAGTTGGTGTTGGAGAAAGAACAGGGTGTAGATCCCTCGGTAGGCTCGTCTCTCACAGCAAATCCTCATCCTCAGTAGCTATTTGCGTTGTGATTTTTGTGTGTGCTAAATCTCAGTTTTCTTCTGCTCAGTTGAAAGCAATCTTTGCCAATGGGGAGTCCACAGAAGTGAGCGGGATGTGCATTGTCAACTTGGCAAAAGGTAGGACTACACTCTGTGAGATAGTATTCAGCTCACTGAATACAAGCCAGGAAGGTTTCATAGAAGTGAGCATTTGAGGAACTGCACATATTTAATTTACACATTTTATTTTGCATAGCTGAGAAGCATTTACCGGCTCAACTGTTCATTCTTGTTCATTTGGAATTTAAACATACGTTATTTTTCTTCCTGAAAGATAAACATCTCATGTCTCTGACTGGGAAAGTACTCCTGACTTGTGACCTGGCAAGGCGCTATGGCATAAAAGACATTGATGGTGAGTTTTTATCAGTTGCCTCTGTTGATTCTGTAGAGTTAAGTGACCCTAATGTTTTGTTCATCTGTTTATTTCCAGGACGGAGTGTACCTGATTACACTTCTCTGAAATTCCTCCTGAGCCAGGTCCCATATCTCTCCTGGCTGTCGGCTGTTGTTCCTTCATTCATACACCTGCCACGCTTTGTGCTCACCCTCGCCAGCAACCGCTTCTAAAAATTTCCCACGTCAGCCCTGAAGTGGCAGTAGCATACTTTATGTCAACTATATGGTCCAAATACTAGCTAAACATATAGTTGCCATGTTTCGGATCAAATCCATCCCTAATGGCCAATGAGTGACAAGGAGCACTGACTTGCAACAATATATTTTGAAGGAGTATTATTGAAATTGTGCGTGTGTGTAATATGAGTTCCTCATGTAGGAACTCATATTCCTACATAAGTTCTTGATGAAGGCAATTCTATGAAGTTTGAGGTGAATGAATTTAACGTTAACACTACTGTTATCTATCAGTGAAGCTACACAATGTGAACATAATGTGAATGTATTACCACATGTTAAATATTTTCTTAAGCAGTAGGCAAAATCTATGTCCAGATAAAATGTTTCTGTATTTTTCACAAAGTTTTAGCCTTGTTATATTTTTTATTGAATGAGAAAAAAAAAAAAACTCTATATATATATATATATATATATATATATATATATATATATATATATATATATATATATATACACACACACAACACTACTTCTACTACCACTATTACAATATTTGAAGTAACAACTGGTTAGATAAAGCAGATTAGCTCATTTCTCATTCCTGTTTTAAATAAATAACAAAGCATCTTCAAACTGATAGAAACAGATATGTCTTTAATAAAAAGGTTTGAATCTCTTGTAGAAAAATGTATATCTACATTTTGTCTATTTTATGATATTATTTACCACCAACATTGAATTATAATTGCTAGCTTTGACTAAGAAACACAGCATAATTGTTTTCATTGACAGGACATCATGTCTGAAGCTGATCTGAAATCAGCTTATAGGTAAAGGCCACATAGCATCACTGGAACACTTGATTGTATGCGTCCATTTGGTTTATAATACCAAGGGACAATCTAACGGACTGTAAACTTTATCTTGGGTTTATCAGTACGTCTGAACCACGTTTGGTCTTAATTTTGGCAATATTTCAGGAATCGATACAGCTATAGTCATAGTTATAGAGATGTTGAGGTCAAGTCCCAAAGCACAAATTAAAATGCTTGTTATTTAGATTTTTTGCATATTTTATTGATTGACTTAAGCGTTCAATGAACGGTTCTGTTTAATTTGTATTTTAACTTGAATACCATCTTCTTTGTTTAGCTATTTGTCGGCTCAAATAGAGTAGAATCCGCATGAAACACAATGAGTGTGTTCATATTTTAAAGGTTTAACGTAACCCTTCCCATGTTGCTAAAATTGCCACATTTTCAGAAAACACTGTGTCCTATGCGGCTACTGACTGACCAGAAGCTCTATGCTTGAGGTCTTCGGGGAGGCTAGAAGGAGGGTTCCTGCAAGTAAATTAGTAATGTGTTGTTGTTGTTTTTTGCTTGGAGTTTGCTTGAAGCGGTTTTTCAATTGAACAAGAGGATGGTTCTCGTTGGAAATCCCGAAGACATGTTTGTGGGCCTGGCGTGGTGGGGACTGGTGGGAGGGTGGGTGACGTGCAAAATGTTTAGCCCACTACCCTCGGATTTAGTATACAGGCGCCTCCTCCCGCCAATCCACGGCCTGCTCTCTCAGACTGGCACACCCACCCCGCCGTCACTGCGTGGGAGAGTCGGTTGGGCCTTCTGGGCTTCCTGGTCCTCAGCTCCGCCTCGCCTCGATCAGACCGGACGGCGAAAACACTTCTCAGTTAAAGAACAAAAGCAACAACGGATGGACCGAGGAGGGCGAAGTAACGGCGACTCAGATTCCCACCAGAATCTCGCGGATTGAGATATTTTGTTCCCGACTCGGGAAAGGACTAAAGAGACGAGCGAACTCCTTCGAAAAGGCGACAAACTTGGTCGCCTCGCATCTTTGTGTCCCGACCGTAATCCGTCGAAGTGCTTGATAAATAAGACAAGGGTCAAACCGACAGACGGACGGTATTGTTTCCGTGGTCTTCCTCTAAACTTCGGCCATAAAAGGCGGAGTGGCGGAGGGGTCTCTCCTGCTTCTCTTTTTGTTTCCTCCACGCTTCACCGGACCGTCGGCGGATACCGGGTTAGACCAGCATTTCGGTAAGTTTATTTTTATGTTTCACTGAAGCGTGTCTGGTGGCGGAGTGCGCCTGTGCAGTGTGGAGCGTTTTAGTTAGTACGCCATAAAGGGAGGGGGGAGGAGGAGGAGGGAGACACACTGGGCTGCTATTGTGATTGGCATCGAGCGCAACTTTTAGAGCTTTTTGTCACACTAAAACCAAAATACAACGCACGAAGTCGTACAGTGCGTTGAAGTAACGCATCGGACGTCACCACATGATCTCACCCCGTGGGTTTAGTGTGTCACGGATGACTAATACTTTGGTTTCATAATTGTTTGCTAATGTTTTTGGTACAAGGGATCTTAATCGTCTTCCCTGGCGTTACCATAACGTGATAAATGTGCAATATTTCTTCTGCTGTCCCAAATAAAGCAGCCCGCTCCTGGTAAATTAAAAGTGGGCTACACTGTTACTGAACATACACTCTCCAATCAGTAATCACAAACACCATATTAATATAGTAATGTTATAACTGCAAAAGGAATCGTGTAAGTGTGTTTGCACGTGTGTGGATGTGTGTGTGTGCGCGTGAGTGTGTGTGTGTGTGTGTGTGTGTGTATTTTTCATTTAAAAAATCCCTGTATTTAGTCTTATAATTACGAGATGTGTGATGGGTTGATGTGCAGGTTTAGCACCTGTTGCTAAAGAACCAAATTACTTTTAGTTAAGGGCTTAGAGTCCCTAGACTTGGACTTGAGGGTGACTAATGCAACTCATTTTCTCCTTCCACAGGTCCACTTGTGGCATCTGCCTTTGTGAAGAGGCTACACTCATCTTTAGGGACTGAAGATCTGGGAGTGGAACAAAGCCGGACTGGGAAAGGGTGAGAAAGTAGACTGTGATGGATTTCTCATGGATCCCCATTCCCCGCGCACCCACCCCCCTTTGCGACCGATCCCCCCACTCACACAAAACAAAAGTCAGTCACCACACTGGGGGAGGGGAACCCAGTCTGGACAGAGTATACGACTAGTTTCACTGGGAGTTCAGAATAAGGAGTGCGAAGTATAGGGTGGGGGAGGGGGAACAGCTGTCAGATAATTGACTTTGAATGAGAACCGAAAGTTCTTTTAACATCATAGTTTGTATTCTTGGATGTAGAAAAAAATGTTTGGCAGATGAGAACAGTAGGAAAACAGCATCTAAATCAGTGTTTTTTTTATGCATTTCTTTTCTAGGTGAAAAAGCCTATTTTGATATCCCAGATGGCGACCTACAGTGAACATATTGGCAGAAATGGACTACTCATGGGCATGAAGGCACATTTTGAAGGAAAAGTAACAAAGACAGAATGTGAAGGGAAACCCGAAGCTAAACGCTCCAAGGATCTGCGCCACTCAGCTGACAGCAATGTGAGTGGCGTGGCTAGTTTCACCACCAACCACAACTCTGTTGTGTGCCTGCCTCTAGTATCAGAGGGACTGAAGCTGGTATGGACACAGTCGGATCAAACCCGCGAACTTGACACAATATCAGAGCTGATCCAGGCCTTTAACTTGTTTCCATATCCATCATCCCGCGAGGTTAGCACCCTGGCCCGGGTATGTGCCTTGCCACTGGACAAAGTTAAGGTGTGGTTCATGGTGCAGAGAATTAAATACGGTATCAGCTGGTCCTCAGAAGAGATAGAGGAGACACGGCGAAAGCTTGCAGTGCCCGAGCTTTGTGATGACTCTACTGAAACCAATGAGGAAGCTGAAATAAAGAGCAAGGGTGAAAGCAGTGAGGAATTGGTGATTGAGGAGAAGGAGAAGGATAACAATGAGGTAGAGGGTGTTCCCTTGAGCCCTCCAAAGAAGAAACTAAAGTGTGAGTCACCAGAGTCCTATAGACCAGCCAAACCCACTGCCCCGTGTTTCAGTTCCACACTCCCACCTCCTCAGGATTCATACTTCTACCGCCCACCAGCGGAAACGCCAGCTAGCACAGCAGCCGATGTCTCCCTTGACCTTTCGGAATCGCCTTCACGACAGCACCGCCATGGGCGCTACAAAAAGTCTAAAGTTCAGCTCGCTGCCCTTAGAAAGAGCTTTCTGAGAGAAAACTGGCCTGCGGAAGCAGAGCTTAGACGTTTGCAGGAAGAAACTGGGCTGAGTCGTAACGACATTCGCAAGTGGTTCAGTGACAGCCGGTACCAGCTTAGGGTTGGCAGAGGGAGCCTTGCCGCAGCCCAAAACTACTCACAACACACTGGAGGTAAACACGATCAACAAATCCAACCTCTCCCACTTATTACACAAAAGACCAGTCAACTAAACGGGGTTAAGGGCCAGGAGGCCGCCCGTAGCAATGGGATTAGAAATTCACATTTCTTTCAGACCTTCTTGTCCAACAGCTTGGAAGCATTCGGGGACCGGGTCCTCGAGGCAGAAGTGTATGACGGTATGGAGGAGCTTTCTGGTGACGGGGACAGTTTGAAAGACGAGGAACAAAGTGAGGAGCTGCCATTGCAGCTCACCAAGACCTGCAAAATTGAGCCAGATGTTCCACAGGAACCATCGGGTGTATTAAAAACCTCTCCCTGCTCTTCCCCCTCTGGCAGCCCACCGCCCACTGCCTCCCCTAATAAACCGCTTTCAAACAACATCAGCACATCAAAGAAGTCAGCCCAGTCAGCCAAAGCCAGTCCCTCACAAACACCTTTGCGCGTCTCAAAGGCTCCCTCATCCACATCCACATCCCCTGCCCTCACCCCGGCTGGGCGACCAAGAAAGACCAAGGAGCAGCTGGATGTGTTGAAGCAGCACTTCTTACGCTGCCAGTGGCCCAAGAGTGAAGATTACACTGAACTTGTAAAGCTTACAAATTTACCCCGGGCAGATGTTATTCAGTGGTTTGGGGACACACGGTATGCTGTTAAAAATGGCCAGCTGCGCTGGGTGAAGGGCGTCCGCGACCAGTTCTTGGCAGAACTTGCAGCCCAGCAAAGCAGCAGTGGTTTGACTAACGGAAGTGGCTCAGGGACGTCTACTCGGGCTGGGGGAAGCCGCAAACGAAAAGCTCAAGCAAATACAACAAGTGCAGATTTTCCTGATATCCAGCCGTTGGTCACGTATCACCTTGCAACAGGCCCACTACATGAAAGAGACCTTGACTCTCTATGCAAGAAATCTAAAATGAGCTACCAGCAAGTGCGAGATTGGTTTGCAGCTCAGGATGTTGGGGAAACTGAACAAAAACTAATTGTTGCTGATTAAGACCCTGGAACCGGACTCAAGAACATTTCTTTAGGTTGGTGGAATGCTGCTCGCATCCTTTGCACCAACAAGCATAGTTGTTACTTTGGTTTAAATTGCTTTAATTTAGCAGGTTTGTAACATCCAGTCTTCCCAGCACAAGCCCCAAAAAAGGTTTGTTTTTGATACATATGCTGCATTTCCTGCTTATCCTAATATATATTTTGGACTTGAAATATAATTGTGCTGCCCGTGTTGCTGTAAATAGGACAGTAACTTGTACACTGGTATGTTTTTTTTTTTAGCTTATGTTTGTTTAGATATCTCTACTACAGAAGTTTTAGTATGCTATTGTAGCAGTATAAACAGGTTGTACTTGTAGTACCTGACTAAAGCAGACAAGTAACTGTTTGGGAAAGATGTCTCTGTTGATGAATTAGTTGACTGATCACTGTGTGTAATCATTCCTTTACAGCCAATAATTCCTTCTCATGAAAAGCACACTGGACATGTACACTTTAAATTGACATCTTGCACTTTGGTTTTAGAGCCTGCTGTCATATTCATTAAATCCAATTATTTTACAAAACATTAGTTCCTAACATAACCATGTCATTTTTGACCCCTTAACACTGAAACATACTATCATGTCTTTCAGAAAGCAGCATGGTCCATCTAATTCTACTAATATCTCCATCATGAAACACATTCCCAGATTCTCCTTTGGACGCTCTGCTGTAACACTTGATTTACGAGGATAACAGTACCAAGAGGGCAGCATTCACACCAATGGCATACAAATATCAGAATTGCTAACTTCAATTCTGATTTGCACTCATTAATTCAGTCAGTATTTGTATATCTATTTTGTTTTAATAGCTATAGAGTGTGACTTGATGGTTTATAATCTAGAATAACTAGACAAAATAACGGATGGGGAGGGGGGGGTCCATGTACTGTATAAGTAGCAAATGGTTTGAATCCAAAGAAAACATGCATTTCTAATAACTCAAATTATGAACTGTAGCACAAACATTACACATTCAGGTCATCCGTTCAGAAAAACTCCACATTTTAAAGTACTTCTTAGTAGTAGTGAGCTTTAAATGGAGTCAGAGTTCGTTAGAAAAGTCTGGATAAACGTTAGATGACCAGAATGTTGATAAAACAGTGTCCATCACTGTGTTCGGTCATTCTTTTAGTGATGAAAAGTTAATGCAAGTGTCATGCTGTGGGGAAATGTCCATAATGCTTAGTGTCTTCCTTTGCAGATGTCTTCCATGTATGAAAACAAATCCTCATTTGCACAATTGTGTCACTGGAAACCAGTAAAGGATTTGCCTTTCTAATAATGTGTGCAAGCAATGTTTTTTTTGTGTGTGTGTGCTATAATGACTGCAACTGATTCTGACGGATCTTTTTTTTTTTCATTTTATACGTAAATTCTTTGCTGTGAGGAAAAGGCATTCTCCAGCAGTGGTTGTATTATAAATTGTTGCTAACATATTTATTGCCAGAAAAAAATGGAGGGCCATTAGTCATCCAATTATCAATAACACAATTCAGTAGATACATTCATTAACAGGGGAATTGCATGGTAACAACATCCATGTAAACATAACTATTTTAAGTACTTGTACTCAACAATGTAGAAGACATTCAATCATGAGTGCCAACTCTTAATGGGCGAAGATAAATTGACAACAAATATTTACAGACTCCGTAAGTGATTCAATTGTTAGGGCCTTTTTCATTAATGTCTGGGTGAATGGATTGATAATCCGTTCACAAACTGGAACGGGAAAACATTAGGTGTCTGGCGTTGAGTTCTAAGGATGACAGAAATAGACACTCAGCGATTGCATGAGAACATCTTCCCATCTAGATCAATGTTTTATGGTAAGTCATTTTAAAAGCATTTCTTACCTTGTGGGAGTGCTAAAGGGTGTGAGTGTTCCTATTTAAAACAATTGAAAGGACATGGATTGACAATAGAATGCAAAACGTATCCAGTTAAATCACAGAACCTGTGGTAGAACTACAAAACTGTCTTTGCAACAATACTTACTGTGTACATATTCACGAAGAGAACTGTGGCTCGAAATGGAGGTAGCTGATCCAGGAGTCTGACGAAAACAGAAGTCCAAATTTAAAGTTCATGGTTGAATAATTAACTAGTACTAATTAGGATCTGGGTATGAATGTGTGTTGAGTGTCAACATCTATTTTGGACCTCGGAAATTGTAATCTGACAAACTAAATTTCTCTGCGATATCCTGTTGCTGGTCTCACGGGCACCAGGCCCATAAGACTATAATCAATCATATGCATATTCATTTTCATCTTCAACCTCTTCAGTGTCAAGATTAGCAGTGATTAATATTTAGAAAAATTAACTGGCCACGCTCCCTCAGCACGCATCACTTCCATTTTGTCTTGAGCATATTTAAAACATGCCTGACAAAAACTTTGAACTTTAAATGTATTTAACTTTTTTGCTTCAGTATTTTTTGGGAAAACACATTTCCAACATTATAACATTGTTTCCACTATGTCTACAAAAGATTACAATATAACTCAGAGACTTACTGTAAGGGAGGACAGACTGGGACCTCTGTCTCTGGCCACCCCTTGTGACTCTGCTGAGCCAAAGTAACTAAGACACAGGCAACATGTTTCAGCATAAAATGATTTGCAATCATTTGTATGACACACACACATAGTGTTGGTGCATAATGATGTTGCAAATACAGAATGAAATCCATCAGCATGTAGTACGTACCTCATGGTTCTTGAACGAGGGGTAACTGATAAAAACAAAACGTGCACACGTTTATCAACTTAAATCATAACAATCAAAAACATTAACTGTAACAATTCAACTTAAAGCACAGGGTTTACCTGGAGACGTGACAGCCACAGGGAGTGACATCCGTTGAGTTCTATGTTTGAGAAAATAAGGTAAAAGTTGAAATACTGAAAGGTTTGTGATTAAACAGAATAGTTCTGAAAGTGTAATATGGTTTTACCCATTTGTATGAAACTGTCCTGGAGAAACCTGTGGCAAACACAAAGTGTGCAAGTGAAATTAGATGTGCAACTTATTCCCTAAACGTGGGCAAGTTTGGCAACCTAACATTTTTCCATATTGGACTTCTGGAACACTTACCCTCCGCTGAGAAAGTGGCTTTTTCAAATCAGCAGTCTCTCTTTTCAGCTCTGAAAGCTGCTTTTTTAAGTCAACATTCTCTCTTTTCAGCTCAGAGAGTTGCCTTTTGATGACAGAAGTGGGAAGAGTAGCTTTGCCATCTGGGGGGTTATTTACATGGCCACAAAGAAACAACAGATATGGAAATTACCTGTAACCCTGCTCAGTGACTTCCTTCAGACGCCTTTCCAGTTCAACAGACTTGTGCTTGAAGTGTGCCGTGACTCTCTCTGTCTGTGTCCGCTGAAAAAGTGCAATCTGAGAAACATGAAGACCTCAATCAAATATACTTTTAGTAAAAATAAAACTTACTTTGGCTTTTTGAGCCAAGCTCCGAGATTCTTTTAATCGTGTCAAATATCCCTCTAACTGAAGCAATTTCTTGTTGAATGACTCGCTCACTGGTTACTAATTGACTGACTGCTCTGACATTTAAAGTCCCTTTACAGCAATTAAAATGACAGCAGAGCGGGAGGTTGGGTAGCTGCTGCACAGAGAAGACAGACCTGTGATATGTGCTCCAACCTTGACTGGATGAGCTTCATGGGGTCCTTAAAAAACACCTTTTCCTGTGGCTTCATCTGAAACAGAATATTTGTGCAAATATAATAAGCTGGCTCTTTAAAATAAGATAATTATCTGGATCAGACAGTAACCTGCAGTGGAGATGTCAAACTCACCAACCTCATCTGTGATGGGCAAGTAACTGCAGCTGGCCCCACATACACTGCACTGCTCTGTGGGAAAAGACATAGTTACAAGAACCATAACTAGCCTGCATCTGTCTAATTTAAGCAATGTTGTTACCATAAGCAACTCAAATATTCTGTCCGTTTGGATGAAAGTGGTAGGGTTTCCAAGCACCAGATTCCTTTCAGAAAACCTCTAATTTTACTACAGCAGGGTCTGACAGTCTGCCCTGCTCAGTCCTGCTTCTGGGTCTCCTGTAACTCCCTTCCCTCCAGCGGGCCTAGCAATACGGCCTGGGTTTCTAGCAGCGTCTTGTCTGTATTTGCTTCGAGCAATCGCTAATGGTCTTGTTTACTTACGTAGGTCAGATGGAGCCATAGGTATAATTTTGACTGTTTCTTAACCAGTTAAAAGTTCCTCACAGTAACTTTGAATAAGAATAGTAAAAAATGAAAGCAAATTGACTTAGAATTAGTCTCACTAGATTGAATACATGTTTCACAGCAGATGTGGCCACAACTGGACACAGCAAACCTCGACCCTCTCCTTGTGAAGCACTGATTACAGTGGAACCAGTCCATGTTTTAGTCCTGTGAGGTTCCGGCTCTGCAAACACAATAAACACAAATTGGATTATGTAACATAAACTATTAGAGTAAATGACCATGAGTATTTGGTAACACCCATTTGTGCACTTTGATTATTGGGTTGTTTTTTCTGGTGTGGACTTCCTGCTTGGGCCCTTTTCAACATGACAATATCCCCCTGCTTCCTGCTAGGTAAATAAAGAAATGGTTTACCCAGTCTGACTGGCCTGTACAGAGCCCTGACCTCATCTCATACAACACCTTTGCGACAAAGTGGAACATCGGCTGTGAGCCAGGCCTCAGTACCCAACGTCGGTCACACACACGTCTCAAACAGTCCAGTCTCCCCAGACTAGTGGAAACTACCGGCAATATATTAGCATGACTACACATGGTTATTATAAGGCATGTTCAAAAGGTGTCAGGTATGATATTTTTGCCATATGTTTTAATACAGATTGTTTTTATGACATTAGGGCTGTGCAATCTTTTGCCCATAATCCCAAACTAACACAATGTAAATTCATCACTTACATTCCCATGCAAAACGTTACAAATAATGCTAGCTGAACCACTTTAGCAATTGGCTAGTTGGAGTATTGACTGACTCACACAGGAGTAGTTAGGTACAGTTGTCTGAAGTAAAAGCAAGCTAACGTTACTCATCTACAATGCTAACAAGTTATGCTACAGGTTATTTTCACAGCAGCCATTTTGCCATGTTCTACCAAGGTAAACGTGTAATTGATTAACTTGATTGCAGTCCCATTCAATGTATTATGTTAGTGGTGAGCCAGCATGCATAATAATGCCCTGACAAGCCTAATGGAACAGGACCACACTTAATTGTGTTAGACTTGTGCAGTGACGTCAAAATGGCTGCTGTGGAAAGGGCCCATTGGCTTACAAAATGTTTGCAAGCTAACGCTAATTAACGTTAGCTTAAGTTGTTGAAAATGCCCTTGCTCCGTTTGACTGACAGTAAGAAAGGCGTGACACTTGTTTCACTTGGCTGGAGGAAATCCGCACTCATTTGTTCTTACCAACAATCCCTGTAAAGTGCCAAGTGGTGAGTTAGTTGAAGTTTTATCCTCAGTGACGTCAGAGCGGCGCAGCGGATTCGCCCGCCTCAGCGCAAGTAGCGGATCTCGTGCTCTGCTCTGATTGGCCGAGTGGCGTAGCAAGACCCCGCTCCTGAGCGTCTGTAAGGTAGACGAGACGTCCGCAATTGGGAGACATTTAACCATCGTTGACAGTATACAAGCATAAAGTAATAGAAAGCCATATCGAATTAGTTTAATCCTTGCACTTTAGTGGATTGAGAAGACTGACAAGATCAGACATCTATTGAGTGCAAGGAGTCAGTGAGGGGTTAAGGGTCAGGTTTGTAGTTTTATAGTGCTTTAATACAGCTATGGTTCCAATTTATTGGTAAATAAATCCATTTAAAGCTAATGCCAAGTTCAGCCTTAGAAGAATCTCAGTAAAACAGGTATGCAGAGATCATTCACTGGAGAATGACCACGATTAGGATGTTCCCAATGACAGAGCTTTGAACACATGCTAATCCTTAAACAATTACACCTAAAAGTTTAATATAAAAAAAAAAATAAAAAAAAAAAAAAAAAAAAGGCAGGGAGCTTGCAAGTTTAGTTGTATCTTTAATGGCATTATTACAATCTGAAATGCAGGAAGGCATTACACTTTCAGAAGTTTACAAAACCAAAAATAAAAATCCAAGTCAGATTGAAGGAGACAGTGTGCAAGAGGGATTCATTCCTGTTGGAAAAAAAACAAAAAACAGACCAGGTTAAGTAGTAAGGATCAATATAGTGCAATGTAATATACAAAAACTTACTTGAAGTCAGGAATTCACATCAGTGATGGTAAGTGGACCGAGGACAGCTTTTTGTGCCAGACCATGCGTCCCTGTTTAGAAATATATGATTAGTTTAAGTACAAGTCAAACCAGACAAGTTGATAGAGAAGTCGCACTAATACCTGATGCTAAACTCCTGACCCTCCTGGACTTGCAGTCAGATTCACAGCAGGCACAGAGATTGCGGGATGCAAAGTTGTCCAGCTGCTCCCAGCTGAGTTCATGAGGATCAGAAGAGTCAGAAGTTTATTCTCAGTGGTTCCGTCATACAAGAGAACATACGGTGAAGGTTTGTTTTCAGTGCCATGTTTACCCATGCTCTGTCACATAGTGGCAGGCCTTCTTGCTGTTGTCCAGACCGTTGGGATCCCAAGCCACAAGTTTACAGTGGATAAACACCTGTTGAGTGGAGAAGTGAGGTTGAGCGGTATAGTAAGCTTCCATGTTAGACAAGGAAGCCCAGAATCTAAAATTAAACATGCACAAGTTAGCGTTACCTCTTCGCCGAGACCAAACCTAAAGGCTTGAAGGGAAAGGCGGATCTCCGATGATTTTTGCCTTTGTTCAAATCTGGAGCGAGATACCAGACTGTCCACAAGACATCTGTGTGGTTGAAAAAGTAGAAGTGTTAAGTGTAAATTCAGGAACACAAACTGCTACGACATCAATTAAAGCAGATTACCCGTCATTGGTGATTATTGGGTATAAAGCGCTTCCAGGCTGCAGCTCCGGTGTGGTAGCCGCTATGCATTCCTCAAGAAACAGCAGCAAGGGCTGATGGGTCTTCTGCTCCACGCTCGCCATGATCGGGATAAAGGAGCCCAGAGCAAAGGTTGTAGATTCAGCGGGGCCGGAGAAGTCAGCTACAGCAGTAAATGGGAGAGGAGTCATTACGTTACAGGAGTCACCAGGAGAGCCGCCATCTGCTGTGAGGTCACGTTTTACACCCACCATTCATGAGGCCAAAGTGGAACACTAGATCTCCAAAACCGTACGTGTTGAAAATTGGGGGATAAAGCCGAGGGTACCAGTCTTCGGGCCTGCAACAAAACAATGGAGTAAAACAGCTGCCATTTCAGCAGACTCAATGCTGAAGTAGTGTGAACACCTCTCATATGCACAGACAACGGGGTGAGTGAAGGCCAGAGCGTCAGAGTCAGGATAGGAACTGTAGGTCAGATCATTGGTGTACATCAAGAGATCCCCAGTTACCTACGAGAGACACACATTACCAAGCTGCAGGAAATACAGGAAACTCTGCTTGCAGGTAACTATTGAGCCGCTACGCACAATTCTCCTGAAGTTACAATCGTCAAAGTCCACCCTGAAAACAGCCTCGGTGGCCGAGAAGCTGGTGGGGAAGCAGTTACCCAGACGGAAGAGCGAGGTATCAGCCCGGGACCTGCCCTCCCTCCACACCAGGGTCACAAAATCTGTTCCGCAGTCCAGCTTCATGTCTGGAAGGAGACGCGACACAAAGTCAAGTTGCTACTCAAACAGCTTCAGTTGAAGAAAAATAACCAAACTTTTTTCAGCATTTCGCGCCAATGTTACCTGCATATACTGACATGGCAGCAGCCAGGCTCAACAGCAGTGCACGTTGCCAAAAGAAAGCCATCATGACTAGATGCTGGCTCTGGACAGTGTGGGGTGTTTTTATTCCTTGTTACCGGGGCAATTTCCATCAAGACAACCTCTTTCAGCTGGTGTGTGTTACAGCCTCAGGTGCAGAGGCCATCAGACTTCTTCTTCTTAGGTTTATTAGTGAGCTACAAACCAACGTTCATGGTGCATACCGCCACCTCCTGTTATCGAACGTCATGACTTTATGACATTTTTGTATATTAAACAGTAATAGTGTTATGATTATAAATGATAAACATTGAAAAAGACTTCATGTAACTTCCACACTGCCTTTCAGTCTTTCTCTTTTCACACTGAAGGTCCTGTAACTTTACAGGTGAATATCCCTCATTTATCCCTACTATCTTTTTCTTTGTGTATAGCACATTATTGAGTCCCATATGTCTTAATCTGCAAAAAGTATCTTCTCTACATTTAGTCTCATAACTTCTCACTTTAATTTATAGTTATAATTTATTGTTATAATTTCTACCCTTATTGTCTTCCACTTTCAATTGTTAAACCTCAGCAGTCAACATTGACTGCAACTTAACATTGATGATGGCTGACTGTATACTTTTCATTCCATCTGCAAAAATATTTTCCTCACAATAAATGTCAGATATGCATCTTTAAAGAAACTGTTGAAAATGTGCTGATAGAGTGCTGGACGTTCGGTGTGGAAAGAGAAAAACTGAAAGGCAGTGTGGTAGCTACATGAAGTCTTTTTCAATGTTTCTTATTTATAATCATAACAATATTACTGTTTAATATACAAAAATGTCATAAAGTCATGATGTTCGATAACAGGAGGTGGCGGTATGCACCAGGAACGTTGGTTTGTAGTCTGCTAATAAATCTTCGAAGAAGAAGAAGTCTGATGGCCTCTGCACCTGAGGCTGTCGACACACACCAGCTGAAAGAGGTTGTCTTGATGGAAATTGCCCCGGTAACAAGGAATAAAAACACCCCACACTGTCCAGAGCCAGCATTCAGTCATGATGGCTTTCTTTTGGCAAAGTGCACTGCTGTTGAGCCTGGCTGCTGCCATGTCAGTATATGCAGGTAACATTGGAACAAAATGCTGGAAAAAGTTTGGTTATTTTTCTTCAACTGAAGCTGTTTGAGTAGCAACTTGACTTTGTGTCGCGTCTCCTTCCAGACATGAAGCTGGACTGCGGAACAGACTTTGTGACCCTGGTGTGGAGGGAGGGCAGGTCCCGGGCTGATACCTCGTTCTTCCGTCTGGGTAACTGCTTCCCCACCAGCTTCTCGGCCACCGAGGCTGTTTTCAGGGTGGACTTCGACGATTGTAACTTCAGGAGAATTGTGCGTAGCGGCTCAATATTTACCTGCAAGCCGAGTTTCCTGTATTTCCTGCAGCTTGGTAATGTGTGTCTCTCGTAGGTAACTGGGGATCTCTTGATGTACACCAATGATCTGACCTACAGTTCCTATCCTGACTCTGACGCTCTGGCCTTCACTCACCCCGTTGTCTGTGCATATGAGAGGTGTTCACACTACTTCAGCATTGAGTCTGCTGAAATGGCAGCTGTTTTACTCCATTGTTTTGTTGCAGGCCCGAAGACTGGTACCCTCGGCTTTATCCCCCAATTTTCAACACGTACGGTTTTGGAGATCTAGTGTTCCACTTTGGCCTCATGAATGGTGGGTGTAAAGCGCGACCTCACAGCAGATGGCGGCTCTCCTGGTGACTCCTGTAACGTAATGACTCCTCTCCCATTTACTGCTGTAGCTGACTTCTCCGGCCCCGCTGAATCTACTACCTTTGCTCTGGGCTCCTTTATCCCGATCATGGCGAGCGTGGAGCAGAAGACCCATCAGCCCTTGCTGCTGTTTCTTGAGGAATGCATAGCGGCTACCACACCGGAGCTGCAGCCTGGAAGCGCTTTATACCCAATAATCACCAATGACGGGTAATCTGCTTTAATTGATGTCGTAGCAGTTTGTTGTTTTCCTGAATTTACACTTCACACTTCTTCTTTTCAACCACACAGATGTCTTGTGGACAGTCTGGTATCTCGCTCCAGATTCGAACAAAGACAAAAATCATCGGAGATCCGCCTTTCCCTTCAAGCCTTTAGGTTTGGTCTCGGCGAAGAGGTAACGCTAACTTGTGCATGTTTATTTTTAGATTCTGGGCTTCATTGTCTAACATGGAAGCTTACTATACCGCTCAACCTCACTTCTCCACTCAACAGGTGTTTATCCACTGTAAACTTGTGGCTTGGGATCCCAACGGTCTGGACAACAGCAAGAAGGCCTGCCACTATGAGACAGAGCATGGGTAAACATGGCACTGAAAACAAACCTTCACCGTATGTTCTCTTGTATGACGGAACCACTGAGAATAAACTTCTGACTCTTCTGATCCTCATGAACTCAGCTGGGAGCAGCTGGACAACTTTGCATCCCGCAATCTCTGTGCCTGCTGTGAATCTGACTGCAAGTCCAGGAGGGTCAGGAGTTTAGCATCAGGTATTAGTGCGACTTCTCTATCAACTTGTCTGATTTGACTTGTACTTAAACTAATCATATATTTCTAAACAGGGAAGCATGGTCTGGCACAAAAAGCTGTTCTCGGTCCACTTACCATCACTGATGTGAATTCCTGACTTCAAGTAAGTTTTTATTTTACATTGCACTATATATTAATCCTTAACTACTTTTAACCTTGTTTTTGTTCAACAGGAATGGATCCATCTTTCACACTGACTCCAATTGAATCTTTTGTAAAATTCTGACGGTTCAATGCCTCCCTGCGTTTCAGATTGTAATGACAATAAAGCTGTACCTCGGAGTATTAATCTTCTATCTAATTGTGTTCAAAGGCCAGTATTACATGTGTTCTTGGTAACTGCTTTACATTCACATCTGGTAATCACCTTCATACACTACAGAGCTTTGTCTTTTCAAGAAACTAAAATCTCAAACATGACTGCATTATCTTGAACCACATTTGTTTGAAGAGCTATCATTGGAAACCTCTTGTCATAGTAAAATATCGCCAGCATAAGATTTTAATACACAGAACTGTAAGTCTACAGTGACTGGTCTCTGCATATTTGGGGTTGAATAGCATTCTTGACCAGAACTAGTTGCTCTGAACCAGGGCCCTATTCCACATACCTGGTTCAACTAATCCGATCAAAAGTCCTATTATCCAGCTCTAACGAGATGACTACAGGATGTCGGTTCCACGGAGGTGGCTCCGCCCACAAACGGTCTCGTTCATTGTAACCAGACGTTAGTTCACAGGATAATTGTGCGTGCCCTCTCTTCAGAAGGGAGGAAAGTCGACCACCAAATTCATGTTGTCTTTCTAAAATGAGAAACTCTTCTCTGCTGATGAGCAGAAGTTGATCATGACTACATATGATGAATTTAAGTCCATAATCCTGACCAAATCTAATGGTGCTTTCAAATTCAAGCGTAGCGAATATTCGCAACACATCCTGTTGTGAATGCCGCGTAACACGAGTTAGTGCAAAATAGACAAGTTAATGTGTCAAAAAATAAATGTATCTGCTAATTTTAAGTGCCCCACAACCCAAATCAATCAGATTATATTTAAATGTGCCTGCTGGTAGTAGTATACAAATTAATATATACTTATGAGGATATATGTACTGTATGAACGTATGTCTCATGGAACTATGCGTATATTCATGTAACCTATGTGTTTAGATTACCATATAACTAGGAGTTTGAATATTTATATGGGCGGATCAGTACGTATACTCATAATCAGAAATTCAATCAGTTGAAGCAGGGATAAGTGTTATCTTGAATCCACCTTCATCGTGTTCTACAGTAATGATATGTATTGTGTACTAATGACTGTCATATAAGTATGAGTGCTTTCAACACATCCATAAGTTTAAGCGCTAAATAAACGTTATGAGCAGCGCGGCCTGCAGCAGCTTTCACGATGTTCACCGCATCGCGGACACAAACGTGTAGCACTCGCAAAAAAACGAGCTGTGCCTTGCGCTCTTTTTAAAAAAAATTTACATAATCCTTCTGTAATCCAGTCTGCATATACAGTATGTATTGTGTACATTATGAAAGACGCACAGCGCTTGGCTGCACCGGTTATTGTTCTGCTCACTACTTTAAAATAGCATGCAATACACTAGTTCACTATTAAATTTGGCATTTTGAGATCACAGAAAAATCACAAGTCAATTTTTCAACTTGCCCAGCCCAAGTGCTCTTGATTTTCAATGTTTTACACCAGTCTCGTGCTTTAAGCCTTCAATTTCACCACTGCACAACTGATACGGATCATCTTATTACTAAAGTGAGACTGTCGCGAGCAGGATAGTTTGATCCCTGGCGCCGCGTCGAGGTGTCCTTTAGCAAGATGCTTGAAATTGCTCCTGTAGCTGCACCTACAGTGTATGAATGGTTGACAATACTGATGTGGCACCTAGCGTGATGGCTCCTCTCAGTGTGTGAATGGGTGAAGAGTTCATGTAGTGTTAAAGCACTTTGATTGGAAGACAAGAAAAGCGCTATACAAGTACATTTAAAGTGGTGGGTTTAGTTTGCTTGTAATTTTCTTGGAGAAAGAAAGTGCAAAGTAAAAAAGTGGAGAACTTTCAAGTATAGTTACATCTATGATGGCTTTATTATAATCTGAAATGGAGGGGAATTACACTTTTAGAAGTAAAAACCAACAATAAAAATCCAAGTCAGATTAAAGGAGTCAGTGAGCACGATGGATCCATTGCTGTTGGAGAACAACAAAAAGACAGGGTTAAGTAGTCATTAACGATTAAAATAACGTGCAATGTAAAATTAAAATGTACCTGAAGTCAGGAATTCACATCAGTGATGGTAAGTGGACCGAGGACAGCTTTTTGTGCCAGACCATGCTTCCCTGTTTAGAAATATATGATTAGTTTAAGTACAAGTCAAACCAGACAAGTTGATAGAGAAGTCGCACTAATACCTGATGCTAAACTCCTGACCCTCCTGGACTTGCAGTCAGATTCACAGCAGGCACAGAGATTGCGGGATGCAGAGTTGTCCAGCTGCTCCCAGCTGAGTTCATGAGGATCAGAAGAGTCAGAAGTTTGTTCTCAGTGGTTCCGTCATACAAGAGAACATACGGTGAAGGTTTGTTTTCAGTGCCATGTTTACCCATGCTCTGTCACATAGTGGCAGGCCTTCTTGCTGTTGTCCAGACCGTTGGGATCCCAAGCCACAAGTTTACAGTGGATAAACACCTGTTGAGTGGAGAAGTGAGGTTGAGCGGTATAGTAAGCTCCCATGTTAGACAAGGAAGCCCAGAATCTAAAATTAAACATGCACAAGTTAGCGTTACCTCTTCGCCGAGACCAAACCTAAAGGCTTGAAGGGAAAGGCGGATCTCCGATGATTTTTGCCTTTGTTCAAATCTGGAGCGAGATACCAGACTGTCCACAAGACATCTGTGTGGTTGAAAAAGTAGAAGTGTTAAGTGTAAATTCAGGAACACAAACTGCTACGACATTGAATCAGATTACCCGTCATTGGTGATTATTGGGTATAAAGCGCTTCCAGGCTGCAGCTCCGGTGTGGTAGCCGCTATGCATTCCTCAAGAAACAGCAGCAAGGGCTGATGGGTCTTCTGCTCCACGCTCGCCATGATCGGGATAAAGGAGCCCAGAGCAAAGGTAGTAGATTCAGCGGGGCCGGAGAAGTCAGCTACAGCAGTAAATAGGAGAGGAGTCATTACGTTACAGGAGTCACCAGGAGAGCCGCCATCTGCTGTGAGGTCACGCTTTACACCCACCATTCATGAGGCCAAAGTGGAACACTAGATCTCCAAAACCGTACGTGTTGAAAATTGGGGGATAAAGCCGAGGGTACCAGTCTTCGGGCCTGCAACAAAACAATGGAGTAAAACAGCTGCCATTTCAGCAGACTCAATGCTGAAGTAGTGTGAACACCTCTCATATGCACAGACAACGGGGTGAGTGAAGGCCAGAGCGTCAGAGTCAGGATAGGAACTGTAGGTCAGATCATTGGTGTACATCAAGAGATCCCCAGTTACCTACGAGAGACACACATTACCAAGCTGCAGGAAATACAGGAAACTCGGCTTGCAGGTAAATATTGAGCCGCTACGCACAATTCTCCTGAAGTTACAATCGTCGAAGTCCACCCTGAAAACAGCCTCGGTGGCCGAGAAGCTGGTGGGGAAGCAGTTACCCAGACGGAAGAACGAGGTATCAGCCCGGGACCTGCCCTCCCTCCACACCAGGGTCACAAAATCTGTTCCGCAGTCCAGCTTCATGTCTGGAAGGAGACACGACACAAAGTCAAGTTGCTACTCAAACAGCTTCAGTTGAAGAAAAATAACCAAACTTTTTCCAGCATTTTGTTCCAATGTTACCTGCATATACTGACATGGCAGCAGCCAGGCTCAACAGCAGTGCACGTTGCCAAAAGAAAGCCATCATGACTGGATGCTGGCTCTGGACAGTGTGGGGTGTTTTTATTCCTTGTTACCGGGGCAATTTCCATCAAGACAACCTCTTTCAGCTGGTGTGTGTTACAGCCTCAGGTGCAGAGGCCATCAGACTGATTGCGGCTCGTAAAGCATCTCATGACACAAACCTGTTTCAGCTGTAAATGCTCATATATATTTGGACAGCTTTTCTCCCATCAACCTTGACCAACTGTTTTCAATATTTTCTACTTCTAAACCTATACCTGTCTCTTAGACCTTATCCTGTCGAGTCTGCTTCAGGAAGTATAACCTTAAGTCAGTACATCTCTACTAGATATTATCAATGTGTCTTTACTAACGGATCATCTACCATAATCCTTCAAAGTAGCTGTAATTAAACAATATTTTTTAATGTAGTCACGCGATGTTGCAGTAAAGTGCTGTCCCATTCATATTCACACCAGCTCAAGCCCTCACAGACTCTCACACTCAACCATTTTGCAGCTGACAGTGAGTCCCTGAGGGTTCAGGGTTTGAGGGTTTAGGGTGGAGATTGGGATTGGGCCACTGATCTCTAACATTTTCTTCCTCTCTAAGATACTTGAGAAAGTAGTCACAAATCGGTTGTGTGACTTCTATATCACAATAGTTTATTTGAGGACTTTCATAGAAATCATAGCCCAGGCAGCATTAGTAAAAATGGCTAATGACCTTCTAGTTGCATTAGATAAAGAGCTCATCTCTGTTCTTGTCTTGTTAAACTTTAATGCTGCAATTGACATCATTGACCATGACATCTTATTACAGAGACTAGACCAGTCGATTGGCAATAAAGGTACCTAACTAAGCTGGTTTAAATCCCATTAATCAGATCGATCAGTTTGTATAGGTAAACAAAGCCTCACTGACCACCAACATTCGTCATCGAGTTCCACAAGTTCTGTGCTTGACCAATTTTTTTTCCCCTTACCCATACTTCCTATTGACAATATGATCAGAAAACAGTCCATAAACTTTCACCGTTATCCAGATGATCCTCAATTTTATCTATCAATCCAGATGAAACCAACCGGGTTGTTAACGTCAAGCATGTCTTAAAGACATAAGCTGATGACCAGCAACCTTCTGTTAGATCCAGACAAAACACCTCAGAAATCTGATATAGGTCCTCTGAATGACATTGCCCTGGCATCCAGCACCACTGTAAAGAATCAAGTTCTTTGAGCAGGAATTATGCTTTAACGCCTACGTAAAACAAAGCTCATGGACTGCATTTTTTTCATCTACATAACACTGAAAAAAAACAAAAACCTGACACATCCCATCTCAAAGCAACACAGAAACAGACTGACAATGTATCCCTTTCATGGTTTGTATACGTGATCAGTGTCCTCCAAATAATGCAAGTCAAGAGATTGAGTAAAGAAAAAAAAAATTTTGGTTATGCATCTTTCACCTATTTAGTCATTCATTGGAATTGACATATAAACCCCCCCCCCTCCCCAAAAAAAACAAAAACATAAACTAGACAGTCTCAGCAAGAGTTCAAATCTGATTTATTGGTATAGAGAGTTTAAGATAAGTATATGACAATTGACATGTCCAATGAACCTGCAAACAGTTAAGTGGAGATCATGTAAAGCTGATATCCCGTGGTTTCGTTTGTCAGGGGGCAGAGCTCTTCTGAACCCATCGTGCACCATCATGGAGTCAGCTTAGACCTGGCCTCCTGTGAAGAAAGTAAGAGCTTTAGTTCTTTTTACTAAACTTCCCCATTTCAGAACAAAGCCAAAACTTTAGTGAGCAAGCTGCAGGAACAGACACCTCTTGAGACGCCGTTTGCCTTCGAGTCCGACGAATCTGTTATGATCAGGGGTCCCAACACGGAAATGTGACTAAAAGCGTGAGATTCTGGAGGGAGAAAAAAAAAAATACAATGACTATGGAGGAAAAAAAACAAACAAATGTAATGTATAAGACATCCAAGTTGGTAGAAAAGTGATACCCCAGTCAAGTCCTCTTTTGGTGCGGGACTCGCAGGTTGAGTCGCAGCAGCGACAGACAGCGCTCTTAGAGGAGTCATCGAGTAGTTCCCAACTGGAAGGGACCATTGTGTTAATAAAGTTTTGTATGGACATACATTTTGGAGGAAACCTTGTGCAAGTAGGTAGCATATAATTACTTATAGCAGTTAGTACATCAGTCATATACACATAGTAGATTAAAATATTAATTGACTTTTAAAAAAAAAGCCATTTATATTTCAAGCAAAGTTAAAGGAATAGTGTGGCATCCATTTATTCCGGTTATTCTAGTTTTACCATTTGATGTTCAGCCAAGACAGGCCAACCACCGCAAGATGCATACTTGGCTCACATGACATCATTGAGTTAATCGCAAAAAAGCAACCAAACAGGTTTTGCCCAAATTACCTCCCACTTTCCATTTTATAGTTGCAGGTTTTCTTGCCGTCATCAAACACGTCGGGATCCCATGCAACCAGTTTACAGTGAATGTACACCTGAGGAGCACAGGACAGTGTCAGAGAATAAAATATAAACAATTTTCTTTTAGCAGTGCCACCCCACTCACCTCCTGTCCACCACCTAACTGGAAGGCCTGCAGGTAAAGGGTGAGTGCAGACGACTGGTAGCGAGGAAGGAATTTAGAGTTTCCCGTCTTACTATCCAGAAGACACCTGAAGAAACGACAGTCGCACAGATTAGCAATAATGAAAAATCCAATAAAAAAATTTAAAAAAAAAAATCATTGGAAAGGTCAGAGCATGAATGTCCCACCCCTTGTTGGTTATGATGGGGTGAACCTGGCTTTCAGGCTGCAGCTCTGGTGAAGTGGTCGCCACACAGTGCTCCATGAGCAGCAGCAAGGGTTGATGGGACCTTTGCTCCACTGCCGCCCATATTGGCATAAAGGAGCCAAGGGGAACAATATTGGTCTTTGCTATACTTGTCAATTCATCTATGGGGAAAAAAATAAAGTCTTAGTTTGTCCCCCTTGAGTGGGGGAATGATACAATGTTGCCAGGACTCACCATTGAGCAGCGCCATGTGGAAAACTAGACCTCCTCGGCCCACAGAAATACCCACACCAGGATTCAGGAAAGGTGGAATCCATCCTTCGGGTCTAAAAATATGAATGGGAGCATTTTTTTCTCAGCTCACATTTCAACTTTAAAAATCCAATTGAATTCATAATACTCCTACCTTTTATAAACACACTCGATAGGATGCACAAAGGCAGCCGGTTTCGACCTCGCATGTGGCCTGTAAGTCAGCTCATTTTGAAAGTGGATACTTTTCCCTTTTATCTGGAGAAAAACAGCTTATTGAGACACCTGAGGCAGAGAGGATTTTTGTTGGAGATTTTTTTTGCATTACCAGTCTTATAAATTTGCATTCAGCCAATTTGTAGTTGAAGATGGCATCCCCCTCGCCGGTGGGCAACACAGTCAACCTGGAGGGCATGCAGGTTCCAAGGAAAAGACGAGCTGCATGCGGCACCATGTCCACATTGATCCTCCATGTTATACGTACAGAGTCTTTGGCACACTCAACTTTGATTTCTGTAAACAAACCGCTTATGAGTCCAGTCTCAAAACAAGAAAAGCATACAGAAGATTAAGAGACTTTCACCTCCAAAAAATACCTGCATTGGCACCGGGTGTTGCGAAAACTGCCAAGAGTACAACACCAAGGTAGAGAGGAGTCATCATGACTGAATGATCTGTAACCCTCTGAATCTGACACTATTTGTAGTCCTGCCCAAATTAGCTGAACGACTAACATCTGTGCGAGAGCAGGACGGCTTTTGGCCTGTGTCTACTTCCACTGGAGAGTTTTTTGAGTATTCATTTAGACAATTCCTAAACGCAGAGGTGGAATGTAACTAAGTAAATTTGATAGTTTACTATATATCTATATCTATAGATATAGATATAGATATAAGTGTGTGTGTATATATACATACACACATTTTAATTTTTAGTTACTTTCATATTTTAAATTTGTTTTAAAAGATCAGTTTATTAAACATAGTTAAAATCAGCTCCACCTCGAATAACTACTACATTAAAATGCCTGCATGTTGCTGCATCAGTTATAATAATCCAAGAATGTAAAATGACTGTGTACTTTGATTTTGCCTTTTACTATTTTCATACTTTTAAGCCTGTTTGAGTACAAATGTACTTTTATTTATAATTGTATATTTCAAAAAATGTTCAGCTTGATGTTCTATATCAGATCTTTCTTAAGTTAAGAGGGGAAATATTTCTGTCCATGTAAAAGCTTTTGTGAGTTTAGAAATAGCTCATTTCATTTTTATGCGAGAGCGGAACTTCCTTTCTCGTTTGGTTGGACGCCATCACGGTCGGAGGGTTTAGCGGTGACACAGGAAGTAACTTCAAGTCAGCCTGTGACAAGTAGGCTGTAAATTGCGAGCATATCAAGGTGTTTTCGTCAATAAACGGAAACATTTCACATAATTTAGAGTGTGTTGTATCGGTTTTTCAAGATGCTGATAAAAGTAAAGGTAAGGCCGGCGTTTCATCCACGCTCGCGCTTCTCCGCGGGCTCGTAGCTGTTGGTGTTTGGTAGCCCGCTAACACCAATGACCAGGCTCGCTAATTTAGTTTGGGGCCGGTGCGGGGCCAGTCATTTATTCTATTCTGACTTACACGTATCTCTAAAAACGTTTTATGTCGGCCTGGTTTTTAGTTGAACGGGGTCTTGACGTGCAGCACTTCGGGTAACATCAGAACGCGTCGCCGTTCAGGAGCTAGTATGTTGTTTGATAGCTTGCTAACTTGAGCGCAATCACCAAAGCAGGTTAGCCAGTCCCCCCGCCGGTGTTACGACAACATGTGTCCCTGAGGAATTCTGTGAAGCTTGAGGACACGCTACACGATAAGTTGGTGCCCTGCAGCGATTACTTCTGCTCCCATGTTCGGCTGTGCTGGCACGAAACAAGACGTTTTGACGACGTCACTCTGGTAAATTGCGTCAAAAACTGTTTTGCCCCTAGAAATATAAAAACAACTGTTGGTTAGACGAATCAACAATGGGACCATTCCTAGAAGCACCATGGCTGTCAGAGAGTAGCCCCCTCAGGTCAAACATTCGCAGCAATATTATAGGTCTTAAAATCTGATGGGTCACAGTCTGTTTTTGGGTGTGTGTGTGTGTGTGTGTGTGTGTGTGTGTGTGTGTGTGTGTGTGTGTGTGTGTGTGTTGATGTGAGTGTGTGTTCATTTGACTGTGAGTCTGTTGATTTGACCGTGTGTTTTGACGTGGCTGTGTGTGTGTGTGTGTGTGTGTGTGTGTGTGTGTGTGTGTGTGTTGATGTGATGGTGTTTACATTTTGTTTTTCAGACTCTCACTGGAAAAGAAATCGAGATCGACATAGAGCCCACAGACAAGGTGAAATACAATTTCTTTCTCGGATAAAAAAACAACACACAAACCCATCCAGCTGAAGGCAGTGTACCATTTCTAAATGTCTTGTTTTTATGTGAATGAAGGTGGAGCGGATTAAAGAAAGGGTGGAGGAGAAGGAAGGGATCCCCCCACAGCAACAGAGACTCATCTACAGCGGCAAACAGATGTGAGTCTCCCTCCACCTCCTGCATGACCAAACCATCTTCCTTTGTAGCAGCGAGATGCAACCATTTCCAAAGAGTTCTTTTACTAAACCATCTTTTGCTCTCTCTCTCTCTCTCAGGAATGATGAGAAGACAGCTGCGGACTACAAGATCCAGGGAGGCTCGGTGCTTCATCTTGTGTTGGCGCTACGAGGCGGCTCCACGCTGCGCTGGCCCTGCATACGCCTCTCCTCTTCGTCATGAGTGCCAACACTTTCCGTGTCTCGTCACCGTCTAACCATGTTTCAGCACAGAGATCTGACATCTCACGCTCCCGGGCCGACGTGAAAAAATATTATAATAATCAACCAACAACGGCAACAACTAAAAAGAAGAGAAAAAAAGGACGTTCTAATTCCTTTGTAGATGTTTTTTTTGTAAACCCACATTGGCTTTTTTGAGTTTGACCAGTTGATGCAGGCACCCATGCAGTACAAAAGACAGTTTGAAAACTCTTTTTGCTTGTGAATAAATGCTGAAGTTGAGTGCAGCGTTGTCGTCTAACACACACAAACCTCCAACAAAGGACTCTGAAAACTGATTTCTTTCTTTGTTTTTATTAGAAAATGCCACAAAACAAGATTTTTAAGACAATTGACGTCACTGACAGAATACACCTCTTGTCATTTTCTTTACAGTTTAGTTCAGGTGGTGATTTGAAACAGTCTGGTAGAGATGGAAATCCATTAAGAGCACCATTGCTGACATCCAGGAGCGTTTTTAAAATGTGAGGTCCGTGATCATAAGAGTCGCTGCGTTACTGAGGCGACACTGGCTCCGTCTAAAAAAAGGTGCGTCTTACGGCGTCTTCCTTCTACAACAAAGGGTTGTGTTAGAGGTTTTCCCAAAGACTGATCATCTAATTGTGCTCACATACTTCAAATCTGAAATGTACATCTTGTATCACACAGTCTTCAGAAAAATACAATAACTCCGCAGCCTCTGTGAACAGAAGACTGGGAGATACTAGGAGGCAAAAAGCATGTATGAATGATAATCATAAAAAAAAGGTGTTTAAAGACAGTCTTGCGAGCATTCAACACCATTTTCTGGCTTCTAAAACCCAAAATGTAATTACACTTGTTTTGTATGTGGGGAAAAAATCTCAGTTCTCGAGGGGATGAAAGGCACAGGAGAAATAATTGGAAGAAGGATTATTAGAGCTTTTGAGGGAGGAAAAACAGTGTTCAAAAACATTAAATTCATGTCATGGAGTTTCCCAGTGAAAATCACGTGTACTGGATTAGAGCCTATTATAATAGTAACGTTTCATTGGTAGGTGATTAGCTGCTTTTCAACAAGGTGAGGATGGTAAAGGCAAATAAACATAAGAGTTGATCTTGTGGTGCATACTGAGAGGAGCGTGATGTGAAAACAAGTACAATCGTCTGTAATAGCAAAAAAACACCTGGATGGTACAAAGTTCTACAAGCAGAAAACTCATTCGCTCATATTTTAGTGTATTATGAAGCTATATTCTAAACTCGTGCCATATTTATTAACACCATCAGTCACATTTACACTTGGATTCCAGAGGAGGGGCGAAAAGAACAGCGCTCTTCAGCCAGAGAAACGCACACAAAATCAGGAATTTCAGAAGCAGCAGCTTGGACGGTCGTGTGGAGGGTGGAGACCGCAGAGAAGAAAAATAAACTTTCTGTCAGTGAGGGGGCGACGCCTGCTGACTCATCCACAGACCGTTGTCATAGTCCCATTGGAGTGAGTGTCGGCCGTCAGTGGCCGGCAGCGTCGAGTCCGGGGAAGGAGTCGATCTGGACCGTGTCTTGAAAGGGTGACGCTTGGCGGGTGTAAGATATGCGAACTCTCATCTTCAGGCTGACCTGGAGGGGGGAGGAGTTGGTTAGAACTGACTGGGATGAGTTATCTGGGAGTTATGTGACAATTTGGAGATAGAATGTGAAGATTTTAATGTAATTTTCCAAACGGATCCAACTTTTACAACAGAAACCTTTAAATTATTTTCTCGTTGACTGGATGACCCGAAGGATCGGAATTATAGTTGTGTGTATGTGTGTCAAACCCACCTTGTTTGGGTTGTTCAGGACCACCATCTGGGTCACCTTAGCTGTGCCTCGTGCAGGAAGAGAGTCCCCACTGGGAGCCTTCATGTGTAACTGGACACTCTTGGGGAAAAATGAAATAGAACTTTGAAGTTTACTGCAGAACAACACATGCATGTTGTTCAGCTCTGTTTGCTGTACTGATGCCGACCACCGAGAGAACACGACGGGGTCGGAAACCTACACCCTGCTAGCAGCGCTGCCATCAATGAGAAGGACGGAATACATTGGCATTGGTATTTGGTGGAGAAGCCAGGCGTGTAACGTTACAGCAGCGGAAAGAAATACGAGCGACCGACTCGCTCGTTGAAATGGCCGCTGTGAACGCGAGCATTTCTGATCGCCCGGTGGTATTAAACACGTTTAAGAGCTTGCACACGTATACATCTTTTTTTATTGTCGATGCCATAACATTTACTTAAGTCCCCAGTCAACACGGTTACTTTGAGAGGCTGAAACATCCGTGTCGCTGTGAAACTGTCTGACTTCTGTTAATGTTGCTTGTCTTTTGATTTGTTTTATGCCACTTGCGGTGAAAGAGATGTGTCTGATCACAGGAGAGGGAGACCGACCTTGGGCACAGCCGCCTGCAGGGTGAAGCTGCTGATGTCAGAGTCGGTGGAGTTGGAGGCTGTCAGTGTGACCGTCAGGCCCGTGTCCGACTGCTTCTCACAGCTCAGAGTCAAAGTCAAGCCGCCTTTGTCGTACACCGGCACTGGAGGAGCTACGGAAAAGAGACGTTTATTATTTGATTTTTTAAAACGGCGCATTCCTTTCACAAAACCAATAAAATAAAACCAACAAAGAGCATCACCACCAAGGGAGATTATCTGAAGGCTTGACTCAGTGAACACAAGTTCCAGTCTCTCCCTCCCCAAAACTTTGCATTCTCTAGTTTCAAAATCATTTGCTCTTTGGTGTTCCTTTTGGTCTGAACTAGTGTGTCTGTGTGTGTCTGTGTGTGTGTGTGTGTGTGTGTGTGTGACTCTGAGTCTCACACCTGGTGTGAGCGGGGTAAGCTCCAACCCTCCCAGCAGATCCAGGAGGTCTCCTCCGGCGGTGCCGGCCGTGTTGACGGACGGGCCGGGTAACGTGCCGCCGAATGCCGGGCTGGGCTGCAGAGCCTCCTCAGAGCCTCCCAGCAGGTCCAACAGATCACACACCTTCAAAAACCCGGACAGACAGGAGGAGGATTGAGAGGTGTGAACGTTATGTGAATGCACCCGCAGCTCGTAAGACACCAGTGAATAGCTTTCCAGATGAAACTTCTGTGCCTTTCCACTCAAGGTCTAAAAATGCGTCCTTGCCTGTGTATTTGTGCGTTTCACTAGAATATTTGCTTTTTGAACTGGCTGCGTTCAGGATTCAGTGCTTTAAAAAAAAAAATACTTTTCGCAAAAACTGCAGCTGCCCTTACAAAGTATGTACTGTTGCATGCAGTAAGCATTCCACTGGGACATACCACGTCCTAATTACATGGCACCTCGAACTTTCGACCCTCTCGTTCATATATCTGCAGTGAACGGAATTTTGTGGGTTAGGATAGCCAGAAAAACGTGCTGGCTTGCACATTGCAAAATGCAACGGAACGGAGTAAACATTACAGATAGCGCGCCGGATAGTGTGACAGATAGCGCGACAGATAGCGCAACAGATAGCGGAAAAACCTGCCCTTTTTTTGTTTCCTGCTGGAAAACCAGCTTTCTGGCTTCCAAACCAATTTTCTTTTTGACATAATGGACGGGGAGGTTCAAAGTAAGGTGCACGAACATGAACGAAGGCTGTTCCACGTTGGTGCGAAAGAGGTGAAAGAATGAGGCCGGCATACTAAACTAATTGTCAAGAGCCCAGTTGCTTCTAGTTTTAGGCCAAGACTTAGCAGATTAAAGCTTTGCCTGAGGACGTGTGCTGACTTACTGGTAACAGCTATAAGAGGCTTAGTTATTGGTGAAATCTTGAAAACCAATAGCTCCTCCGATGGAAAGCGGTCAGACGCAGATATTGAGCTGGCAAACCCAGTCGGAGGTCATTGGCCTGGCCTTCACTAAAGGCAACGTAACGTACCTGGTTGGCGGGTTGCTGTGGCGGCAGCAGAGGCTCCCCCTGCTTGAGTTTGGCTGTCGGTATGTCCTTGGTGGCCTCCCCGGTCGACTCTCCATTAGTATGACCCGGGGAGTTCTTCTCGATCACAGGCATCCTCTCGAGCACGGCGGCCCTGCAGACAGAGGGAACGTCTCATCGTCTTCATGGCCAGAAAAAAAAAAAGAACTAAACGATCTGCTTCTACCATCAACAAACTGTCTCAATGAAAATAGTCCCCCACTTCTAGTTTTCCAGAAAAGAAAGACACAACATAAAAAGGAGTTGACTTGGCATACCTCATGTGGTCATATTTCTTGAACAGGGCATTGTATTCAACTGCCCTCTGCTGGAGTTCCACGTCTATGCAGCTGCCGTAGATGCTGACGATGCTTCTGATGCGACTGGCGCGGGTGAAGTGAGGAAGAGAAATACCAGCGGTTAGGGCACAACCCAGACATCACTGCTACTCCCACTGTAACTGTCCGCTAGACCCTCCAACCTCAGCACTAAACTTAAAAATGATACGTCCTATGAATCTAATAAATACATCCGGCCACGACGGCATGTTCCCGTGTTTCTTACTCCACGTTGTCGGTGATGCGCGTGCTCAGTTTCATGGTGGCGGTGAGAGCAAAGCCTCTGGTTGCCGGCGACGACATGTGCGACTGCAGAACCGTTTCCAAGGCGTCCAGGGCATCGTCCTCGGTGACCTGATTGAGAGATGTGGTCAATACAGGGTCTGAAAGCGGACTGCCTTCTTTTTGTAAAGTACATATGTTCACTATCGTTCAAAAGTTTGAGGTCACTGAGAAATGTCCTTATTTTTCAAAGAAAAGCACTGATTTTAAATGAAGATAACATTAAATAATCAGAAATACACTCTATACATTGTTGATGTGGTAAATGACTATTCTAGGTGGAAACGTCTGGTTTTTAATGAAATATCTACATGATAGATAGATAGATCATTTCTTTATCGATCCCCAAAGGGAAATTCAGAGTCCAAAAAAGGATTGTCCAAAAAAATTTAAATACAAATTAAAAGGTGTATAGAGGCCCATTTCCAGCAACTATCCCTCCAGTGTTCCAACGCTGCATTGTGTTCGCTAATCACCTTAGAAGACTAATGGATGATGAGAAAACCCTTGAAAACTCTTGTGCTCTTGTGTTAGCACAGCTGAAAACACTTCTGCCGAGGAGAGAAGTTATAAAACTGCCCTTCCTTTGAGCTAGTTGAGTATCTAGAGCATCACATGTGTGGGTTTGATTATACTCTCAAAATGACCAGAAAAAGAGAACTTTCATGTGAACTCGCCAGTCTATTCTTGTTCTTAGAAAAGAGGGCTATACCATGCGAGAAAATGTGCAGAAATTGAAAATTTGTCTGGATGACCCCAAACTTGTGAACGGTAGTGTATGAAAGCGGAACGAGGGATACAAATGACACATTTAAGCCTCTAGAATTCATCTGGCTGATCACACCAGCAGAATGATAAAAAAAACTGAGTTCAGGACTTCAGAGGACCTGAGAATTAATTTTGTGTCCCAAATGAGCTGCAAATGTAAAAACCTTTCACGATTGAGCAAAAGGCTGAATCACGACATCTGATATCAAACCATTCCATAAAACTGCGTGGGTACCTGAACCGGCTCGGCCTCCTGACAGTCTCCTCGGAGCAGCAGGTCTCCATACTCTCCGATGCACCAGCACGCCACCTGCACCAGCGATTGCTGCACACACAAATGTGACACAATCACACAACAACGTATCCACAAAATGAATACAAAATAACAGGAAGTATTGCTTTATAATTTAGGACGATATCAGTTTGAATCATCAGAGCCACGTTTCCCTTGAATTCACTGGCGGTTAATGTGTTGGAGAGGAAAGTGCAGCACACTGCCGATGAGTACATAGCGGCTCATCCGACTTGCTTCCAAAAATAAACCTGGTTGCATCAGCCAATTTTAAACCGAGAGCCTTGCTATTATTCTCGCGGCCGGGGGAACCGAAGCTGCTCTGTTCGCTTCTAAACCGACACAAACATTCCTGAAAATGAAAATGTGCTCACGTCGCTGGCTCTTTGCACATCGTGTTGTGCTCCAAAACGATCCTCAATTGAAATGACATGATCTACATGAGAATGGATGTCTATCAAAAAACTAATACAAATTATAGTCATCCCTTTTGTCGAGCTTAATTGTGACATATTTTATTCACATGTTGCGCTGATCTCAGACCAGTTGTAGCGTCACGTTTTAAACATGATTTTTTGGGGATTTGTTTAGACAAAAGATGAAAAAAAGATATCTTGAGGACCCAAGATGGGTTCAAAGACACTAACCATGATCTCCATGTCTTAAAGAGTCAGGAGTCTATGGGTCTGCTTTCCTCACTGAGAGAGTGTGTGGACTCGCTAACGGGAAGTCTTTCTGGTACTGACACCTATGGCAAGGTTCATGTTCCTTTTCTCAAAACTGCATTATTGTATTTTGCATGACACACACACACACACACACACACACACACACCTGAGAGATGTCAGTGAGCAGAGCGCGGTACAGCTTGTGGACGGTGTAACAGTGCAGCTCTGAGGCGTTGGTGATGAGCTGGATCAAGTTGGGCACCGTCTCATCTCTCACGTCGCCCCCTGCCTGGCAGAGTGGAAATCAAGAGTGAATAAAACGCACACGCACACGCACACGCACACACACACACACACACGCACACCATTAGCTAGACAGCTGGCCCAAGTATTTGGGTCGCCCTATATTCCCTCCCAGACACAATGACCTCACTTGGAGGCTTCACATCCCAGCTTGTTTACATTTTAAAAAGGACATTTACTGATCTCGTTAAAGCTACATTTCATGCCACATCTCTACATCATATGATACTATATAAATGCAAACTCTCACAGCATACGCAGCCCTCACACACGTGGCCCCTGGCCTCTACACTAATGACTGCAGCGGGACAACCTGAAGTGAGTCGTGAGGGAGAGTAACCCATGTGAGAGAGGGCAGCAGGGCGAGTGGCCCGGTCGGTATTTACCGTGATGAGGACATGCAGCATGGTGTCAATGTGCCAGCGCTGGGAGGGAGCATACCTGACAGAGACACACAGACACACACACTCTCAGTGGTGCTTGAGAGCGAGTCAGACACACACACACACCCGTGTCCATCTGCAAATCCATCCACAGAAACGAAGTGCATCAGGAGGAAGAGTGTGTACAGCAGAAACACAGAGCACTATTCATTGTCTCAGAGACGCTTAAAGAGACAGGGCGTGTCGTTGAGAGCGGAGACAGACACAGAGTGGGACGTGAAGCCACACGTATACAGAAGCACAGAGACCTTTGTCTTTTTTTCCCCCCTTTCTCCTTACGGCCTAAAAACTTCAACAGCTGGGTCACATTAAATGTATTCACATGCGTACGAGCGCACGTTTGCTCCCATGCATGCACAAAGGTGTACATGCACGTAGCCGTGTCTGTGCCGTGTCACTCGCCTCTCTGCAGCGTTGAAGATGCCGCTGGCGGCGTGCGCCCTGAGCTCAGCTGGGCAGGAGGAGAGGAAGAGGAGCAGCTCCTTCATCATGGAGCGGACGTTGGAGGCTGACACCAGCGCCAGGGAGAGCTCCAACGCGCGGCTGGAGGGATGACAAGAGAGGATTAATGTTGGCGAGAGTGCACGCCAGCCCTTTAAAAAAAAAAAAAAAAACGAGACCGCTGCAACCGCGAGTCCGGTGCCATTTCTCTTTTAATTCAAACTCTAAATTTAGAGTGCTGTCGCTTCTGTGCTGACGCAGCCGAGAGGCCAGCGTGTTCTCAACTGACCGGACGCAATGGTGCAGTTCAGCGGCTGCAGAACCTTGTAGAACCCCTCTGCATCTATCGACATCCAGAGCAGGAAGACGCTCTGCTGACGCGCTCTTGAGCAACACACTGACCTGACAGTGGCTGCAGTCTGCCGTTTGATATTTTACCTTTCTAAAAAGGTCCATGTAAGGAGAACCAATCGGGGATTGCTCTTTTCTCGTTCTTATAAGTGGAATAGGAAATCCACGGGGAGCTCACGGCGTAAAGCCATTATATCATTATTATAATATTTTCTCCTCATAATCGCGAGCCAGGCGATTACATGATGGCTGTGAAAATACATTGACGGTGCATCATTGTGTCTGTGCAGCTGAGGAGAAAAAAGCAGTATTTGTTTTTAAGCATGAAATCCAAACTTATACTTTTGGTTTTCATCACATTATGAAGAGCTTTAAATTTGTACATGAAGTTGACATTACAGTGTCTGGATTACATATTGATGCACTAGTATCGACAACGCATCACAAGAGGCTGTATATCGTCGTAATATTAATATTAAGTCCCACCCCTACCAGTTGTAAGACGCGTGCTATCGAGTGGCTAACCTTCATTGTTTTGAACATAAACAGCGATGGTCAAAAGTGTGAAGCAGGAAAAAAAGTAGACTACTATTAAAAGCGCCTTTGGAGGTGCACCCAGGAAATAGATTCAGGAGCTGATTTGATTCGTATGTGAGCTCCCGGGATTCTACTCATCTTTTCCCACAGAGAACTAACAGGATCAATAAACAATTATGACAACAAAACCTGCTCCATCAATCACGTCCTGCTCCATCAATCACGTCCTACAGCCTTTTTATTTTGTGGAAGATACACACGCCTTATTTGGACGTGCGATGGGGTTTAGAGTAAGGAGATATCATCAAACTGTAGTGTACGATCTTGTTAGTCGGATCGGAGAAAGCCAGCGGCGCCTATTGATCGGCATCGCTATCTGAAAACACCTGTACACAGCACTTTTATGTCCTTTTGCTTTGTTGTATCAAGAGGAGGGGGAAGCATTGAGTTACTACTTCTGATGAGAGCATCAGAAAACAAGGATATTATTACATACGTTTAGAGCTCATCTGCATTTAGGAAGATCAAATGATTTCCCACTTCAAACGAACTGCTACCATTTGAATAATTGACACTGGAAAAGCTGAAGCGTTAGGTTCCCTGAACATCTGGGACTGAACAGCTGTGCCTGGCGAGCAAATAAAGAAAAAAGTTGAAAGTTACCGCTTGACAGATGCGTCCTGGTCCTTCAGGCAGTCGACTATGGTTCCCCGGTGGCGCTGCACTGCATTGTGGTCCGTCCCGACGATCTTTTGAAGAGACGTCATGGCAATGTACCTGGATACGCACACGGAACAGCCACACGGGGAGAGGTATCATGTTTTCTGTTGACTCATGGTGATGGGGCTGTGGGTTGGTGTGAAGTGCAGCAGAATCCATCCGACAAAATAAATAGCTTAACAACATGGGTTTTCTAACAGTCAGCTAACAATCAAGAGCAACTGTCGGCCCTGTGTAAACTTAACTTTGCTCAACTTGGCAAGATAAATAATTCATCTTTCCACTTGAAATGTCTCATGGACTGTTTGAATATTTATGTATGCACTAGAGAGATGCTATCTATCCAGGCAGGTCTCGCAGGAATAAAACCAGTCCTATTACTGTCAAACAGCAGCAGAAAGACTCAGGGGCCTGCAGGTAAAAAAAAAAAAGCAGACAGGCTCACCTGGCCACACAAACCCTATTCCAAGAAAGAACAGCGTAACAAAACCCTGAGGAACCTGTAACACGTCTCCACACTGACTGCTAAAAAAAAAAAAATGACATGGGCCCAAAATTGAGAGATCAGCATTAACAGACAGACAGCTCCTGGAGGAACGGCTGCAGGGAAAGCGATTAGTGAGCCCAGACTGACAGCCGTTTCTCTCTCTGGCCGGCTGCAACGAGTTTGCCGCTGGCCTTGTACAATGGAAAAAAAGGTCAAGTGAGCCTGAGCGGAAAGGAGGGACGGACTGAGGGAGGAGGTGTCACGGGGAAGAGACTGAGAAATGTGAAGCGACACTAACCGAATGTTCCTGTCGTTGTTCAGGAGAAATCTTCCCAGGATGTTCACGGCCAGAACCTGTAGCGCAGGTGAAATGAAGCATCGCAGACAGTAATTAGGTGACATGACACATCCCTGTGTATGAAGGCGGTCCAACGCGGTGAGAAGGGCTGCTCGTGTCTCACCCTTAGGCCGCTCTCTGACTTGATGTCCAGTACAGTGAGGACAGTCTCGTACAGCACAGCGTTGCCCACAGTCTTAGTGCTGTCAGTGTTGGTCGCCACCTGTACGGCGAGTCAAACACACACGCAGGCATTTATTTGTAACGAATACTAACACATTTTGAGTTTTTTAAAGAAGGAATATGTTTTCGCTTGTACGGAAGTGATCCAAGCTCAGTTCGGGGTGAATCGTTCAAGCAGAAGAAACTCTGGCACACAGAAAGTGATGTTTTCAACATGTTTGTTTGGGACAAAAGAAAAAGCAGAGTGTGGGAACAGACAGCACGAGCAGAGATACCCATGATTGCTAACTAATGAATGGAACATGTACAAGAAAAGCTTGATCAATAGAATTTGAGAAATACAGAATGTTTCAGCGGTAAAAAAAATAAACTGTACCTGAGCGAGTAGGTCGTTCATAGCGTCGCTGGCTCCTTCGTTGTTGCGGCCGAGGATTCTCAGCAGCTTCAAAATGCGCACCTGAGGAAGGAGACCGGGGAGAAGGAACAGACAGACGGCAGATTATTTTGGTGCACAGTATCAGCGAAAAAAGTATGTGCGTGCTAGAGAGAAAGAAACTAAACAGCAGAACCATATAAACAATGTATTAGCAGTCGGGACCTATTTTTTCCAGAGCGTTTTGATTTTAAATGTTAACCAGAGCACTTGAAAGATTCTGGTTTGCATTAAGACGAAATAAAATTCAATCTGTTTAACAAGGTCAGAAAAAAAATATTCAGTACAACAGATAAGACGTCTCTGATGTTATCAAAGTCTTTTTGCTTGATGATCAATGTAAAGTGCCCATTTAGCTTAATTAATTAGAGAGATATGATCCTGCAATATGATCCTACTAGTCTATGCTGACCTGCAGGAAGGGGTCGCTGATTCCTGCCACGTCGTGTTCCGGAGAATAACCCGAAAGGACCAGACCTTTCATGATCTGAACTAGATCTGGCACAGTCTGTAAACACACAAAACAAACACAATGACAGCATCCAAGGAGAGATATTGAACTCATCAGATCATGAATTGTTTTTATGCCCGTGTGTGTGTGTCCATCGTACCTTCCTGAACCGCTCCAGTGTTTCTGGATTCCGCTCACACAGCTCAATGATGAGCACCACGGCACCGTGCAACACGCCTGGGGGGAGATGGGCGCAATGGTTGGAAACAGCGTTGGCGAGGAAAGCTCGCATGTGTGAGTCACGGCGGTCCACTTACCGTGGTTCTTCTCAGAGAGGAGGGAACGAGCAGCGGGCGCAAAGAGCTCCCCCAGTTCGTGGACTTTCCTCACGATGTGAACAGCACAAAGAGCCGCCTGGAAGAACAGCGCAGAGCGCTTAGTCAGCACCTTGAGATCATTAGTACACTAAGCAGAGTGACAGGTGAACCGCTTTAGTTTTCCCTGCTGACGACAGATTGAAATCTGTGGACAACTGTTTTAATTTGCATGAAATCATCCCCCAATGCTAGGAATGAGCAGGGCATAACACACTTAAGTGTATTTTTCAATGAAAATGTTGAGGTCCTATTGTTTCTAAAGGAAAAGCTTCTTAAATACAAATCTTCATTAGAGTTTTAATCGAAAACAGAGAGATTTAAACCTTTTGTTCTATGACCCCTAAGCGCCATTACGCCTACTAGTATGCCTAACGTTAGCTTATTATATGTTGAATATCGCTACGGCCTACTATTGCCCACCTTCTTCTTTATGTAGGAGTTGGATGCTCGGAGCAGCCGGTCAATCTCTGGTGCCAGATCTCTGCACATCTCAGCTGAGCCCATACAGGCCAGCGTGCACAGAGCCAGAGACTGCACATACTGGTTGCTGTGAGAGAGGTCACTACAACACACACACACACGCACGCAAAGACAGGCGCAGAAAGGACGACAGTGAGAGTGAGAATGTTGGACTGAAATCTTACAATAATACCCCCCTCTCTGGTAACATGTCATTTAATGCCCTCATTTAGCATTTATAAGATGTATATAAATAATGTATATTATGCTACTACATTGTATTTATAAGGCTATTTTAAGTTAAGCATTTGTAACTGGTGAATGCAGAGATGATGAATGCTTGATAAATGATTATATTCCATATGATTACAGCTGTGTTGTATTTTGTTGTCCAACTTTCATTATTGGTAATACACCAGCAGAAGATGCTTTATGTGACTAAAAATGTTAATAACAGTTTCCGTTTTTTGATATCAACTTAATTTTAACGCACTACAAGCCATTTCTTAAATAATCATTAAACGAGCACTCAACTAATTATTTTGCATTGCGCTCTGAAAGCAATGTAAGATGGACGGTAAAAAAATAATCCATACAGAAGAACCAGAGATATTATCTGCATTCTTCTCCTTTGTCAAAGCCTGGCACTTAGATTACCCACAATGCAACTCAACCACCAACAGTTTGGTTGGAGACTCGAGTGTGACGTTAACAGCTGCTATTGTAGCTTCCAGCTTTTAGCTAAGCAACCTCACTTTTTCTATTTTCCTTTTAAAACGTGTAGTCTTCAGCCACAACACACACACTGACACACAGGACATCACTTAAGGCAATTTACCAGACTCCCTCTAGGGGTCAAGACTTGTATACAGATGTTGACGTGAGGACGTTACTAAAGGTTACCATTTAGTTGTTTATGACTGATAAATATACAATAAATATAAAATGAAAAAAGTGTTCCAGAAAATGCTGAATACTGATTTTGTTGTTAAATGTGTTTTCCTTACTTCTTGATGGAGTTGGTGATGAGCAAGCTGGCGTCCTGCTTCTCATCCAGCAGCATCATCGCTCCGAGGTATCCCACGCGCTTCTCGCTGTAGCGAGGGCTGGCAATCATCCGAACGCACTCCATCTAGCAGGAACAGCAAAATCCCCCTTTAAATGTCAAGTGACTGGAAAAGACTGACACTACCGATAACCCCAATAATGCCCAGGGGACATTTTCTGCTCTTTGCTCACTCCAAGTGGAGGTCAGCTTCTGAGCAGCAGTTCTGAGAGCTGAGAGGGATTTATTAGCTCAGGTTTTTTTTTTTTCTTAACATGGGTTTGTGATGCTGCAGACTTTGCTTGAGGGAACTAACCACAATTCAAAGTCGTCTCATGACACAGAAAGTCTGAAAAAAGCAAAAAGTGCAAGTGCACAGAGCAATAACAATGCTAATATCATTAGTATTAGCTTCATCACACGCTCACACAGATAACGCCTGTGGGGGCTCCCCGCTTGGGACATGGCTGGACGCTGGGACTGCACCCCCCCTCCAACACATTGACAACTCTGCGTTGACTTGAGACCCAGATCTTCCAGCTGCGTGATGCTTTCTGACCCCCCACTACCTCCTTAGCGCACAAGCAAACCCATGACAGGCATTAGCGCAAAAGCTCCTCACCTGACCAAAGTGAGCCGGGTAGCCCAGCATGTGCACGTAGAGCAGCTTGGCCAGGTTGTGTGATCGACCCCCATTGTCGGCCTGTCTGAACTGTGCCCGGATGGCTGCACACTCCCTCTGGATGACACCTCGCTCCTCACACTGCGTCCTCGCTGACCTGATGGCCCGGATCATCTCCTGTAGGGGCACCGATGGAGACATGGCTGTGTGTGTGTGTGTGTGTGTGTGTGTGTGTGTGTGTGTGTGTGTGTGTGTGTGTGTGTGTGTGTGTTTGTGTATAGATGGGGAGGATGCATGTGTGTGTTCATATGTGTGTATGTGGTGTCATGAACAGAAACATTAGAATAATTAACATTGAACAAATTACTCTTGAGTTTCACTGTTCATTTGTTGACTAACTTCGTGGGACTGAAAAGCTCCAAGGTGTGTGTGTGTGTGTGTGTGTGTGTGTGTGTGTGTGTGTGTGTGACGTTAAGGTAATGACAAAGCTGTTACTACACTATGGTAACTCCCCTTTATCGTTAGAGAAGCCGTAAGTGTGTGCATATAGTTGTTTTCCCCCAAAAAAACTTCAAACGACTGAAACTACGTTTCCAGTCTGGAACACTTGACTCCTGCTCCTGGTGACACTGTGCTGTACGTCACGGCATTCAAGCCATGCAATTAGTTTCCTCCCTCGACGTGACTTATTTACGTTGTGAATACACGTTTAGGTTGCGCGCACACACACACACACACACACACACACACACACACACACACACACACACACATACACACACACGCACACGCACACAGGACGCTAAATGTGCCGGTCAGTGAAACGAGGCTAGGCTAGCCGAGAGACAGGATAAGCTAATCTAACCGGTCAAGCCCCAGTGAGGGAGCGTCGAGCTCGCGCGCTCGTGGCAGTTCGTCTATGTGACGGCTGGAGCTATGGAAATAACCACGTACCTCTTCACCGTACGGAGAGTCGCCAGTGTTTAAAACAGTAAACCGGTTCAACAGAAATCCTTCCGTGACACGGCAGCAGTCAGTTGGCTGGAAACTCTAAATACTGTATCCATACAGTCTTAACGGAACCTCCCCCCCCCAAAAAAACATAATAATCACACGGCTTCCGGTCACAACTTTCAAAGTAAAGCTCAGCTCGATAAACGTATTCGGAATATGACTTGAACGATATTTAGATAGCATGAATAATCAAACAAAAGGTTTGGAGATTTGGCTCGAAGGGTCATTATCCACGATTTGATCACTCAGCTAGTTATTTTCCTGTGAGACCACTTTGACATGTCATAGCAGCACAAGCATAGGCCGCAGTTAATAACATTGCTTGTCATTTAAGTATGCACGGTCGAGGTTAATGTAGTGTATTGTTGGAGCCGCCTCACTGCTATGAAAAAAAATGCATTGGTAGGCAGGCAGGGTCACTGCCAGGCCGTCAGAAATATTGAGGTCATACATGTAAATTCCCCCAGCAGAACTCCGACCGGCTGAGAAATGTCTTGTCTGGTACAAAAAAGGATATATACTGTTTTGTGTCCACATTTAATTGTACTTTTACAATTTGCCTACGCAGTGGTCTAAATGTTGTCAAGTAACTACACTACTGGGACATAATGGGCCCTTTTTTTTACAGCAGACATTTTAACTGGTCATACTGTGAACAGCACAGCTGTGATGAATAGCATGACCTTCACTGTGACAAGTCAGTTCTACAGACAAAAGGGCTCATTACAGTGCCCTAAAAATTATATATATATATATATATATATATATATATATATATATATATATATATATATTCAAAATGGATGTCCATTGCCTACCATTTGTTCAGGCCTTCCAACCACATCACATGGCCTTCATATACAGATGGACAGAAGGATTAGGTTGACCAGTGTAGAAAACCTTTCCAGTAAATATATTCATTGAAGACTACCTTAGATAAATGTGTTCAGTAGTTGTAAAAACCAGGTGAAGTTGCGTCCTGCTGTGATTACAAAAAATAATGAATACATTTAAAAATACACATACTTCCTTTAAAGTGAAAATAGCTTTAAAAAAAGAAAATATTCCTTTAAATTCTTGAAAAGGAGGTGAAAGAGGTTACTTTAAAAGTAACTTTTGAGTCGCACTGCTGACCCATAATAGTGTCAACAAAAACAAAAACAAATCTGTGACAACAAATCACTAAGTGGAGCAAATGCTGGATTACCCGACTGGCAAAATTTGCAAATGCCCCTTCGGCTTACTGCGCGTCAATGCGTTTTACCCTGCATTTGGAAATTATATTAGTTTGTAGTGATTCTGGACAATATCACCAAACTACCTTGTAGGCAAATGTATGTGTATAAATATCATCAAATACATATATGACCTTGGCTGCATGAATTAGAACTTCTGGTTTGAACCAGCCAAAACACTTTAATCCATGCAGCATTATTTGGCAGTCAGTAGTGTCTGGGTTTTATTTTGAAAGCCAATTCATCTACTTCCCGCTCGTATTGAGGGCAATGTGAATGCCTGAGCCAGGCTGCTTCCTTGCTTGTCACAGCCGCCCATGACTTCCGTAATTTGACTGCTCATTGTGTGTGGACCCCGCCCCTTCTACGTCAGGTGTTACAACAGGTGGATAAAACATTAATGAGCTGCAGCACTGTACCAATACCACTCAGGCTGCATAGCCGAAGCACCATGTAGACGTGGTGAGAGGTATCACCTTAACAGACCCACAAAACACAAGTCTCATGGAAAAAATAAATAGATTTTTTTAGGTGTAGCTATTAGGTTAGATGTATGTTGGAAACTTTCTGTAAGATTTTATTTTCCACAATGAGCTTTCTGTCTATTAATAAACTGAGAATATAGCTTTACCCCCCTACTTTTAGGAAAAGCTTCGGGACTGCATATTCAGCAAACATCAAGGAAAAATAATCAGCTAGCTCTCAACTCTCCATAGTGATGATCAGAGACTAGAGAACATTTGCTCTCTAAAGCCGACACTGCCTCTATTTATTCAAAAGGGAGCATTATGAATTAAATATTATTACATGGCTTGAGTCGAATGAGAAAAATAAAAACATTAAACAAGTGGTGAGTTTCATTTTAGTGTTACTGTAATCAGGGAGAACATAGAACAACATTTAAATACATACAGCTTGCATCTTAAAATGTTCCTCTGCAATGACAGGGCAGTTTAATTCCAACATGAAAACTGACAGGTGTCTTATTGTCAGTTGCAATGTTTCATAAATTCAAACTGTGACATTTCTCCAACATCTGTTCCCAGACCACATACTGAAACGGTGGTGAGTATTAAGGCCGGTTACAGCAGCACAAGATACTCCAGTGTTGTCCAAAATGAAGTGAATATGTAGGAGCATTTTTTCTGAGTTTTTTTCCCACAAAAATCACAAAAGTTTGAGACCTTTCCAGCGTTCATTCCTGCAATGTTCAATCAGCTGTCGTAATTATCATCAGCACCTTGGTTTTGAGGCCCCCTGCTCTCTACCATGACTGGACAGACCACCATACAGAGCTTCTGGCACAGATGAGTGATTTTACCTGGATGCAGAGGGAGGGAGAAACATTTTGATAGTAAGTGTTAATTGTTCTTAATTCACACACACACACACACACACACACACACACACACACACACACACACACACACACACACACACACACACACACACACACACACACACACACACACCAGCAAAAAGGGAACATCTGTACGTTCCGTTAACTGCTCCATTTAATGAGCAATCCCCACTGCAATTCACTTTGAAATGGCGACAAATGAGTCTGCCTACCTCAAAGAGTTCCAGAACATAAATATAACATGTCATTTTATCTAAGACACCAGGACGTTGCCCTTACCAATGGCATTATAAAAACAGCGCGGCTTGTTTTCCCAGTAGACTCCAAGAAAATATACTGGGACACCGGTCATCAGGATGGCCACAGCCGTACTGCAGACAACCGGCTCAGAGTAGAAAGAGAAGACCAACAGGAAGGCCCAGAACAGCAGGTAGATCATTGGCAACATCAGGTTCACCTGGTGGAGGAAGAGCAGGTTGTGTTGTTGAGGAAATACACAAATCACACATGGTCTTACCATTAAACAAAGTTTAAATACATATTTGCCACATAGATACCTTTTTAAGATCAATCTGTTTTTTATTTGGTTATTAAAAGGATTTGTGAAATTGGATCAATGGTTATCAATTAATCAGAATTAGATAGAAGTTTTGGCAAAAAAAAAAAAATCATCTCTGTAGTCATTCCGTCCGGGTCTTTACCTTGATTGGTCGATACAGGTCGGGCTCTTTAATGCGCAGCACAATCTGCCCGGCGATAGTGATGCCATAGAACAAGTAGCTGATGAAACCCAAGTAGTTTATGAGGGTGTAAATGTCACTGGTGCACAACATCAGCAAGGTGGAGCTCACCTGAATGTGGAGAGGTGGGAGGTGGAAGTTAGCATTTCTGCACAAGAACACATGGCTAGGAAAAAAAAAAAAAAAATAGATGTTGCGTGTTTGTCGAGTGGAACCGGGGTGGAGGGGGGGGCGCGCTCAGGAACTCACAGTGAACAATAAGGCTGGGATGGGAGTGCAGTTTTTGACGTGAATCATGGCCAACAGACGTGGGAGATGGCCTTCCCTCGCTCCGGAAAAAAACAGCCTGAGCGACAAACCCAGAGAGAGGTTAGAGTCCAGAGCCAGCTGGTGCTCTCCTTGCACGAGCCGAGAACCTCAGGTGATTATGGGAGTGCCGGTGGAGAGAACAGTGGGCGCAGTATTTTGGGAGGTGTTATTGATCAAGCGGGGTTGTTTTACGAGTCAAATATGCTCAAAAAAAGTGCTCTAAAAGTTAATCTGTGCCCTAAAACTAGATCTCATACTGCCCATGATTTTTATTCCAGTTAAGCTTCTCTTTCCTCCCCCCCCCCCCCCCCCCACACCTCCCTTTCCCTGTCCAGCTCTCTCCATGTACAGGCTAAATTATCAATCTGGGTCAAAACAAAACTATGGAAGCTGCAATAAGATGAAATGGACAGAACGGGGAAAGACAAACTGACCGAGACGATGTGAAGAGGGAGCCATTGACCCCGCCGAAGGTGGAGAGCGCCACAGAGATGGGCATGATCCATGACATTACGCCAAGCAATTTATCTCCAAATGTCTGAGAGAAATGTTAGCAGAGGGAGTGAGAGAACAAGTAGTACACACCTGAACAACAACTAATCAAAAAGGGATTGCAGGCCAATCAGTTATGCTACAATGTGGAGTGCCAGATTAATGCTGTTACTCTCAATGCAACTCCTTCATTTCGAGGTGTACACACACACACACACACACACACACACGGCTGCATTTTCTCACAACTGCCACAGTATTGGAGGCGAGCAGCTCCTTGGGGCTCATGGCCGTGATGTAGGCCAGGTTGGCGGACACGTATACGAAGGTGACCACGGGGATGGAGATGAAGATCGCATAAGGCAGATTCCTGTGAGAAGGAAGACGAGGTATATTAACCATTTCCGTTGACTGTTAATTTATCTGTGGGAGTGTCAAACTTCAAACCTTCGACTACAGTCAAACAGAGTAAATCTACATGTACAAATAATTTTTATTTCCAAGTTTCCAGAGTTCTCGCAATCTTTTAAGATGCAAAGAGTGGAAATCTCTACCGCATAATCGGCGCCATCGTTTGGCAACAATCATCCCTTAAAACAAATATTCAATTCAAGCTGAATGCTTATTTGAGCAAATAAGCTACTTAAACCGTGTACATTGTGGCCTTCTCCGTATGTTGCGCAAAGTATTCTTTAACATTTGGTTTTTTTATTATAAACTCATTTATTTTTAATTAGGTCTTTATAAAACCATTTGTTTTTTAATCTCAAATCTCCTTTGAAAAATCATTTAATGAACTATGGTTATGTTTGCACTTTGATGCTTGTTCACCTGATCGGGTTCACCAGCTCCTCTGTGACGTAGTTAAGGTTGTTCCAGCCTGCGAAAGCAAAGGAGCCTTGTAGGAAGGCCAGAGCCAAATGCCCGACGTCGTAGTCTCTGAAGGTCTCAAAGGCTTTTACTGGCTGCAACCAGTAATAGTGACCTGAGAGCCACAAGGTAAATGTCAGACTTCCTCAGAAGTCCATCTTTTTCTTCACTACATGAACAGCAGAGGCCGCCAGACGCAACACTTGAGGCCTTTACATGGATTTACAGTTTCTGTTATGATCCTTCCATGTTACAGTTCATTACTGCCCTTTAAATCAGATTTAGAAGTCTGACGCGTTTACAAACTTGTATTACATGAAAATACCTCGTTAAGGTCTACTCCTCTACATGCATCTTATTGGTGGAGACAATTAAGCCCCATTTTTAACAGTGTAAAAATTCAGCCCACTGAATATTATTTTCTCATAGGAGAAAAATAGTCACTTTCTGCATCCCCAGCTTCTGTCACAGAGTGGGACACGAGGGGGCTAGGTCCCATAATGAGTGCGTGTTGGATTAATGAGTGGGATGAAGAGCTATGAGGGACTGTAGTCCCTCTGTCACATTGGAATCACATCCTGGGGAAGGCACAAGGGAACTATATTGTGGCTAAAGCGTTGCTGCCATTTTGGCATCATAGCTAAAAACTTTTTTTTAGTAAGGGTCGAGAAAAATAGGGAGGGGGTTATGAGATGATTCATAAGAGTAAAGCTACATGGGGTGAGGGGGATGGATACATTGCAGACATCATGCAACTACAATTGCCGCCACTTCCCTTACAATGGGCGAAAAGCAAAAAATGATATGGAACGACTAGAGACGTGGACAGAAAGAAACGGGCTGAGTGAAAGAGACACGCTACCTTTGACTACTTCCACAACACCCAGGATTATGATGAGAACCAAGGCCAAAAGCTTGCCGGTTGTGAAGATATCTTGGACATACATGGCCCAGCGCACGCTGGAGCAGTTCACCCATGTCAAGAACACTGCAGGACAGCAAGAGAAAAGTTAGAATGATGCCTGTTGACATGGGAGGAATGGTTTTGGCCCATTATAGAAACAATGCAAATGTGCTACCTTCTAGAAAACTTATCCTCTAAAATTGTCTAATTTTTCATGGTATAGACACAGACACACAGCTAAATACTTCAACTGATTTGACCGATTAGATCCTATATTTTAAACTCATGTTATGATGGGAATGTGATGATGGCCTCACATGCCCATCATGTGGCAATGAATGTCTGATTGAAGACGTTTCTTCTCACAAGGCAGTAACAAAGCCAGTATTAATCTTCCGAGTGGCACTTATGTGAAACTAGTGCAAACGTTGCTTGACATAAGCACAGCAATATAAATAAAAGCCGGCCTCCGTAGAAAAAAAAACAACTTCTGCAGAAAAGTATTTGCGTGACCAATCTTCTGAACAGTGTTCAGTATAACATGCATTTCCCAGGGTTTGCATGATTACCTGTACACATTAAGGTAGACCCGAGCAAATTAAGCATCTCTCTTCCATGCAGTTAGTCATACAGGGACCCAGGGATACAGCCATGCTAGCAGCTCTGTGAGGCTGTAGTTAGCATTTAGCTTGAAGCACCACCATGACTTTAAGTCCTCAGTAAGTCTCAAACTCTCACAATGCCTAGAATACAACTTATGCATTATTAATGCGACGTCTTGTTGCGCGGCTCATCAATGTCCAGCAACACATTTTGAGCAATTTGTACAAGATGATAATCATGCCCAAGCAAATATTATTAAGTTCTCTCAATTTTGTTATTTTCCTCACAGATACACACAAAGTTCTTCTAATAAAAAGGGTTTAAAAAGTCTTTTAAAATAGATTCATGCCCAAAATGAATTCCTCAAAACGACAGCCATTTAATCTCGAGTTTAATTTCATGACTCACGCAGGCAGGCAGTAGCAAGCAGGCGCGTGCTGCTTTCTGGGGGAAGGCAGGAGGAAAAAAGGGGCTGCAGGATGTAGTTTGAGAAGGTGAGAGCAAACACAGCCTGGTTAGTCGGAATGATGATCAGCACTGCGATCCACAGACGCAGAAACCTGAGAGACAGCAGCAGCAGGCGGTTGAGGAGACATGGCAGCAGACTTGTCACACACCCAACTGAAGAATATTGGTTAAGTGTATTATAGAAATGCATCGTCGTTAAAGTCAGGATAAATGAGTGGAAGTGGTTCAGTGACAGTCTGGGAACACAACGCAAAACATTAGGAGAGACTTTTATTATACGGTCAACATGGTTTGGAAGTATGGCTCTTGCTATGTCATTTCCTAAGGCAAATTTAATGCATCGTTGGAGCAAAATTGGAGCACACAAACAGCATTTGTTCTCACCCAGCCAAAGATCCAAATATGTCGTTGACATATAAGTAGTCTCCCCCCGACTTGGGGATGGTCACCCCTAACTCTGCATAGCAGATCGCACCAATGGCTGTGACAACTCCGGTGGAAACCCACACAATGATGGCCAGACCCACTGAGCCAGCATTCTCCAGGACCCCCTTAGGACTCACAAAAATCCCTGATCCAATGATGTTACCTGAGAGAGTTAAAAATAAAAACAGACAGGAGAAATTAAGAGAAATAAATCAGAAGCAGTTGCTTGGATTTTCTGGCATATTAACGTCAGTCTAATATTGTTTTAAATAGTGTGAATGCAATGAGATAAGTCATAAATCTTTTGTATGAAGCATAAATTAGCAGATAATATGCATATGAACTGTGGGAAGCATGAACAAAAAAAGCATAAAGCCACAGCAACAGATCTCAGGCTATAAAAAAAGAGATACAAGTTATTGTCACATCACAAACCAGTACAGAAATACCCTGCGCTTTAACGTCAAGTTGTTTTTTATACAACACTTATGTCACCTATGGATCACCACAAGTGACATTTTTGTGCATGGCCCACGCTACTGGAGCATAAATTTGTTTCACAAAGGCTATAATATTATAAAAGACAAACAGCTATCCCCATGTCCCATATGCTCACTTCTGCTCAGCCCATGTGGGGGGAAACCGGCTTTTTTGGGACCAATTATAATTTGGACCAATGTCAAAATTGTGGCGCATCGTCCATTTTACATCTGAAGGTAGTGGAAGGTTGTTACTACTGCGGCGGCAGCGACACAAGACTGACAATTACCACCTTTGTAGTTGCTTGTTTTTCCAGAATTATATTAAAATTGTCTTTGTTTTAAAAGGAGTATATACAAGATTTTTGAAACTTCCGAGTTCACATTGTGTGGCTCCTGGGACCAATAAACGAATCCAAAAGTCAAATACAACCTTGTTGAAAACATCCACTGACATTTTCAGACAATAGCAGTACACTCAGGAGACCCTGCTTACCCAGATTTATTTTAAAGAATGCATTTGGCATCTTGTGCAGTTTGAATGAAATGAAAAGACGCACCAACAGAGGGAGAAGATCAATAAGCTTTTACACTCATTCATTATCCATAATTACTCAATATATTACAACTAGGCTACAGCTACTTTTCTTCCAAAAATAATTTTTTTTAAAAGACGACCACACTAACCATGTTTAAGAAGGTGATAAAAAAATGTGGTATCAACAATTAGTGGACACTCATTAGTTGAATTGCTTTTCATTGACATTTTGTTAGCCCTTTCTCTGCAGCGGCGTGTCTGCGGTGGCGTGGCGAGTTTGCGACGTGTCTACTGCAAGTGTGTTTTTTCTTTTGTCAATACCTAAGTGTACAAATGGATAGATAATGTATTTTTGAAGACTTACTACTTACAATATGCAATACTATAATGAATTTTGTTTTGCGACTACTACTACTACTAAATTTCACATCAGATTATATTACACTTATTTAATATGTATAATGTACCAGCCTTTTTTAATTTGACCATATCATGTCGTACTGGTAGACCACCATTATGAGACGGCACTGTTAGTCTAAGACACACTGGAATAATTATTCCACCGTAACCCTGAAAATGCACATCTATTGAGTGTGACTGCTATTATAACCACATAATATAGATTCTAATTAACTGGAGGATATACTTTCTTCTACACGTAGATCTTAAACCCTTGAATATAAATAGGAGCCCCACCACCTTACAGAGGAAACTAATTTAGGGATTGTTTTAAATGAAAATACAGGTTGGATAAAATCTCTACTGTAATGAATCCCAAGTGAAACTCAATTTAAATTTGATGAAAATAACTGGTTTGTTCCCCTCAGCCTAAGCCCATTATTTAAAACCACAAATTATGACAAAGCATCACAGTATGAAGTACCGATGATTGGCAACACAGTCATAAAATATTTTGGTCGCTTTAAACTCTTAAAAAAAATTGGTGGGAGTTCACCAGCCGTGGGAAACACACCATGGAGGTTCTTACCGATTATAATGGCACAGGCGCTGAGCAGGCCGATCTGTTTCTTCAGCGTCACCCCGGAAGGTCCAGCCGCCGCTCCCGCACCGGTCTGCGGGCTGCGGGGCTGCGGGGCTCCGGCCCCGCCGAGGCTGCTGCTGCTGCTGCTGCCGACACCGCTGCTGCTGCTGCTGCTCATCCTCAAGTCGAGGCTCCTGCTTTGCCGAGTCTGCTAATATCAATTAAGTGTGAAGGCAGAATTTGTTTTGAATGAATAATACTGATACTAATGAATGCTGGTGGTATTGGTGACATCTTCAGTTGGCTGCAGGAGGCTCGTGCTCAAATTAGAAGCCGCGTCCTCGCGTGAATAATGAAGATGAACCGAGGCGGCCTCTCGGTCTGGAGAGTTTACCATTAACACATGTTCGCAATGATAAGTACATTGAGACACATAACGTTACAAACTGGTTAATGTTGAGGTGTTAAAAGTAATTAAAAAAATTCGCGGGTTCAACACGCCTCGTGACAGTGACCGACATGCAACGTTTGTTCCTGAATGAGCAATTAACCGTCACACTTAACCTCTTGCTCTTTGTTTTGCGGCGTAAAACCCGAAGCAACAGTTACTAAAGTAAGGGACCCACCTTGTTCAGCAGCTTGACTTGAACCCCCCTAAAAAGCTGCCTGTGAGGTGACGGGCTTCATGCTCGGGCCTTGGACCTCCCGGCTGGCCGAGATAACAAGAAAAGGTAAATATTTTCAACCAATCAGCTTCGCAGCCTCAAAACGTCTCTCACCCCGCCCTTTCGAGGAAGGACCCCAAGCTCCTGAAGACACACTTCTCCTAATAGCCCGCTTACGCTTACCTTTTATATGTTGCCTAAATATACCTTTTATTTTATTTTTCATCTCCTATAAGACCATAAATTTGATTGGCACTGCTCTTAGCTTTTGTGGAACTGTAAGTTTAAGCTTATGAAGTTACTTAGTCATACTTGCCTGCAAACACTAGTTTAACACAGTGTACAATCTTATATAGATAAGTCTGCTGTCTGCAGTTCTTCTATATTTTATATATAAATATTTTAAATCTGACTGTTTTAATGTTTTCTAAATTGTTGTTTAAATCTGCTTGTGATGGTTTTATGTGAAGCACTTTGAATCGCCTTGTTGAAATGAGCTATACAAATAAACTTGCATTACCTATAAAACATATAACATTTACAAATGTATTATTTGTTAACACTTTAATTACCCTTTGACCCCAGTTTGTGTGTGTGTGTGTGATTGCAGGTTTCAGAAATGCTCATGCTGACGTTACATCATATTGAGCTGGATCAGCTGTGATTAAAGAGCATATTTAGCAGCTTTTGTACTCCAAGGGTTAAATTTAACTTTGACCGTTGTATAGATACAGAAAAACACTTGCTCGCTGCATAACTGAAGTTTAGAGCTGATGACTACGCTTCGTTACATCCGACAGGTCTGTAACGATGCCTGAATCACTGCAAATCAGGCACAAGATTTATTTACACTAACAAATACATTATTTAACAGTACACCTGCCAGTTGTCCATGAACACATTGATTTCTTGTGAGCCAACAGATTATCATCCAAGGGAGAAATCTACTGGACAATAAACCATCCTCCCTGCCATCTCATATTAATGACAACAGACAACACTGCTTCTGGTTTCATTCTAAAAAGACTCAGACATTTATAATGACTTACATTATGACCCCAATAACTTGCAGAGTGCAGATGGTATCAAACAACAAAGTTCATCCCCAAAGGAGTACATAACATTGTTTTTAATTGACATCGTTCAAACACAGAAACAAAAAGCCATCAGAGACAGCCCCAAAAATAATAAGGTATGTGACCTGATGGCATAACCTTCCTCTGACCCTCTTCTGCTGAGGGGAAGGACATTTCATCAGTACGCAAGTATCAGCATGAAATTTGTGTTGGATAAGGCAAAGGTTCGGTTGGGTTGAGTGTGTCTGCAACGTCTGTTCAGAAGAATGGGGGCAGAGGATTTACAATAAACCAGTGACGAGGTGTTTGACCTAATCTGAATGAGCCAATCTCACAGCAATAATACATTTTGTGTACAGGTGATGGTCAATGCCGGCTTGAACAGACTTTCAAAAACACACACTGAAAAACATGGTTCATCCAATCAACTCTTTTTGTTATTTGAAAACTTATAAGTGTCCAACACCGGTCTCTTTAAAACCCGGACTGCACTTTATGGGTTTTGCACCACAAGTTCAGGTTTTAACGGTGTGTGTGTGTTATATATATATATATATATATATATATATATATATATATATATATATATATATATATATATATATATATATATATATATATATATATATATATATATATATAAAAATAAAAGAGCCGGGACACTTGGACGGCCACCAAGTCGTACAGAAAGATGTGAGAAAGTGTGTGTGTGGATGGGTTTTGCTGACATGTCGTCATCACAGGCCGATGGTGTAGGAGCGTCCAGCTGGATTGTGGATGGCGGAGCAGGAGGGCTCAGTCACGGCCCATTCATACCACACCTTCTTCCCGTTGTTGCAGCGCCAGAAGCGCACTGCGACATCCTCATCCCGGGATATAGAGATGGGTTGCTGTCAGGAAGAACAATTTGGGGATTGATAAGCGAATGAAACTGATATGCACTGTTCATGGTGAGAAAGTTTTTGTCTTTGTCACTCACTTTGAGGGGGAAGAAGATGGGGAACCAGGAAAACATTCCAGGCGAATGCGTGGCGGGTTTTATACCTGACACACACACACACACACACACACACACACACACACACACACACAACATCAACATCAACATCAACATTTAGATCCAATCTTGCCACAACACGACTTCCCTCTAAATAAAGAAGACTTACTGAGTGTGACATCTTTGTACAGCGTGGTCTCAAAGTAGCCGGCGAAACCATGCAGCACGGTGTTGCAATCTACTGAGAATCTGAGGCACTGATACCGGTTGTTGTCCATATCTGAAAGACGCAGCAGCGAAAGAGTTAAAGAGTCAACGTGGATTTTTTTTTCCCACGGGACATGCCATATGAGTCGTGTGCGTTTGAGCCTACCTTTTGTAGGGTGTATGAAGGTGAAGCACGCTTTGGGCTCAGCCAACTGGTGGAAGTTATGGAGGCGCACCACGTAGGGTGTCTCAAAGTGGCACTCCGGGTCCTTGTCGCGCTCCCGGCACCCTCGTACCTCGTTGTAGAGCTTGGAGGAGGACAGAGGAGCCAGGAAGGACGTGTAGGAAGAGGGGATGCTCACTCCGTCATCTGAGAAAGACGTGGTCAGACGAGGAAAAGAGAAAGTGCTTTGAGATGCAGGGGAGCGTAAAAGGGTAATGGAGGACAAATGCTTTCCTTGCGGTTGATGTGGCAGACGACCTGCTTTCAATGACTTTGCAACTGCATTTGTAGTTAATACTTTTACAAATAAAAATAAAAAAGGGTGGGAGGGTGGGGGGCAAAGAGAGTTCACAATTGCCACAAAACTCAAGTACCTTTGAGGAAGTGCTGTGCTCCATCTAAGCACTCGGGGGAAAGTTCGTTGTCACCAAACGATCCCAGCAACTCGCTGACGATGATGTCGGCTTTCTCGGGTGCCGCCCAGTCACGCATGTCACACGACACCACCGACACCTGATCCCCCCACTCCTCAAAGCGCCAATTCTCCAGCCTGAACCAGTACAGAAGTTGGTTGATCGTTTGTGTGAGGCAACAATAAAACCAGCATTTGACATTTTTAGGTTGCATGAATTGATATGCACCTGGTGAGCGCCTTTTGAAAACATACTGAATGCTCAGCCTTTTCTTTCTTTGTTGTTTTAGCCAAACTCGAAATGTTGTGCCGATAATACTCCTTTCATTCTGAGTAGGACTTTTACTCTCCGGGTTTACTTAAGTACTTTTACCACCATTGCCAATACCCACATTCCAAGTTTGGAAAAAGGGTGAAAAGTAAAGCAAGACAGTGTTTGTCACGAAATCAATTAATGAAAACACACATTCAGGTCGCGGTGAAATACACTTCAGCAGACGTCATTTCCACCGCTGCTTTATAGTTAGAGGGGAAAGGACTCATCCTTATGTTCGGCTGTAGAAAATTTAAAACTGCACAGACACAAGCTTTGACATGTATTCCACTCACGTGATTACCGCGTTGGGATTCTTCTCCACCGCGTACACCTTCAGCTTCCTGTCGGCCTGTCTGGCAGCTCGCAGGGACGCATTGACCAGGGGACCCCGACCGGCTCCCAACACCATTAACACCCTGCGACAATGAGACATCATCTTTCAGCCTTAGAGATACAAACCTTTGGAGGTCAGCACCAAATTCTATGAGAGTGTGCTGCGGCCTTACGGGCCTTTGAATTCACGACAAAAATCACGGCAATAAATAAATCAAACCAATCATGACACTGACGCACATGAAAGCAAACTTGATGCATCTCAATACAAAAATCTTGTTGTGGTGCTGCCCTGATGTGGTTCTTGTATAGTGAATGTCTTTTACTGATGTTTTATGCTCCGGTCGGTGTTAACTTTCTTAACTGCGACGTTATTATCTTGTTTAGTGCCCAGGAATGACAGGTATAAATTAACCAATAGCTAAATCGGGTGTCGCCAAGGGGCTGTGCACTGTGCCAGTCAAACAAATACAAATTGTTTTAAGTGTTGTCGTTTGCAACATTTGAATACAGATACTCACTGGACGTTTGTGTCTTTCTGCTCCTCAGGAACTCTGTCAAGTAGACATTTATATACAGCCTGTAGACACAGGGACAAAGCAAGTGGATCAATATGTCGATAGTGTGAGAGCACTACACAAGTGACAATGAGTCCTGTCCGTACTCTCCCTTCAGTTACAGACGCACACATTGACTAGAGAACACTCAAAATTTAATGCACCCGAAAAGCTGTACATGCCCTCCGTGAATGCTGTGTTCAAATACGCAAGACATACCGTGAACGACAGGTTTGATTTGAATGGCTGACTTAAGGGTTTACTGGTCTTACCTGTTGGTACTGTGAATATTTGATAGGATCCTTCTCAAACACTTCATATGTCTGAGACTCCAGATTGTCCATGAGGGGCTGATGGAGGAACAAAAACACACCTTTAGTCTTCATAGCTTCAAAAGATGAAAGTAACATTTCTTCTTTGTATTTGTGAAAACCTAATGGACATTCCATACCTGCAGGGGAGACTGCAGATAATCCTCGTAGCCCTTGGCGAAGAGCTCGTACGAATTGGGCGCAGGCCGGTTCTGGTTGAGGTATTCCAGGTACTGCAGGTAAGACTGGAAGTTCTTCTCAGTGTGGCGATTGGCGCCTGTGAAGATGAACTGCGCCTCTAACTAAGAAAAAAGACGGATTGTTTTTATTAAAAACTACACTTCCGCATTTGGCAGTTTACTTTTTTTATTATTTTAGTTGAAGCTGTGGAATCATACCTTGAAAAGACTGAAGATGATTCGTTGATGGGCTTTGGACAGAACAGGGAAACCCTTCTTATTAGTTAAGAAGATGCTGGTGGGAAGTATGGCTGCTTTGATAGGCTCCCCGAGCCACTTATCAATCACTGCATCTGACGGCATGTCTGCTCCAACTTCAATAGCTTCAGGAATACAAAAAGAAAAGCACATCTTCAGGCCCAGACACAACCATAATTATTTATTCTTAATGCACTGACTTTGCTCCAGGCTTGTGTTTCACAGTGTGCTAACTCTCTCTCACCGAGACAGATCCTCTTGTTGTAATCACAAAGGGTTCTAAATGAGTGCCACCTAAAGGGAGAGAGGGAAGTAAACAAAATGAGTCTCGGTTTTAAAGGAAATCAATGGCAGCTGTATTAGCATGCAGACTGCACTCGACTGTTCAGGACGTGGACTAACCAGCCCCAGGTCTTCTCATCAACACTTGTGTCATCGCCACTGGTGCTTGGTTCGTTCTCGATCAGATCTTCCCGCGTGTCCTCCGACGCCATCAGCGGGACACGTATCCAGAACTGATCAGACAACAAAAGTTAGTTAAAGAGAATTTTCGACAAGATTAAAAAAAGCAATCTACCTGTGCACGTTGTAGTTGATTCGGGCTCTAGCTTACATTTGAGGTGTGGTGTCCAGTGTGGATGTGGTTCAGCAGCAGACGGGCTAGATTGGCACAGTGGGGGCCCTTTAAAGGCATCATGAAGACAGGCAGACCCAGGTAGGCTGAGAAGTTTAGCTCCTGAGCCAGAGCCTGGACAGAAACAAAAGGGAAAAGAAGGACGAGCGGGCAAGGAGACAGATTCAGAGCGGGTTGACAGGACTTATGCCATCAAATCTGGAGAGCAAAACACTTTTGGTATTTTATTTTAGGATCAATAATTACGTTCACCAAGTTGAGGAACTTACAGCCTCTGAGTTTCGGCGCTCGATCTCGATCTCTGAATCTGCGTCGACCCATTGAGAAAGCTTCCCAACAATAAGAGTATTCCAATCTAGACAAAGCGAAATAAAAAAAGGGGCATTAACTGATTTATTACAACAGTTTATAAAACCTTTGAGTTAGTTGACTTTTACTAGCATCATGTTTAGCAAACAACAGCATTTTTGTTTGTTGGTTAGTGATCCCACAATAGACAGGCCAATGGAAAAAGATGTCCTAACAGGTAAGTCACATACATATTTAACAGTACACTGACATCTTGAGGTGCAAATATCAAACAAACAAGATCTCTTATGATGTCCTTTCTTTTTTGAGTGTCTGTGATTTTCCAGCATTGTGTTTCCTGTACTCTAAAATTCTCAATCAAAACTGTAATTTAAAAAAGTTATTGTACCCCCGCTTCAACCCTTATAATGATCCATCAGGGGGCCGTTGCAATAGTTCCCTTATTGACAGAGAGAGCAGAATAAAAGCACTCTTAACCCCTAACATGATTTGAGACTGGAGAAAAACCCTGACCCTCCTCCCCTTAGATATGCTGCTATAGGGCTAGACTGCTGGGGGCATCTTATGATACACTGAACTCCTCCCCTCCTTCTTTCTCTTCTTTTTTTTCTCATATCCCTTTTCTTTTTTCCTCCCCTTATGGATAAATTATTGTCTTTCAATGCACTTTACTAACTCTACTTCTTTCCGGGAGCCTCTGTGCTTCCTCGCCTCTAGTTTCTGTCCATCCTGGGAGAGGGGTCCTCCTCTGTTGCTCTCCCTCAGGTTTCTTCCCCTTTTTCCCTGTGAAAGGGTTTTTATTATCTTTATTTGGGGGAGTTTTTCCTGATCCGATGAGGTCCTGGAACAGGGAGGTTATCTGTACAGGTTGTAAAGCCCTCCGAGGCAAATCTTCCATTTGTGATCTTGGGCTATACGAAATAAACTGAATTGAAAGAGACCAACCTCTTCCACACAGCAGCAGATCTGATCGCGTATGAGCGCCGGATCGGGATTTAGCGGGCTCCAACTCAAACTCCCTCCTCAACCTCGAGTGGAACAGGGGCATGCACAGGAAGTCAAACCTGTGCACAAGAGAAAAAGAGCATTGCATTTTAGCGTCGATATCATGTATAATGTCATGCAGAGGCGAAGAGCAAACAAACATAACGGTTTATTTCACTTACTTCCCCGCCAGCTCACACAACAATACAACCAAAACAGACAATACGAGTAGAATAAACACTTCACACTGGTATCACGCATCGTTGTGATTGGGCACGTGCTGGTAATTCACCGGCTAGCTTAGCGAGCCTCGCGCACTGGCATCATGCTAGCAAACACCACGCACGGACTCTGCTAGCAAACTAGCCCACCACTCTCGCCGACACACTTTTACCGCCCAAAAAACTAAAAGAGACATCGCGGAGTGCAGCGGTATCCTCACCCGAGTTTGGCGACAGCGGCCAAAGTATCGGCTACCTCCGGCACACAGTTCAAGTCTCTCCCACAGGATACCCTGCTCCCCGTGCTCCCAGACGCCATGGTTTTAGCCGACTGAATGGATTGACTTGAACCGTCTAGTAGCACTGGTTTACGAGGAAACGGGCGCCATCTTGGATCCGTAAGGGCTACCGTGCTCATTGGTTTGCGAGATGACGTTTACCCAAAATGGCGTCGCAGGTACTGCAGTTGCATGTATCGTAAATTACCGCGATAACTGCGAGGTCTTCGGCGTGTGAACGTTGAACTCAACAGTTTATGTATTCAAATCTTTCGCGTAATTTGTTTTGTTTAAACAGTGATATTTAGTTATTTAAAAAGATAAACGAAATTACCCGTCATTAAATAAAAAATATACTGTCAGAATAATTTAAAAACAGGTTTTGAGAGTCAGATGAGTTGTTATTTGGCTTTGCTCTACTTCAGTTACTCTAGAACTAAATTATAGATCTCCGGGCCTGGAGACAGCTCCAGTACAGAAAGGAAGTTTGTCACAAGATACTGCTGTTGGTGACTGTAAGCTTTGAAAACAAAGTGAAAATGAAAAAAAAGAAAGAAAAGAAGATGTATAAACTTGCACACATCTAGAAAGATGTCACTCTGCAAAACAGAGAGGGTTTGCAGAAAAGGGCTTCTCTAGATATTATTTTCACAGCACGTTGGATGAAATATCACTTATGTCAACTTTAAATGTTTCGGCGTGTGTTTTTGTGCAAGGTCTCATTTTTGGGAGGGTTATAAAAAGGGTTCAAACTTTAGTATCTCAGACTAGACGTCAGAGGAGCGAGTGAGACTTGGTGGCAGTAGTCACCATTTATACAGTGAGATTCAAGACTTTAAGGACTCTGTTTATCAGTTTTTAGAAAGATAGTCTTGGTTTAATCTGAGTTCAATGATTCATTCTTGCGTGCCAATCTTTGGTAAAAACTCTCATAACAGATCTGAACAAGATATCTCTCTGTATTCGTTTCATCATGGCTCTGGAAGACATTTGTGGCTTTAGAGATGCTCCTGACTCCCATTTCGAAGATACGGCCGCATCTTTTCACATGACTGACTTGTGCTATTTTGGATTGAGGAGACTGAAGACATCTGAGACAAACAGGGGGATCCCACTGACATTCTTCATGCCAACTTTGCCGAACTCTGCACCTTTCCATCACCGACCGGCCAACAACTCTGCGGTGGTCCGCAGGCCCTTCCCTCTGTCTCATGGAACAACGACCTTGGGTTTCATCTTCCAAGGCGGGGTCATTGCAGCTGCAGACACACGGGCCAGTGCTGGGGGACTTGTTGCCTGTCCAGCTGTTCACAAGATCACACCGATTCACTCCCACTTAGTGGTCACTTCCTCGGGGAGCGGCGCAGACTGCATGCTATGGGAGCGAATTCTGGCCAGAGAGATCAGACTCTACCACCTGCGGCACAGACGTCGCCTTTCCATATGCGGCACCGCCAAGCTCCTCTCTCTCATGCTGCACCCCTTCAAAGGGACTGAATTGTGCGTGGCTCTCACACTGTGTGGCTGGGATAAGGAGGCAGATGACACAGACTGTGCGATGAGGTCAAAGGACCCATCCTTGATTACGGATGATGGCTCGTTGGCTGTTGTCAGTAGTCAAGATGTTCTCACGACGGCCCATTCTGTGTCCCCCAACAGTGGCCCAAAGCTGATATATGTATGCAGCGATGGCGCCCGACTGCAGGGGGACGTCTTTTCCGTGGGCTCGGGCTCTCCTTATGCTTATGGAGTCCTGGATGGAGGGCTGAGGTGGGGTCTAAGCAAAGAAGAGGCCGTCTCCTTGGCACGAGAAGCCGTGTTCAGAGCCACTCACAGGGACGCTTACTCGGGAAACAGCGTGGACCTCTTCCACATCACAGCCCAGGGGTGGAGCCAAAGAACGAGAGAGGACCTGAGAGAGGAATATTACAGAGACATTGAGAGGAAGGAGAAGATAGTGGAGGAAAGAAGAAGAGTGACTGCATTAGATGGTTGAAGCAGAACATTGGTGGTTCGGGTGATGGTCGGTGGTTTAGAAGTATGCCACCTTCCTCAGAGTTTGTCAGTTAGTTAATACATATTCACTAGTTTCAAATGGTGGTAACCTTTAAAATGTTGATTTTGTTTATCAAGGTGTTTGCACAATCTACACAGCTTTCTGTCTCCACCTTTTTTATCCCTGCACTACATTTTGCGGTACGCCCAAAACACAGGGGGCGCTGTGGGGTTTTGCAACCTCATCCCGATAAACGTTCGCACCTTCTTTCGGCGGAAGTAGCTTGCTCATCAGACAATTTCAAAGATGGCTCTTGCTAGTGTGTTGAACAGTGATTGTGCGAATTTTTCTTTTGATAAATGTGAACCTCTCGGCTTTGGCTCTGCACCAGGACAGAGCGGCCTGGGCTTCGACGCTACGCCGGGAGATGGACTCAGTTTTTCCGTTAAGAACCCTCTGAGCGGCGGAGAGGATGACTCCGTCGAGAGGAAAATAGAGTTCCTGCATGGAACCACCACCTTGGCTTTTAAAGTGAGTTAACTAAGCTCGTCACTAGCTGCTATTCTTAGGCTGACTGACTATAGTAGTTGTTAACACGTGTGTTTTAAGAAAGTCTACGAAGTCCATACTACCGTCCCGAAAGTTTACATAACGTTACATGTCCACCGTTAGCATGCTAGCATAGCAACGAAGCGCATTATCATGACTTGTGTTAAACGTCTTTTGCGTCAAAAGCAGTCTGCTGATCTAAGATAGTCGTCTCTGTGTGCTATTTACGCATTCATGACATGTTACTGTGTACGACACAGACAAATTAGCGTGATACCTTTTAATCTTCCGGCTTTATTTCCACCTGTATGGAAGGGAAAGAAGATGACAGGTCTGTGGACTGCATCATCCACACGGTTCATGTTTAACACTCTAAGCACAATAATATATAGGTGTGAACTCAGCTGGTTATATACGTAATGTTACCATCTACTAGTTGTACATGTGCTGTGTTTTTGTATTAGGTATTACCGGTTAAATGTGACAAAGTCTCTTAAAGTGTTATTATATTCAAGTTAAACACATTCAATTAATTTTGGAAGCCCAACATTACAAATTTGCCTCAGGGGGCTTTACAAATCTGTACATGTACAACATCCTCTGTCCCAGGACCTCACATCGGTTCAGGAAGAAATCTCCCCCAAAAACCCTTTAACGGGAAAAACGGGAAGAAACCTCCGGGAGAGCAACAGAGGAGGACCCCTCTCCTCGGATGGACAGAAGTACAATATATGTCATGTGACCAGAATAAACTACGTAACGAAGTTACAACACATTCATGCAAATTACCGAAATGATTCATATAATGACAATAATAGGCATGATAAAAATGTTACAAATACCAAAAATAACAGAAACGGTGGGTAATCACAATCAGAGAGAACTGAGACATTCAAAGACATTTAGCCAGATGTTCTTTTATTTGGCACTCGGGACATTTTTCTTTCAACCCAAATAAACTGTAAAATATTTAATGGGTGAAAATACATACACATCTTAGTCATATCTTTAGCGACAAAATGCCTTGGTAGACTTTTTTTATTGCATCAATTATAAAAAGGTGGATTTAATTATTTAAATATGAATACATTTTATTCCATGTCCATTATTTGTTTATTTAATTCTGCCATCGTATGCTTTCCGTAAATTTTCACTTGAAGGCAAATGTTTTGATATTGGATGATCTGAATATTATTTCCGTCATAAACTTCCCATGAAATCATCAAACTTGAAAAAACTGAGTCATGTAAGCAATAAACTGTTTGAATACACCAGTTTATCTCATTGATTAAAAAACAACTAAAACACTATTGTGGTTAAGCTCATTGGATGTAGTATCAGTAAAGAACAAAGTAGGATCCACTAAATCAAAAATTAACATTCAAGGCACACTTCTCATTTGTGCTACGAAGAGTTAAAAGAGGATTAAAGTGAGTCCAGATGCGATACCACGGAAAGAATAAGGACACTGTTATTTTGTAATTACCAACAAGTCCTGTAAAAATACAGAGTCCATCAATGAAGTCTTACTACAAACAAGATAACAGTCTGAATTAAGTTCTGCCTCTGTGCCTAAGAAGACCATTGTTGTCAGGAAAACCTATTAAAAACACATAAAAGAGCCTTACTTCGGGTGACGTATGCCGTTATTACAGCGCATGCAGCCAGCTTTCCCCTCTCAGTCTGTCAAGTGCACAGAGCCCTCTAAATACTGAACCAACTCCCTACGGTTGGTTTTGGTCTCTTCGGGGGATTTGTTGATAAAAAGAAAAGATAAAATAACTCCCAACTTTATCCCTTAATCCCTGAGTGAAAGAGGGGCGGGTGGTAGATGAAAACCTCCCCCGCAGACATCTTCCTCTGGCTGGCCAAATCTGTTGTCTTCACTTTAGTGCTATACAGCTGTTGTTACTGCCACTTCACTGATGGAGGATTTTAGAGGGAAGGGCAAAGGTCCTCCTTCTTATCCAGCAGCTTTCTGGCAGAGCTAAGCTGTATATCCTGTCTTCTCGTCCAGTGGTAGAGCAGAGGCGCACTTCTGCTACGTCTAGACAGAAATGGAAGGTAGCTAATGGGTAATTAAACTGTGCAGTGATTGCTGATCCATCAGTGTGTGTCCCCTCCTCCCCCTGCTGTCTATTAGCTCCATTAATGTGTTTTCCTCCCGCTGTTGCCTCTCAGTTCCAGCACGGCGTCATTGTAGCGGTGGACTCCCGGGCCACAGCGGGCTCCTACATCGCCTCGCAAACGGTGAAGAAGGTGATTGAGATCAACCCCTACCTGCTGGGTACCATGGCTGGTGGAGCTGCAGACTGCAGCTTCTGGGAGCGCCTGCTGGCCCGACAGTGCCGCATCTACGAGCTTCGCAACAAGGAGCGCATCTCGGTGGCGGCGGCCTCCAAGCTGCTCGCCAACATGGTGTACCAGTACAAAGGCATGGGACTCAGTATGGGAACCATGGTGTGTGGCTGGGACAAGAGAGGCCCAGGTAAACGCAACAGCTGCTTATGACATGCTTATATGCCGATTTAAGATTTCTGCTTGGTAGAAAAAGAAGTACGGCTGCCACAAAGGTGATTATTATGGGTTAGTCTTGAGGTATGAACACCTTATTTCTTTGGAATATTATTTATTAAAACATTCATCTAATAAATTTCTTATAAATTGCAACATTTTCCAAAAGAGATATAAAGTATCCTAGAATAAAAAAAATGTATTCAGTTTTTGTTGTACTTTCAAAGAAATATGGGGTTTGTAATGAAATTCAATATAATATTTAAAATTAACCATGGAACAAATATTTTTTTAATGTATTGGTTGCAAGGAACGATTTCCCGTTATTACAGCAAAGCATCACTTCAAATATGGAAAATCTTTGCTTGCAAAATTAATCAATTATAAAGTCATCAAAAGAGTTTCTTATCCATTTTCTGACGACTCAATTGAAAACAACATAGTATGGATTTATAATTCCAGTAACTTGCTCTGTATTTTTACCGCATGTATTTTACTGCTAAAACCAACTTCAGTGTCGCAAATTCAGTGGAACTCGGGTCTGAGTGACACACTCGATCTTATCAAAGCGTACATTAACTGCCCACTCTCGGCTTGTGAGTTCCACTAATTAATTTAGTTTTACAACTTGTGAAGTGAGCAAAAATAATAGACTAATTTAAATGCAGTTTCAGGGGTTTTAGTCATGAAAGACCAGCCGTATGCTTTTGCCTTTTTAAAGAAATTATTAATTGCATTTATTACTTCCCAAAACTGAGGTTGAACTTGAGCGGTTCAGTACAATATATGAAATTAAGCTCTTTTCTTGTAATGCAGGATAAGCAGTTAATCTTTGTAGATACATAAAACAGACTATCCACACTTAATCATTTTATCATTTTAAGGACCTTCTCAAGTTTTTTTTTGTCATCCGTGAAATGTATAATCCTTTTTCTTTATTGCGCGGAACCATCTCCCAGTGTTGTTTCGTTCAAAGTGCAAGTCCACGTAGTTCCCAGACCTTGCCACTAGATGGTGCTGTGGCCTCTCGTATGTGCTGCCCCTCTTCTGTCCTCGGAGCGGCGGCGGCTTTTCAGATGCCACACAGTGTGAGGCCGTACATCACAGCAGGTGTGCTTAAAGAGGCCGCCACACTGACACGGTAATGGGAAATCAATGAAGCCAGGACTGCGGGCCGGTGAGAACGCAGCGCTGTGATGGACGTTGGGTCCCAGGCCCGGACAATTGGGTCGCATGCGTAATGCCCGTACACCCGCCGCGATCGATGCCGGCTTTGTCTGGGGAGCAGTGGGGGCCCTGTGAACAATGCCGGCCCGCCTGTATGCCAACAAACGCAAATGACACACGTTAAATCCCGGGCAATCAATTAAGGGCATAATGAACCCTGTATAGGTTCAATAGGTGTGGGAGCTTTGCCACAGCCCCCACCTCTCCACCCCCACAATGCCAATGACTGAATGGAGAGGTAAATGTCATGTAAATGAAATCAATCTCGATTAGGCGGGAAGCTCATTAGCCGGCTACAATCATGTCAAGAGCACTTATTCCCTCAATGGAGTGTCTTAAGCTGCATGCAAAATAAATCGAATAAAAGCCGCATCAAGGAGCTTGTCAAATACGTCTCTCTGCAATAACATCAAATGTTATGACACTTGTAATCAGTGTACAGTTAACGCTTGATAACTTGGCGGAGCCTTTGTTTTCGACAGACCGTTCTCTGCTTAGCCCCCTCTGCTGCTCCCGACGGAGGGCGTGCAAGAAAGTGACGTGTGATTAAATGGGACGCAGCCCCCCATGAGAGAGAAAGAAACAGTGTATGATTTGAGACCTCATCAGAGAGGACCCATGTGTCAGTTTTCCTGCCACTCCCAGGGGAGTGATGTAATATTTGTTTCCCCCTTGACTGTTCAACTGCTGCTCCTTTTTTTTTTTTTTTTTTTTTTGATCCAGCGGTGAATTGTAGTGGGAAGGACAGACACTGACCCATTTGATGCTAGCCAACCATCCATCGCACCATGCTCCTCACCTCCCACTAAAAGCTGTCAGTCCGGCCAGCTGCAAGCCTACTTAAGCACCTGTCAGTGGATTGACGGAGTAGAAGGAGTCTCTGTTGGCCGCCGCCGCTGCAGCGCTTCACCATACGCGTTCCACCATACGCACCCTCTGCTTCCGCTTTAAGTGGGATTTTCGCTTCCTTTTTTTAATAATTTCTGGGCACTCATCTCTGCATGCGTGCTTTTCTACGTCGGTGTTTTGAGTAGTGCAGAGACCATTAAGCGACAGCGCGCCGGGCTCTACAAAGACCCAGGTGTGTTTTGGAAAGGAAATGGATGTGGGAAGTGTTTTCTGGTGCCGCTCTGCATCTATACTTGGACCTCGTAAAGAGTCCTCATCCACCTCCGTCAACCGCGCCACTCAACATAAGAGGCCGCCTTTACAACCCTCTTCTCACTGCCTATTATGTTTTTAACGAGTCCCTTACAGTTTTTCAAGAGGAACAGACGGGTCTCCGAATGGCAAATTACCCCCATGCATAGACAGGCACGGGATGATTATCATGGTAAGCTAACGACAGGTTGAGGGAGCTGCAATTTGCCAGTTGAAAGCAATGGTAAGCTTCCTTTTTTTCCCCCCACAGAAAAGCAAGTGGCTCTCTATCCCTAATAGACTGTCACTAGTTTAGCCGAGGAACTCGTCAAGCGAGCATGTGCAATCCGAGGGCATTTTGGAGTGTTTTTTAATGTGAGAGATGAGCAATGGTGGTGCATATCAGGCAATTTCATATGCGGTTCCTCGCCGCGAGTATCATTTTCACAGGTTCTTTTTTTTCCCGCTTTTGTGAAAGTGATGTGAAAAACATGCCTTTTTTTTCTTTCGCAGGCTGTCTTTTTACCATCTGCGGGGACTGGCCGTGGGCGAGCTCACAGGCTGGTGCTGGCTAGTCACCCGTTCCACGTCACTCTGGGATCGGGCCCCAGCAAGTGTGTCATGGTTGCGGAACAGAATGTCCACGCGCGTGTCCACGAAGCGCCGAAGCAACTGTCCCTCACACGTCCGTCGAGGCGTTGCGGGTCCGGCGGCACTCGTTGGGTCACATGTTTGTCAGGTCCTGTGGGGGAGGGGAGGAGTGGATGCGCGTGTCACACATGTCATTTAAGTGTGTGCCTATTAGGTCTTGAGGTTACAGATAGATGTCTGTGGTGAAGGATATGAACATGTCTGTCTGATGTCCACAAGATGTGAGCACGCTGTTCCCTCCCTCCTCCTGTTCTTCCTCATGAGGTGCGAGGTGCAGTTACCTGTGCGGCTCGGGTTGCGGGTCGATAGTTAATTTTTGGCGTGTTTGCAGAGGATCAATAAGACCCGGAGCAGAGCCCCCGGGGGCAGCGTTGTGGTCCGTGCCTTGTCAGCAGGTTCCCGTGGTCGACTTCGTTTTCACTTGAAGGGGATGCAGCTGTTCATATCTGCCGGCCTTACTTCACTTGGAGAGGGTGCAGCTGTTCATATTCTCTCTAGGACATGGAGTGTGTGCGCTCTTTACAAGCGCGCATTTTGTTTTGTGCGAGAGCAGCGGTGTTGGATGTACGCCGTCTCAGCTTTCCCGACAAAGTCAGGCGAATTGGAGGACGCGTCTCCCTTGAACGTTACATCCTGATTCTCCTTTGCCTCCCTCAACCTCCTCCCTGACCTACCCTTTTTGTCCTCCGTCCTCAGGGCTGTACTACGTCGACTCTGAGGGCAACCGGGTGTGCGGCGACCTCTTCGCCGTGGGCTCGGGCTCCATGTACGCCTACGGGGTGATTGACAGCGGCCTGCGGCAGGACCTGACAGTGGAGGAGGCCTGCGAGCTCGGCCGCCGCGCAATCTACCAGGCCACGTACCGCGACGCCTACAGCGGGGGGCAGGTCAACCTGTACCACGTCCACAGCGACGGATGGACCAGGGTCTCCCAGGAAGACGTGCTCGTGCTGCACCAGCAGTACAAGAGTCAGATGTAGGCCCGGGAGTCTCGAAGGGGACCAGGAAGTGGGAGGAGAATAGGGAGGTGTTAGGAGTTTATACTAATGTTTATGGTGTTCTGAAATGTCAGTAGGGTTTGACACATGAATAATAAAATAAAAAGGACTCATCTGCCGCATTTCTTTCTTGCTTTACTTGTTGCTATACCTTAAAGCTTCACATTGTACATTCCTAACAATAGCGAGCACCACTCAACCCCGCACGGAGTAAGATTTGAGGGGGCGATGCGCTTTGATACAGAGTGGGAGTAATGTGGAGCTCGCTCAACATGCATTTAATTTGGATCCTACCCCGGAAAACTACTTCAACAATAAAACCTGTTTTATTTTTTTTCCCTCGAAGAGCAGTGTCTTTGTTATTCCACCTCTTTTCTCAGGTTTCAAGATGGTGATAACCGTAATCCTCAGAATGTACTCTCCACGTCCTCTTATCGCCTCGTTTTCTCCTTTGATGTAGTCCCGTTTGCCGCTGTTTGTGTTTACATTTCACTCATCTGTCCCCCACACACACACAGCTGTTGGGATTGGGAGGTACATCTGAAAGGCCTGCATTTGTCTCCTCTATACGTTTCGTGTTTCATTATCGGGGAGCAGCACTGTCTAAATAGCACACTTTAATTGCACGCCACCAGCCTCGGTAATTGTGCCTCCTGAGTTGTAACAGTGTGTTTTCTTCCCCCTCATTGCTAATGCTCCCTGCCTCCGCTCACGTCCCAGGAACACGTCTTTTAATTGGAAGCGGGGAATTTATTCTTTAATTCCTCCCTGAGACACTCAGCCTCTTAATGCGCAGTGCTGTCCCCCCCTCCCCTCCCCCATCCCCATCCCACCACCACAGTGCTTTACAACGTAACGACCTGCGCCCCTCCAGCGGGTTTTATGGCTGGGAATAAACACTAATGAAGGGGACGGGGTAGACATCTGAAGCCAGTGCACTTTCAAATCATGGTTTAAAAACTAGTTTCACAGGTGACCAGTCTGCAGACGGAGTAGAAATGGGATTTGGATAAATGGAAATGAGCCCAGTCTCGTCGGCGATGCTGCTCTTAGTAAATGAAGTGATGGGGCTGATGGCACCATCAGTAGGAAAAACAGACGGGCAAAGCCACTACGCATGCGCCCGTGGAGGTTTGCGCTTTCCCGGTTTTGTAGGAGACTTAACCTCTTCACTGTTCTACTGGTAATTAAAAAAATATTAATAACAATTTGAGTGGATGTGACTCTAAATTAAACCCTCAGAAAAGTGTGTGAACCCTAGTTCCTGCAGCAGCGTTCAATATTCATCCTATTTAGGAAGTCTTTCCTCGATTGAAGGATAGCCGCTTTAAAGGGGCTGCCATTTTAGTCCCTTATTAATTACAATGAGATACTATATGAAGAAAAAAGCTTTACTTGTTCACCAAGCAACCAGCACATTTTTCATGAACGTCCCAACTAAACGGCTGCCGTTTAACCCTCTGCGGTCTGAGGTCATTTTCACAATTTTACGTCATTTCTTAAATTCACCTTTTAAAGGCACTTGTATATGTTATATATAGCCATGTGTTACATCAAACATTGCAGAACAATCTCAGCTCTCCATATAATGAGGCACCATTGTCATAAGACACAAGTTTAAAGTGATAAAATGACTCTAAATCTGAAAAATGGAATCTTGATTTTTGAAATTCTTCGTATCTCTTGTAAAAACATAACTTTACTCATGTGGATGGAGTGTTTTGGTGATAGAATTGGTTTGCCAAAGGGCTTAGGTTCACAAAAGCAGTGGAATCTATGAATAAAATGGTAGATACATGTAAATAAATGTCTAATACCAAAAATCAAGGATCATTGTCAGCAGGTTTGAAAGTGAGAAACTGTATAACTGCAGCAATTTTTGTCCAGGTGTGTGAAGAGGAGGAAGCTTTTAAAATGTCCAAGTTCTCTCTCTTTTCATTTACTTTCATCAGACACTTTTTCAGCCAGTGTGAAATAGCTATTAGATGGGTTGCCGCCATTTTTCCCGCATATGTTCGTGCTCCCAAGAGGAAAAATCTGACTGACTTTGAAGATTTTGCTTTTTTTTCTCTCCATCATCTATTGGAACTTGTATAAAAGCCATATGCTCAGAAGTCACATCTGAACTCTTCAGCGGCTCTCGCTCAACAATATTGTTTATTGATTCACGTTCACAAACCAGTAGTCGTCAGTGTGGGTGTTCACTCCTGACCCTGTGTGCCTGACTTGTCATCCCCCCGCGCCCCCCCCTCTGCATTGGGGTTCACCCACATGTCCGCGAGTCTCACCTCGGTGTCGGACCAGTGAGTCGGCAGTGTTGGTGTCCGTCTGTGTCTTGGCGCGGAGATTGCGAATTAGTACCGGTGAGTACCGTCTCCCAGAAATGCTTTGCACGGGAGCTTTACACTCAAACAGCCCTCAAATATCGTTCTTGTTTTGTCAAGCTTTTTTTTCCCCCCCTTGCTTAAATTGGGAGGAAAAAAAGAAAGAAAGACCAGCTGGCGATATTGATAGGTGCCAGTGCGATGATTTTCACACTGTCGGAAAATATCCCCCCATGCCCACATCATGCCATCTGTCAGGTGGTCAAATGCGTCTTTCAATCCCAGACACCAGATCACATCTTAGCACATCATAAGGGTGCCCCTACAACGCTTCAGGGACACACAGACACACACGCACACACAGACACCTCACAAATGAGCCTCGACTTCCCAAGCTTTGATGCAAATGACTTTGTAATTGGATCATCCAAAAAATGGAGAAAAAATACCATTGCTACGGGGTTGCAGGCTTTTTGCAGATTGAGTATGTATCAGACAATGTTTATTCCTGTTGATGCTTTACCCGGACAGAAAAAATATAAAACCCCAAACAAATGAGAAGTCTATTTGGTTTGGGGTAATGACTCCTTTCTGGCGGCCTCTTGTCCACCTCCAAGGCTCTCCGGGTGTCACACAATCAGTACACCTGAGTCCTTAATACGCACGCCGGTTCTGACAAACAACAAAGCCGGCACAGAGATAATTGTGTTTGTGTTCCCCCAAAGTAAAGGGGGTAGGGGGAGGCGGTGGGCGCCGCCTCGCCTCGTCAGAGAGCTGGCTGTCTTTTTCTCTTTTCTCTCTCCATCCCTCGTGATGACAGCTCTTGTCATTCCCACCGTGTGCTCACCGCCGCCGCCTCTGCTCTAATCGCAACTGTTCCTTTATTTGTTTATTTTCTACAGCCCCGGCAATGTTGATGTGCAGTTTTCTTCTCCTGTCTTTTTTTCCCCCCTTCTTTTTTTCCTACTCAATCAATTCAGTGACACGAATGAACACAGCGCTGGCTAAAGTAAGCAGCCCTTGAGTTTTGTCTAATCCGAGTCGGATTGCTCGTCTGCCTCCCCAGCAGGCACCGAGGAGCTTCTGCCGGCTGCTCGCTGCTTGCTCCTTGCTCCTGATGATGATGATGATCATGAGGGCTGAGGCCGAGGATGATGATAGCCTCTACCATTAACGCGGACTGTGCCTCGAGAGGCCTCGAGCGGCCGAATGTTTATCCCGTCATGACACCTGACTGTATAAATGGGGCCTGTCTGTGTGCTTCATCGTCAGCAGCGCCGGGCCCGGCCTCCCGGGCAAACACGGACAGGGTCACGGAGACCACAGCTAAAGACATGGCAGCAAGAGCGATGGTGGCTGCCGCGGTCACTCCACTTACTCCCATGTGGCTCCTGGCTTATATATATATATATATATATATATATATATATATATATATATATATATATATATATATATATATATATATATATACTGGACTGCACTGCGTCCTTCAACATGTGGCATCCCTTGGGGTGCCACATGTTGAAGGACGGATATATATATATATATATATATATATATATATATATATATATATATATATATATATATATATATATATATGCTTCTTTTAATGTGTTTATTGTGTTGTTCTCGGCTGGGCCCCTATAACCTCCTGTAAGGTTATCGTTGTCATAAATGGCCGGGACGATCAGGAGCGTGCGTCCGCTCTGTGGTTCGCGGCTTGGACTCTGCGTCACTTCCCCTCCCTGGAGGTCTCCGCCTCACAATTTGGACTGGACAATTAGTACCGCAATGACTTTTTCCATTGGTCTCAAGTGTCACTCCAGTAGGACAACTCTTTAGCCAGGCTCAGAGCCTCCATCCCTGTCTGTAGATCCATCACCCCCCCCCTCTCCCACCTCCCACTCCTCTGCTTCACATTTTGACTTAATCCCCCCTGTGGTGCACTCGGCCCATTGCCCAACTTCTCCTCCAGGCCTGATTGCGCTCTGATCAATGCCACATCCCCCCCCCCCCCCCCCCTCCGGTGATACCAACGTGGGGAAATGGAGGCATTAATTACCCGCCCCCGAGCTCGTTACCCATGCTCTCGGCCCTCTCAGCTTCCTGGCTCTTCAGCGACTCTGCAATTGTGATTCAGCTGCGGGCCCGAGACGTGAAGGGTAATAACAGAGGGTACCCGTCCAAACCGGACGATCGCCCGCTGATAGATGATCCGCCGGGGACGGACGTGTCGGAGCTGACGCGTGGGAGATGGGGAGGGCCTCCGAAAAGTGATTGACACGCAGCGCTGACAATGGGATCGCGTGTGAGAGAAATAATTTATGACTTTCTCTTCCGAAGCCGAGACAAATGCCAGGAATGAGTAATGACCCCTTTGGAAGTTCAGCTTCTCTGATCGCAAACAATAGCCCAGGTTGTCACCGCTGTGGAAATGACAGAGTTGATGGTGTCGCGGGAAGGAGAAGCTAATGGACTAAATCAGGGAAATGGCAGTTTAATTAGACATCAGGACTCTGCTATGAATCGGCATTGTACAATTAGAGACGTGGACCGCGGTCGGCACGGTGACTTGTTGCGGGCACAAAGAAAACTTCTTTATCCGACAACTGCCTCTCTTTCAGTGCACCCTACTATCTCGTCATCCTTTTCTTCTCCCATGACCTATTGTGTTATGTTTTTCTTCTTCTTCTTCTTCTTCTTGACAGCTTGAGTGCCAAAGTCGTGAGTGCCCAGCGGTCGGTCTCCTTTGTGTAATCCAGCCTGTGATGTTTTCATGTACGCACTGTGGTGAAGAAAATAAATGTTTATTTGCCTCTCCTTTAGCATTTCCCGCCGTTCCCCGTTTTTTTTTTCCCTCCTACCACTGCTTTTATCCGCTTACCATCTTTAAGTCTGTATCATCCTATCAGCAAATGTTCCTTATCCTCCCATGCTCTATTCTGGATCCCATTTTCTCCCCGCCCCAACGCTTTCCACCATCCCACATTTCACCCTCCTCCCCCCTGCTTTTCTATGCTCAGGACCAATCCGCTCTCATTACATCGAGATGACCCTGATGATTCTGTTCTCTTCCCAGTGACCCTCCGAGGCCCCGCTCTCTCAGCTGCACTCAGCGTTGACGGCACAGCCTCGGCTCTTTCTCCGTGAGCACAAAGACGGCGCGGCACCTGCTACTCAGACCTGTGACCTCTTGATATTACTGTATAGGTCACATGGTAAGATGAGAGTGCTTTACTTAAGCTGGACTCTGCCGGCCGACTGTGTTTCTCGCTCTCAACCAGTCTATTTCAGATCTTAGGTGTGAGCCCCCCCCCCACCTTTGATTCAGGCATTTGGCGGTGAGTGCCAGTGTCTGCCCGCTACCTGAGCCACAACCGTGCTCCATTATTCATCCCTCAGGGCGCGCATGTTTCACACATTTGGGACGACCCTGCACTGCGGCTCACTGGGGGTTTGCCCCCCGGTCCAAGTGCCTCTCCGCCACATTACGACTGCGTTTCTTGCAGAGATGCGAATGGTGCAGGCTCAGTCTGTCCCATCCCCTCCCCTCCGGCCTCCCCTACTCCACGCTCCTCCATCTGGGTGTACAGTCGTGCGAAGTGGGATGCTAATCCAATACATCACTTAATGTTGTGAGGTGACGGTTTCGCCCTCCTCCTCTCCTTTTGAAACGACACTTCTATGGCAGCTTAGTTTCAACCCTTGAAATCCACTTTAACCCCTGTATAGCTCTCCTTGAGTCACTTTAAAAGAGCACTACACTGATTCAGCTTTGGGAAATTGATGCAGCAGAACCACAGACGTCCTTTTTTTCCGCTCCGTGCACCCAAACCCACGACATTACCCACTATGAAGAAAAGAACATACACTTTTATTAATCCCCTTGGGGAAATTCTTCTGTGCATTTGACCCATTCTTGATTAAGGAGCAGTGCGCTGCCCTGTGAGGCGCCCGGGGAGCAACGAGGGGTTAAGCGCTATATAAGTTGAAACTATTATTATCATTAAGTGTCGTGCTCAGAGACACTTCGACGTGTGAACTGTGGGGGGACCGAACCGGCTACCTTCTGGTAACGGGACGACCACTCACCCCCCTGAGGTACAGCCGCCCCAAACTGGATTGCAGACTTCCGGCATCAGCAGATTCAGGTGTGTTGCGCAAGTTGCTGCTAATGTAGCCTACTAGCCAATCTGACTCAAATGACATCACTCGAGGTCTTTTAACAGATATCGTGCAACTCCCTCCGGAGCTGCTGAGGGCTTTAACCCCCCCCCCCCTCAAAAAAAAAAAGAAAAGAGAGAAAACAGCCTTTGATGTGTGAACTCATTTGATTATCCCTTTAAGGTTGAACAAAAAAGCAACTAATTGTTTTATGCCACACTCTCTGACAGCATCATATATTCTGTATTGGCGCTCCATGAAAATCACTGTATTTACAGAGCTAAATAGTTAAAGCTCCCACGTCGTTACGGCGGCATGCACTTCTCCATCAAATAGAAATATTCAAAAACATCTAGCCTCACATATTTTATATATTTCTCAGATCTCAGCTTGAGTTGGAAATACAGCAGCATGTGTTTGAACAACGCGCGGCTGCAGAGCACAGATTTGTAACGACCGTGGAGTAGATGTTATTCGTGTAGCATTAAACTGGATGTGATCGCTATTAAAGGGTCAGTCCATTACAGCAGAGTCGCACATTATTTTTGTTGTGCTACAGAAAGCAATACAAACCCGCCCGTCTTGGTTACACTGAATTATCTGCAGGCCCCTCTGTTAACAGTTTCCATTGGAACTACTTTCTACCAAAGAAATGGTCCCTGGGAAACTACAATAGGTACAAGAGGTGAAGTGGTCCATTGTTCAGCTCAGTAAGTGAACTGCCCAGAGAGTCAGCTCTTTTTCTAAAGCCAAAAATCGCTCCACTGCACTTGACGTAACGGAGTAAAGTCACCGCTGTAAAAAAAAAAAGAAGAAAAGAAGCAGCGAGCATTGATTGGGAGTGACGCCACTGCGTTTCTTCTCCTCTCCACTTGACACTGAGCTTTGCACAGCGTACTGTCAAGGATGCAGCGCTCCCATTGTGAGGAGGGGGGGTCTTGTTATAACGTAGAACTTTATGACCAGAGGGTTTTCTCATGAAAGCACGATTCTTAATGCACGATTTTATCCACGCTCATAAAGAGACTATCCACTTCTGCACTTCTGGCTGAAAGTTGAAGGTAGAAGATGAGAGAATAAGCTGTCCCATAAGAATTATTAATGCAAAAATCAAGAATGGCTCTTTCGTGAAGAGAAAGACAAAATCTCTCCGCAACAAAGCCGCAGGTGAGATACAATCTACGGGTCTCTCGCATCTGATGTTTCACAGAGTGAAAGAATAAAGACTTTATTCATTAATTCAACTCTTGCTTTTTTTCCTCCATTTCTGCAATTTTACATTTTCTCCTAACTTTATTTTTATATGGACACATTTTCAGACGTCCTTTTGTAACGACGTCAGTGGTTTAAAGAAGTGACATGCGGACGCTATAAAAATTGAACAACAGCTATAAGGGTTAGGCGAGGCGGCCCCGATATAATGCCGATCGTATAAACGCAATCAAACATAGCGAGAATACATTTTTACAATCTCTGTTTTCCACAACACGACAGCTGAGTCATATGCTGCACAATTTAGTCTTTTATATTTGTAATTTAGCTCACCACACTGTGAGGAGTTGCTGTCTGTCTCCGTCGCAAGTTTAATCCACGGGGCTCTTGATGGGGGTGCCAATCAAAAGCAAGGTGACTTTGAAATGAGGGTGAGTAGTGATGGGACAATGCCCGTTACAGGCCGACACCACACAGGGACGTGTATCATCGCAGGGGTGGCCTACCATATGCCACGGAGAGCCAAAAGTCTGCAAGTTTGTCTTCCAGCAGATCTCCTCGGCAGGCGACTGAGCTGATGAGCTCCTTCTACCTGACGGAGTGCTAATTAGGTCTTTGGCTGGAATGAAAAACCTGCAGCATGTGGTTGGCTACGCTCGTGCTACAGTGTGCTGTTGAGTCGACCTCAATCTGAATGCAACTTTACATAAATGTTTTTTCTTTGTTTGCTGTTGTTCTCCTGGAGCCTTTTTCAGCATCCTCTGCAATCGTTGTTTTTGTTCCCAAGTGTGAGAAGCTTCTGTTTCCTTTGCGCATACCATGTGTCCAATAAGAGCACGCAGGTCCTCCGGTGGGGCCCGCCTGGCCGTTTTAAAGTCAAGGCTTGAATCAAAGGGTGACCGTGCTTTTGCCATCAGAGCCCGTCAACTTTGGAACAACCTACCAGAGGACATAAGGCTGGCAGAATCAATGACTTGTCCAAACCCTCCATCCATCCATCCATCCATTATCTGAACCGCTTATCCTCATTGGGGTCGTGGGGCGGTGGGGCCGATCCCAGCTGTCAAGGGGCGAAGGCCGGGTTCACCCTGGACAAGTCGCCAGTCCATCACAGGGCACATATAGACAGACAACCATTCTTAAAACCCATTTTTATAAAATTGCTATTAAGTGATGTTGCCCTTTTATGTTAAAAAAAGAAGTATAATCTATTATGCGGTTCTGTTGTTCCTATGGTTTTGTTTGTATATTTTACATATTTGTTTGTTTTTTACTGTTCTTTTTGGCTATTTGTTTGGTTTGGTTGTGTTCAATGCTTTTATGGTATGGTCTTTTTTGTTTGCCGCCATTAGTGTCGTGTTTATGCTTTGCATATCTGTGAATTCACTATGTAAACCCTGCTTTTAAAAATGCTATATAAATAAAGTTATTCAATAAAAAGTTATTATTGCGGCACTTCCGTGGTTATTTTAGCCCAAACTACTACTTTCCTTTACATCGCAGAATACATTAGCACATCCTTCACGACCGTTAGCACACTGCATGTACACAAGCTGTGAATGAAGGCCGTACCTGGCTGTACAGGAACAGATTTTCGCGGCCTTGAAGAAACTATTGCTGCTCCTCAATTTCTCTGTCTTCTCTCTCCAGCTCCACGTGTCGTCATGGGTCACTTTCACACCGCGATCTGTCGGCACCAGTTTGCCACCCTGGAGGTATCCGACAAACACACACTGTCGACCCTTCTGTTTCGTTTCCCCAAGAATGTGATCATCTTCATTTAGGCAGTGCAGTTAGTGACAGTGTGGACTCCTACGGTCGCTTTGCGAGCTTGAGGGAGGGGGCGGGGCTTAGCGGGGATCAGTTCTTTGTGGCATTGGCCCCCTTCCACATCACACATAATCATTTGAGCCCCGGTCGATGTGAAACCACGGCAGCTTTAAGGTTAAATCCACCCCAAGACATGTACTCCACACCTTTCTCCCTGTGGATCTCGCATGAACAGCACAGGTGTAACTAATTACGGCGTTAATGGCTTCATTTCATCTCCCTGCGTCAGTGTACCGTGACAGGGAGCCAGCGTGCACAATAGCCGAGCCCTGGTGCTGGAAGACATAAATGGAACGCAGCTGTCATCAGCGTTGTTAGTTAAGCCGGTGTGTGACATTGTCCAACCTGCGTGGGGGTCTGGAGGCTTTTCTTTTTCGATTTTTTTTGTTTGTTGCAGGGGCAGATATTTTGACATGTCACAGCAGGGAAAGCACAGGTGTAACAGATAACATGAATAATAGCTGCATTCCATTCAGGCGTGCCAGTTCCAGGGTCCTGGTCGCGTGCACGCTGACTCAATGCCATTGGCTTAACGGGACGCCGCAATGGAAAGAGATACATCATTAATGTGATTGGTTCCACCTGCTCCTCCCGTCCTGCTCTTATTTGTCGAAACGTCTGCCGTGGAGGGAAAGCAACAAAAAGGAAATGCCCTTTGATTTCTGGGGTTCATTTCTTTTTTCGACCGGTGTCTTTTTCTTGTTTCTGTTGATCTGCGGGCAGACCGAGACACGGCATACAAAAAAAAAATCTGTAACATCAAAGGCAAGCATCTGATTTGTGTCGGTCCCCCCACCCACCAGTACCAGAGCTTCAGTATACACTCACCATTTTACACTGACATGTTCCATTCAGGTAGACGACGCAGAGATACCAATTACTCCTCCAATAGCCGTCCTCGGTGGACTGCTTGTGTTTGCTTTATTGAGTACAAAAATGTTCACAGTTTCAACTTTTCTTTCTTTTTTTTTACAAAAAAAGCATCACTTGTTATTAGTATTGCATTTGATCTCCAGAGTATTGCATTGTGTGGTCTTTATCAGATGCTGATGTTAAAACGCTCGCTGTGTCCCATCTGTTTCCTCCGAACCCGCTCTGCTACTTTCCTCCCCTTTTTTTCCCTCCTTCTTCTTTCTCTTGTTAAGACATATCAGAGTAAGCCTAGTCTTTGCTTCGCCTTTGCCTGTAATCCCTACAGTGCTTGTTACTACGATCCCCTTCATCTAACTTATTCAGCGGTGGGCTTTCTTATTGCTTTGGGAGGGTCTTCCGGTGCTCGGTGCTTGGCGAGGATATTTACTACCGGGTCTCGCTGCCGCAGCGCGTTCTTGTTCTCCAACGCAGCCTTGTAAAACTATTCAGGTGTATTTATACAGCGTCTCCTCCGCAGTAGGCGGTGGTGCCGCTGTCCCCGAACATAAAACATGAAAGTGTTTTTCTCACCTCTGAGCTGGCAAGCACTTGTGTTTGTATAGTTTGTCCTTTCATAAATATATTCTTCCCTCCTCAAAACAATTATAAACTATTTAATGCTGTCATTTTGTATCTTAACCTTTTGCTTGTTACCGGGACAAAGAAAAGAAGCTCGCCTTTCAAACCGCAAATTATAGCGCACTGATTTTCGCGGCCTTAAAGAAACTAAATTGTTTGCTCACCTGATTCTTGATAATCGTTTCCCTCTTCCCCAAGCTCCGGCTCAGGATTTCCTCTTGCCATCTAATTGGTCCTGATGGGAGGAGAGAAAGAGACGCTTTGGCGACGAGGGGGTCGAAACGCACTGCGCGGTAATCATGAAGGCTTAACGCAGCATGATGACACGGGAGGGCAAAAATTCTGACCCCGGGCCTTTTGAAGCTGAGTAACCCAATGGCTCCTTTCCTTTCCCCTTTCTTCTTTCCTCTTTCCTCATGCTGTCTGCTGCCAAGACTCCAGTCACCGGCCGAGGCGACGCAGAGGAGAGTTGGTGGCAACTGATGGAGCCGCACCGCTGGAGCATTACTGCGCTTGTTAACATGTGGGGGATCGCATTTCGCTCACTTGTCTTCGCCTGAGGTGGGGGGCGGGGGGTGTGTGGGAAAGGGGGGGGTTAAATCTGGTGGATGTCGTGCGCGAGCGCGTGCGAGTGCCAGGGTAGCATCTGTGCATGCTGTGTGCGCACAAGTGGACGGCATCAAGGACCGCCATGCTCCGATTTTCTGTGCGGTTTCATCTCGTGCGTCGGGGGACTCGAGTTTCTGACGGTCTTCCACTTGAGTGCGCTTGGCCTGGTGCCCAAGGCAACCCCTGCGACCTCCTTGTTTCCCTCCCGCTCCTCCTTCCCTCCCGTCCTCTGCATTGTCTCGCCACACCTGAGGTCTCCAGGTGCGGGCTGCCTCCCGCCAGGTGCGAGAGTGAGAGTGCACCATGCATCCATCCGTCCGCATGCAGGCGGAGATCCGGCGCCAGTGGGCGAGTCTTCGTCCAGTGGGCGAGTCTTCGTCGATGCATGCGCTTTCACATTTGTTTTTCTGTCCTTTATTGAATATTTGAACAGGCAGAACGTCTGAAGAAGTGCCCTGTCACTGTGCCCTCTATTCTCTCTCTTCTCCCTCAGACGACTGTGATCACACATCGTGACACGACTCTTCCATCTCGAAGCCAAATATCACTGTCTCCGCGTATGAAACACAAGCAGCGCTTTGAACCGGTGAAGGTTACGTATATGTGGGTTTTTTTCGAGTGTTGAAAATGTCAAAATTCTGTTTGGTTTTCATTTTTTACCCCGTTTCCGTGTGTCTTGTTGGAGATTCATAAAGGCTGAGGCAGCAAGGGCTCGCATAGCACAATACCTGTCTGTCTGTCTGTCTCTCATTCTGCCCATCTGTGCATCTGTGTGATTGTCCAACGTGCCCGTCAGACTGCCCGCCTTGCCATTTCCAGCCTCCGCTCTCTTTTACTCCCCCTGTTGACTCTCGCCACATGTGTCCGAAGCGATCGCTCCACTCCTCCGGCTCCTGCTGTCCATCTTCCTCTGGGGCCACGCGTGTCTCGGGGCTCGTGCGTCCGCGGCTGGCCGGCGATCTCGTTGTTTGTGTAAGGCTGCCGCGTGCCCACCCGTCACTCAAACGGCTCTCGGCTCAGACAAGGTCAAGGTGACCCGGCACGTGGTAACAGGTAAAGCTGCCCCGAGCCTTCGAGGCAGCGGTTCTCTTTGCCCCTCCTTTCTCTCTCTTCTCTCTTTCTGTTTACTAAAACGTGTTTTTGTAGCTTTGTCATGCTTGGTTGTAATACAATTTCTACACTGTGCGTTGTAGACATCACGGTTTTACAGACGGACTTCATGGTTCAACCTTGAGCTACCGCACTGACCGCATTTGTGTGCGCGCAGTTTCCCCGCGTACCGCCGGACGCTTCGAGTGCGCTCATTTCTCGCATATTGTGTCGCTGAACTTATGGGTTGTTTATAACCCGTCTGACGTTTTCTCTGTCCGAAGGTGAAATCCACCCACTAGCTTGGGCGGTCACAGTAACCGCGATATCCCAATGCTATTGACACGCAAACTGCAGGGGAAGGCAAGCTGAATGGACTGTGATGTAAAGAAAACAACAACAGCAACGGATACGTGCAGGCTTTATGCACAGGGACTTGTGGCGCTGACCCTGGCACTGAATGGAACCGAGAGGAAGATAGAAGAAACATATCCACTTTGGCTCAGCCTTGCTTGGTTTTCGCGCTTCCATATAGAACTTTCTGCTGAAATTCGGTATGGTTTTTTTTCAGTGTAACAAACCACAGAATGTAAACAACAGAGGCTTTATTTTATCTCGTTATCATCTCTTCGTGGCCTCGTGCTTTCTTTCCTCGCGTTCTTATTGCGCCTCATTACCCTTCTGTGTTCGGCATTAGACGATAAACAAGGAAAAATTTAGCAATTTTCGCTAGTAATAGGATGCAAACCTCTCCCTGTTGAAGCTCACTAATTAACGCATTCATTCTTGTTTGTTTGATCCGTACACAATGCTTCGTGTGACAAAAATCCAGTCTGAACGTTAAAGAACATTTCTTGTCCAGGAACAACACCGTTTTCACCGTCTATAATAAGCTAAGCTACCAACTGCAGGTGGCAGCTTCCTATTCGTTGTGCAGACTCGAGAGCAGTATTAATCTTCTCATCCAGGACCCTGAAGCGAGCAAGAAGGATTGTAGTCGCTCACTCTCACCCTGCACACAAACTGTTTGTGTTGCTACCATCTGGCAGGAGGCTACGGGCCATCAGGACCAAGACCCTACGCCACGAAAACAGCTTCTTCCCGTTAGCAGTCGGGCTCATTAACAGAGTCCGGGTGCCCCACGGACTGAGACCGTCATCCCCAGGACAATTTCCTACCGGTCTCTCCCCTGCACATCCTTTCATACCTCATATTTGAATAAACTTATCACTCTAACGTTACATTTTCACATTACACTGGTTTAGAGTACTGTCATCTGTTTGTCTGTGCAGTTCATTTTAATTCTATCTTCCATTGTAAATGTATTTGTAAATTCAACATGCTCCTATTTCTTGCACTGTTTATAGTTCATTGAAAAGCGTATTTATGTATTTCCAAAAACACACAACGCAAAACTACCGCTTTTAACAGTGGCCAAGAAAAGAAGGCCGTAGCAGCATGAAGATAAAGAAGCAACGCCGGCAGAAACATCCTATGTACACTTCACACACAAGCAAAACACATTTTAGGCTTTAATCAGACAAACACCTCATCCAAATGCAGAAATACACAAACAGATGGTGGGTGTGCTGCATACACATGCAGACAAATTTGGCTACCTAAGCAGATGTGCGCACACACACACACACACACACACACACACACACAGACACAGGAGGAAACACAAGTTTCAAGAAGCACCGTTGTCAGAGATGGCTTCAAAACGCAGGCGGCCAAACAGATGCGCGCCAAAACACACCGTCGCTGCAAGATGGGGGAGTGAGTCAATACCCCGTGAGCGCACGGCGTCCGAGGCAACTGAGGGTCCTGCGCGTACGGAGACTTGGATCTCGACCACGCGAAGCACAGAGCGCTGAGGGAGGGAGGGCGGGAAGGAGAGGAGAGACGGAGGTGGAGAGCGAGGGAAAGAGGGGGGAGCAGATGGGTCAGCCATCTGGTTGATGGAGGAAAAAAAGCGACGGCGGTGAAAAGAAGAGGGAGGGTGCGCTGGAGAGAGAGAGAGAGAGAGAGAGAGGGAGAGAGAGAGCGGATGTGTGAGGAGGGGTGGAGGAAGATGGGATTATCCATGTGTGTGTGAATGGAGTAGGAGTGTGTGCATTGTGTTTGCGTGGGACTGTTTATGCAGCAGAGTTGGTCGGCCGAGACTCAGGTGCCAGCGGACAGTGCGGTTGAGTTACTTTGGCACGCTGTTGAATACACTTATGTCACACACACACACACACACACTCTCTCTCTCTCTCTCGCATGGATGGTAATTAGGACCTCTGCACACAACATATATCTTATGTGGAGAACTGTGATTAGCGACTGAAAAAGTCATTACATTAGCCATTGCCTCCAACAACTCCAACCCGCCGACCCGCTACGACTGTTGGCTGCGTGGTCAAAGCTCTTTGCGGCTCAGTTCTCTCTGCCAGGGAGCGCCATCGATGTCCAGAAACTATGAAAAAATACGTCAGTGAGTCACACTGTTGCATTTGGTGACATGTTCCTCACGACCACATACACACACTGATTTGAGTCAGTCCCACATAGTCACCAGCCCACCAAATGTGCGTTAATAAATGGCTGAAAATAGTGCCCAGCTAACGCACTGGCTTTATTTAGCCCCATCCACACGACGGTCACAAACAAAGCCATGCGTTGTGTTCAGCCTCCCGCGTTACAGCACCGTGTGTTATTTCTTGTGATGACGGAGGGTCATAGGCTTGCTCTAATGCAAATCTTTACGCTGGAGAGACTGCATTATTCCTGGAAACAAGCCGGGAAGTAATAAGCGTTTTTTTTAATCCATGAAATAGCAAACATTGATTGTCATACTTATGCTGAATTATCTGACAACCGTGTCTGGAACATCAATCTGGAAAATGAAGAAAAAAAACTACATTTAGAGACACATTGACTGTGGAAGAGCGGGGAGAGGCCGGATCCTAGACGGGGATGTAATGACACTCAGCTCGGCTCCATCACGGTGCTTCCCCGGTACATGTATTTCTCAGAGCTCACATTTACATTTCGACCCGTGCAATATGAAATGGAGCTGACCAACAGGAGTGAGAATAATTGCCGCTCCATCTGGCCACCGAGTCGGCCACCGTCCACAGAGCCATGGCAACCTGCAGATTGAAGACATCAGAGCGGCTGCCCAGGAACATCCACATATTGGATTTACTGGCTCCGGCCGCCGCTGCTCAGGCCGGCCACCCTTTGGCCCAGACGGTTTCCAGAACAAATAAATGAATAATCATTGGAACGTTACCGTTATTTTATTTTTCACTGCAGTCTCAACTAACGTGAGACGGCTCCCAATTTAATGAGCAATCAAGTGACAGCCTTTACTGTCAGCGTGATGGCTAGTTTGCGTGTATGATGAATTAATTACACTCAGGATGCTTTTAAAACCCACAGCTGTGCGTACTGACGGCTCTTCTGGGCTTTGTTGGACAGACCCTGCCAATGCAACCTAAACATGAGGCAAACCGGTCCTTCCTATTGTGGACGTGTCTCCAGTTTTACCAGGTATTAACGAAAGCAGTACCTACGTACATCTTTCTAAATCCCAAAAGTGTGTGAAGGTATTGACTGATTGCCAACAGCTATCTTTGCCCATACGACTGCATGCAGCGCTCCAAGCTGAGGTCCCGTCCTGACGGTGAAACTATGGTGAGCAACGTGTCCCAAATTGTCCCTGTTTCAAGCTAGGCCTCCAGACACCCAGCTTGAAACAGGGTTAGTACTTACATTTTAATATTAATAAGAAATAGGAAATGCTAATTGTTTTTTTGTATTATTATTTTGAGGCTGAGACCAACTCAAATATGAGAATGGGCATTGCAAAAAAAAAAAACTCAATTTAGGAACATCATCACAATTTCAAGCTGAATTAAACTTGTTGTTTGTTGTCGCCAGATGTGAATGTAGATGTAAACCCGTCCGTGTCTCAGTCAGTTCATCTGTGAGCTCACTGATGTTGCATGTCCACCATTGGTAACATCCAGATCCACCCAGCTTTGCTGCGGTCACACCAAACGCGATTTTTGGAGATATTTCACAATCACATCATCCGTAGCCGCACACAACTCGGTGAATTTCATTGACTCCTCTGGGAACTGCGTCTGGTTTATCACTACGTTACCGTTTCCACCATCCAGCATGGCGATAACAACAAGTTCTGCTTTATTCTTGTTGTGTAAATTCCACAAACGTCGGAACATATAACTCCATCGTGTCGTGTTCATAATATTATCCGCAGTCCCACAACAGCGTCTGAATGACGGCTGCTATCAGCGCTACTTCGGGGGGACCGGCAGAAGTTTGACATGGAAGCCAAAAAGCACATATTGTTGATCAAAAGGTTCCCCTCTTCCGCTCTCTCTCTTTGGCCATGCTCAAGAATCTTTTCATTGGCGAAGGCAGTGACTCGTGTCTCCTCCATCTTGAGGAGTTTTTTTTAACCGGTTCCACTCCCGAGGAGTAAACACTGCATCCTAATAAGAGCTGCCTTTGCATTTTCAGCCTCGTGGTCCAGAGCTGTTGGGGCCTGTGCTTGTTTGAATGGGTCGTTTGCTGCTTGCTGTTCGACGCAACCCTGGCCCCGAGAGACGGCGAGGGTCCGTACCTCACAACTAGCGGCGATGAAGTGCTCGCCATCGCGATTCTCCACCTCACTGCCGCTGCTTTCAGAATTGAGACGTAGCGGCACGTGAACTTCAAAAAGCACAGCATTGTGATGGTGTGACTCATCCTCCGACTGAGCCCTTGTTCCTCTGCGACCTCCTCAACAGCAGAAGAGATTCGCTCCCCCACTATGTCCGCCTGTACAAAAAAAACGCACACGGTCAGGCTAGCGTAGCATCCTAAAGTGCATGGGAGTCCTTTTGATTTGGAGCGTGACCTGGGATCAGACCAGAGATCAGTTGTTAATGACACAGACGGCTGAGTCTCCAGCTCCTCCTGAACAGTTCCCTTCGACCTTTCTCGGAGAGTGTTCTTCTAGAGATTGCTGTGTAGTTACATAATGTCAAGAAAAGTGTTTAAAATTTCGATTTTACACAAGTGCAAGAGGCATACAGCACCCAATTATACAATCTTATATAAAAAAAAGAGAGCCACAGAAGGGTGAAGCCTGACTTGGGATGCATTCCTACAGAAATCCTGCCGGGTCCGCGTGGATGTGTGAGAGCAAAGTTAAATCGTTTTGTTGGCAGATTAGTTTGAGCTAGTTTCCTGCCCCTCCCTTCATTCACTCTCGAGCTCCTTAGACTTTTTTAGGCAGAGTTTGAATGCTGTGTCTACAAATGGCAACTGGCAATGTGACTAAATATTGCATTAGAATATATATCTTTAAAGTAAATAGTTTACTCCATAGAGCCAGATGTTAGAGCTAGCCTCTTTCTAAACCCGATTTACAGATTTAAATAGTTGCACAACTCTTCACACATGCACGCACACACACACACACACACACACACACACACACACACACACACACACACACACACGCACACACACAAATGGTTACTGAGATCACTATGATACAACCAAAGGCATGACATACCTTACAGATAATGACAGCGGCACAGCAAGAAGTAAAAGCAAAAAGAAGATGAGACCGTGAGATAAGTAAGACAAGCGATGAAGAAAAGATAAGTGACAGGATTGAAAAAATAAAATAAATAAAGAACAGGGATGGCAGACGACAGTTTGATGAGACAGAAAGAGAGACAGACAGGACGAGAAGAAAGAGACAGAGAGAGAGAGAGAGGTAGAGAGAGGGGAGAAGCATCAGAGAGGCTGATGATGTAAAATGGAATACCCAGAAAACGTCTAGTATCGGGCTGAAAAGATCAAAGAAATCATACTTCCAAAAGCACAGATGTCAGAAAAATGGAGACCAATTTATTGTGGATGGCAGGAAGCCTGGCACCACCTGTAAATTACAACTCCGTCAGCCGGAGCAGTGCCGAAACAATGCCGGCCCCTGATGAAAGGGAGAGTGAACATGATGGGAAACGACTTCACACGGAGGAATGACAAAGATTCCACTTTTGCAATATGCCTTCAGCCCGCGTGGGGAAAGGGGATGAGAGGGGATGAGAGGGGGTGGGAGGGTGGGCGGGCACTCTGTATGCGACTCACGGAGTCCCACTCTCACCGCCGTGTGAAATACACTCATGCAATAATTATTGTTAATATGATCACAGGTATGGACAATTCATCATTGTTAGCAGCTCAGCCGCTGCCAACTCAGTTCTCTGTGGAGGAAAAATATGAAGAGGCGTGACATTTAAAAAAAAAAAGAAGAAATATCCCCCCAAAACTGGATTCTTTCCCTGCTCGTCATTATCGTCATTATCGTCATTATTGTGATTATTGTGATTATCGCTCACGTGGCCCTCGACGCATTCTGTTGCTTGCACGCTCGTCCCGAGATGATGTGCTATTGCAACTTTTTTTTTTAAAGAAAACGACAAAAACAACAACAACAACAAAAGCTCTTATGATGTTTGCACATGTGTGTGTGTGTGTGTGTTTGTGTGTGTGGTTGTTGTCTTGGCATTCCAGTGTGGTCGTTTACCTCTAGGGACACGCTGATGCCGGCTCTTTACTCGTGGAAAGCACACTAGAAAAACAGGGGACACACAAAAGCCATCTATCAGCTGGCAGCTTGACATTGAGCCCGTACTCTTGGAGATGAAAGATGACGCCACGCACTCACACTCATATTCAAATCACACACTCTCAGACGGCAGACGGATACATTGCCAGACGTTTCTCTGCATTAACAATGCACAGCGAGGCATTTCTACAAAATTCGGTTTGAAAATTCTGGGGAACTGTTCATTTATTTATGTTGGATGAAAGAGTCTTTCCAAAGGTATTCACTTGACTTGTTTTTCTTTGCTAAGCTTATAACGTATTTATCAGCATACGCTCACACGGAGAACAAATTCTTCAGATGTTTTGATGGAGCGAATTTCATATAAGGAGGAAATATTCAAAACAACATTTTGGCTAAATTGCCTGACACACATTTTACTTACTCATTCCAAACCCATAATAATAGCAATTTTAATTACAATTTCAAAGTTAATAGCCGTAATTATATGTTGCCATTTGATGATTAGCAACTGGAGGTTTCCGGTCCCGGCAGTGATGGCTGGTAATACGATAATGACGCTGGATGATTTCTGGGTTGCACTCGTCTGCCACCTGAACACACCAACCTCTGACACCGAAGCGCAGCTGGATTCTTTGTGAGCCGCAATTTTTCTTTTTTTTTTTACACGTGGAGGTAGTAGTCCATGTGAGCGTGGATGTGACTCGGTGTCAAAACACAAGTCTGAAATGTTGTTGTTTTTTTTGACAAAGGCTTTGGAAAACAAAATTACAATGACACTTTCGTCCAGCCTCCACGAGATAGCTGTTAAGGTGTCAGGATGCTTCAGGCGAAGAAGTGCTTGTCAGATCATAAAACAGCATCTACAACCCCCTCACCCCCGCACACAGCACACACACTCACCTTTCTGACTCTTTCTAAAGAGCGAAACCCGCCACAAACCCGCCACACGCAGCGCTCGCCGTGACACACAACGCATGTCACTTTGTACAAACGGGAAAAGACTGGGAAAGTGCATTTATTTTGGATGAAGTGCAATAATTTATGTTGGACAAAGTGCAATCATTTATGTTGGATAAAGTGCCTTTTCTTTGTGTTGGATGAAAGAGTTATTCCAAAGGTTTCTCCTCCAATTCAACAAATCAAGGATTAGGAATCGACAAATCTCTGATTTCTTGATCGCCACCTTCTCCGCCACTTAATACAGTTCATACAACAATGTGGCCAGTGAACGTTATGGTTTTTAGACGAAACATGAGTAGATCTTTTCTTCTGTAGTGCCAGTAATGCCGCATCACTGCGCAGGATGCAAGCCATCTTGTTTTTTTCTGCTTACGACACAGACGACCCTGAGTAAATGTTTCAAACGTGTCGTTTGTTGTGGCAAAATGATGAGAAGAGACGCTGATTTGGAGTTGCAAGCCAGCGGGAAGTGTTTTAATGAGCTCAAGGCAACATTCAACAATGTATTACAACTTTCAGCATTTTCCTATAGTGTAAATTCAGCCCCCAGATCACTTTGCCCCACTCAAACCGGTCGGTTGAACCACCAATATTTGAAAAGCCCATCCGGCTTTTCAAATATTGTGTCATAAAGTGTGTTCTTCAGGGAGCAGTTTACGGAAGAACTTGGCCACTCATTTGATTTACTTCATTTGGGTCAAGATAACCTTTTCGCAGAACACGATTCCTGTCCGGGAAGTGTGTACACTCAACACAAGGTTCATGACGCAGTCATTCTTCTTTCTACAAATTGCCAACTTCCTAATTTCTAGGAGCTATGTGATATATAACCAAATGTGTTCATCATAACAGTTACATAAATCTTTTTCTTCTAAACCCAAATGTAGGGTGTTTAAACTATGTTACGTCCCTTACTAAAGCTCTTTCAGCCCCACCGGTCCACAAACGCTGCAGCTTCACCTCCATCTCCACAGGCTCGAGGCTCATTTGACGGGGGAACCCTCTCCTGTTTGGGCAGCGGGCCCCGAGGCCGGGCTGCGAGGCTTCTCTCACGGTGGGAGCGGGTTTTTGGGAGCTGGCTTGGGCCCGAGGAAACTGAAGCCACGGCCGCTGGCACGGCTCCTGCTCAGCCGCCGGCCTGGCGCTGCTGGAGGACGCCGCACAGGTGGCCCTTCGGACAGGTGGCCCTTTGGACAGGTGGCCCTCCGGACAGGTGGCCCTCCGGACAGGGAGCCCAGCGTCCGGGAATGAATGGCATGCCAGAGCGCAGCGGGTGTTTGACAGCCGAGAATAAGACCACAAGAGTGTATTAAAATCTCTGACGTTGCCGTGAATCTTCAGATGTTATTAGACGAGGTCGGTCTTGCAAATGAGGTTCCTGGTGCGATTTTATTCATCACTGTTTAAACGTGTGTTCGGAACCCTTCTTTTTTTTTTTTTTTCAGCAACCTTGTCGACCGGCTAATTCACAAAATAGCAACATATATGATGATGATGATGATCTTCTAGGAGCCTTGCAGTAAAGAAAAGTGAGCTCACACTGTCACACATCGGTACACAAACTGACAGTGAAATTCTCACGGTGACCTGCCGTATTATACTTTATATTGCTGTGAGAGCAATGCATTATGGGAGTCATACCGCCAGGTCTCATGATCCCAATGGTAATGTGATTCTTTTCCCATGCTTTCCGCTGACAAATGACATTTTGATTACACCACTATTACATTTCTCAGACATCTTATTTGTGGAACTGCTGCCAGTAAAATATCTATATTTGTTATGTTATTATAGCAAATTGCCTTACGGTTTGATCTTTTGATACAGTGGCTAACAGTAATCTCTTGTAAGTTTACAGTAAAACCTTTTTGCAGGTCCTTGGCTTGACGTGAATCTCCCAGACATGCTGCAGGTTGGAGTGAAGGTTTTTAATTATCATTACTCATTAGTTTCCAAGCAATACTCCTTATTCACATCCAGAGGTTTCACCATCGGATGACATCTTAATGGCGTTAACGCGGCGTCCTCTCACCTTGACGCGCAACAGGACTTTGTGCTCGGCAGCACAGCGTCCTCCATGCCAACAGATGTTTCACTCTACTTGCCCGCTCCATTTAAAGAAATCATGAACTTGGTTTGTTTCTGTCCAAAACATTTGATCAGCCTTGAAACACACCGTGTTTAAACGGACGTGAGCCTAAACTCATTCACCGTAAAACTGATTTGAGGCAATAATTGGAAATGAATAGAAGCAGATTAAAAAGAAACACATCAACTTGGCCCGGCAGAGTCGCTGGTGCGTCAAGACCCCGGGGCCAACGTGCCCTTTCGCCTCATTCAATTTCAGTCCGGGCTGCACACGATAAATTGTTGCCACGTTCAAATCACGAGATTAAGATTAAAGGCGGATTTTGATGGATTAGATTCATTCCATGCGTGATCGATGAAAGAGGCTATTTAACCTGCATTAAAATCAACTTACAGGGCGAGTTAAGAGAACCCTCTCCGTCGCCCTCAAGGTGTTGGAAAATGTTACGCTTGCTGCAACGGTTCAAATTAGGCTGATTTAGCCAGCGGCCGGGGCTGTTTTACCTGCTTTTTTGTTGTGCTCCGCTGGAGCTGCTGCTGATGTTGACAACATATTCTGCTTGCAGGCTCCATTTGCCTTTTTTGCTCGGTTGTTTTGCATTCGCCATTTGGCTGGCAGGCGGCTCTGCACGTGGATGCATTTGCTCCACCAGCACGCACCAGCGCTGCAACTAAATGAGCTCGCCGACGCTGCTCATATTCACCGAGCAATCATCAACGCAACTTATTGATTGGGTTCTCTGGCTTTGACACCAAGATACTGCCGTGACCAGATAGGATTCATTTTTGGCACGGCTGACCTTCTACTGTCAGAGTCAGACTAGCGTGTGCTAGTGTGTTTTGTGTGCTTTTCTTTTTTTTTGTGCTGAAGAGTTTAACGTTCTACACATCAAACAAGCTGCAATCAACAGGTCATTACTGCGAGGTAATATGATGTGCCAACACTTTACCACTACACACACACAAGCAAAGATATAGATACATATAAATCTGAAGGCACATGCGTGTAGACTTTTAAAGACTTATCTCCCCACGCCTCTACAAGCACGTTGAATGTCGACACATGAGGTGTTTGTTCGTGTCTTTGGCGCACACAGCAGGACTTTGAGAGATATCATCATGGAATAAAGGTGCTTTTGTGAAGTTTGTGGGTGTAAAGTAAAAATAAAAGGCCCTAAATTGCATCGGTGCTTTTGCAGCTCTGACAGAAAAAAAAGGAAAGAAAAAGGGGGTCATTGAAGTTCCGTCTCATCAGATGTTCACTTTCGCACCGGAGTTATCCTGAGCAAGCGTTCCTAGATGACTTATTAATGTGCAGTGGACCTGAAGCTTATAGGGCCTTTGACTGCGGGTTGCGAGGCAGCGTGAACCCCATCATGGTCTGGTTTAATTGACACGCAGCACATTTTCCCCAACACATGAATGTGCTTCATAGTGTTGGCTGGGAGCAGCGCAGGTGAGACTGGTGTTGCAAAAGTGCACTAATGGAATACAAAAAACCAGAAGATCTGGAGAGAACTCATTACCTTGGTATAGGAAGACAGTGCAGAGTCAGTATTTCGTTTTTTAATCCCAGGATTAAATGAGAAGTAAATTATCCAACAGTATAATTAAACTCAAATAGCCTCGTCTACTTATAACAAATGAATGTGCAATTCTGACTTCATTGTTTTTGCTTTCATGAATCCACATTTTGCTGAAAGATACACGCAAAACACATCAAATGTTGGCTTTGAATGTTTCTGAGATGACTTGGCATCCATTAGATATCTGTGATTCACATGCTGTGGAATAAAAGGGAGCCAGCCTTCTCTAAATACTGCAGTTATTCCCGAGGCAGAAGGCAGGTCTGTATTTTTATCCTCTGTTACATGATGACACACAGTGCACGATGAGCATCTCACCGCCGTGGAATCTAGTACCGAATCTGCTTATTGAATCTGAACCTCTTCGAACCTCCAATCAAATCTGTTCAGGTTGATCTTTAAATTCAGGAAGAAACACCTGTGAGCCAGAACTATAGCTACAACAAGAAGAGCAGCATACACAGCACAGCATGTTGGTTCATTATGTATCTGAAATATGGAAATAGCAAGTAGAGCCGGCTTACATTTGCACACTTTATTTTTGCTGCTCCAGAACTACGGGAGTGGATGAGCTCCATTGATGCTTCGTGATCAGCTGATTGTTCCGTCACGAGTAGTATTGTTGAACTCCTGATTTTAGGTTGACTTTCCAGAAGGTTCTCTCCATCTCTAACTAACAATAGTGACGGCAGAGAACACAGGGATTGGGAATTAGCACAGTTATGTTGGGTCTTTTTGGCAGTATCACGGAGAACGCAACAGTTAGGGTTGTGTGTCCAAAGCCGGTTCCCTTTTGGATCTACTTCCTGGTTGACAAAATACCCAAATTCTTGTCACTCTCATACAGTGATGTATAATGTGAAAGGAGACTCTGAGAATTAGCATAATTATCTATTTTCATCCAACTCGGCTGTTCCCCTCATCTCAATGGAGCGTTTGTGTGTCTGCTAATTCAATATTTGAGTTCACTGTTTTAGTTCACGCTCAAGGTTCTCACCAGCGCTGTTTCTGCATGGAGCGGGGCTGCTGATTTTCGGGTTAAACGAAAGCCTTGATACACTGTACACGACGGGCCCGGCAACAAGCATAACCAATCACTGAACAACTCTAAAAACATCATTTCCTTCAGGACACGGTGGAGACCAAAAACAGCTCCAAAGCACCATGTGATCTCAAGGAAACATGTGAAGTAACTGTTTGAAGTAACTCTTTGCCATGCATTACGTGATGGTGGCACGTTATGGGTTCAAATGACGTGGCGCCACCACAAAAATAATGCAACCACTTAGTCAGGTTTAAGAAAAACATTATGTTTAGGCTTAAAATAAGTATGAAATACATGAACACGTCATAAACTTTACGACGCCGCTAGCGCCGAGCGTTGATTATTCACATGGATGTGTTCATGCGTGACACGACAAAAGGGTCCTGATTGCCCGCACAAAACTTGACACATCACGAGAGGTCAAGTCATCAAGAGGTCGTGGTCCTTTCATGTATTTCTCTGAGATGGGGCAGAAAAAGAGAGTATAATACTGGATATTTGTCAAATCGTAATGTTGCTCGGTGTCGTCTTGCTAGGTAAATATGCCAAAACGTTAGCCGCGACAACTCAATAAGCGGCTGTCAGCTTGCTGTGCTGCCACTACAAATCAGTTGATGCAGATTCAAGCTCCAAAGCCAATGAGAATATCCTCATCTTTTCTTGCTTCGTATGATGAGTAAAGATAAATGTATGAAGGTGGGAGGCCTCGCTATTGAAACGTAAATGTAAATGACAAGTGTTGCTGGTAAGAGAAAATGTCAGCTGCACCTAATACATTTCCATTTTTATACATTAAAATGTTTTCAGGTGATTGTTTGGCTTCATGCAGAAAAATACAATTGCCTTTTGGATTCAACAATCCTATCAAATGTGACCAGCTGGACTGTTAAAACCTGCTATATCACACACGCTGAGATACTGTTCTATGAATATTTTCCAACGGGTCCGTGTGAAGGGACGATTGTCCAGATTTAGCGTAGCGGAGTGGCTTCTTCACCTACACCTCCGTCTCCCCGTCTCCATATATTTCTCTCTTTTCACCGATTGTCAACAGCCATTTAAAGGCTGATATAATTCGCTCAAAGCGTCTCTGCCAGCTGGATGAGAAAGAAAAGCTAAATAACAATGCATCCATATATGGTCATTAGCATTCAGACAATCGCTCGTGCACCCCCTCTCTGGCACGGAGCCCTTGTCGTATTCATACTTGGACTCTCGCCACCAAAAACAGACAAACCGCTCGCTGCTGTCTGTCCGCGGCATTCTTTTGAGGGCGACAGCCCTCTAAATGGCAAATGCCACACAAAAAAATAGAAAGGAAAGGAAAGGAGGGAGAAGGAAAGGAATGGAGAGGAGACGTGAGCGGGGAGAGGAGGGAAGGAGGGAGGGAGGGAGGGAGAGAAGATGACAGTGCCTGAGGGAACAAACATCACCTCCTGTCTGGCTCCCTGACAGCAAAGAGCAGACAGGTGGAGAAGGGAAGAGCACGAGCCGAGCTGCGTGTGTGCGTGTGTGTGTGTGTGTGTGTGTGCGTGTGTGTGTGTGTGTGCGTGTGCGTGTGCGGGCAGAGGTGCAGCATCCCTCCAGCCGAGAGAAGGGCATCTGTCCGTCTCTGCTCCTCTCGGACGCCAGCGTGCGGCAGCTGTCTGTGTCCGTTTGAGTGCCGTGCCATTAGACGCAGTAGACCTCGCCTAGTGTCTCGGCGTAGATCTGGAGTACCCATCATGCATCTGTCCAGCCGCCTGTTATCCTCATGCTTTCTGTCACTCCGCCTGCCTGTCCCCGTGTCCGTCCGCCAGTGGAGCAAAGCTGTTCCTCTCCCACCGAGCACACTTCCTGTCTTATTTGTCCAACTGCTTGCCAATCCGAGGCGTCCGTAGCTGCTCTTCCTCGCTGCTCTTCCTCGCCGTCCAATCTGCACGTCGTTCACCACGGCTTTCTCTATATCCAGAGCGTATGCCAGCGCGCCCCCCCCCGCCCCTCTGTTCCCTTTGGATCTTATACACTGATAGATGACTGGAAGATATACTGGGATCAAGGGATCTTATTTGCTGCAGGGAGCGCCCCCCCCCCCCCCCCCCCTCCTTCTCCCCACTCCCAGGCACGAGTCTGTGGCCTTCAAAACACACACGAGGCGCACACGGGCTGCACGTGCACAACACACACACTCTCACACACACGCGCGCCGGCATGCACAAAACATAAAGTGCCTGGAAGCAGTCATGAGATAGCGATAAATCAAATGTGTATGTGTGTGTGTGTGCGTATGTGCGTGTGTGTTTATGTGTCAGCACGAATGCATCGCACAGAGGTTTGTTTGATTTTCATGGTTGTTTTGAAACCCTACGGGGTCGAAGGGTAGCTTAGCGCT
>NW_027175832.1:8161224-8318724 GCF_023055335.1 Clinocottus analis
TGTGTGTGTGTGTGTGGTCTGATCCGCCTGTGTTTGTATCTGTGCATATGTTTATCCCCGAGTATCTCCCATCATCTGTGTGTATCTTTGATTGCGTGAGGACTTAGGACTTTTTATGCAATTTTCTCCGGAGCAGCTCACCAGCATGGCAAAGCGGGTTTTTTTTTTACTTCTTTTTGTAGGTGTTGTTATTGTTGGAGAAAACAGGATGGGGGAGATTGATGATTGGACTCACACTCTCTCCTCTTCTAATGTGGTTATGGTGAGAGATAGAGGGGGGAGAGAGGTGGGTGTCAGCATTCAGTTAGCGGTTGTTTGCAGCAGATAGCTCTCACATTTAGCCAGATGGGGAATGAACAAGCGAAGGGGGAGGAGAGGAGGTGAGGATACATCAAGGGAGGGGAGGGGAGGTGAGGAGACATCAAGGGAGGGGAGCGGAGAGGGCGTTAGATGGAGAAAAGATGAAAAAGATGGACAGAGGTAGGGGTGGGTCGAGAACACGAGGAGAGATAAAGAGGAAAATGTGTGCGAGCTGGGAGGATGGAGGGAAGGTGAGGGAGAGGGAGAGGGACAGACAGGTCGCGCCGAGTCTGTGACTTATGTCGCCGATAAAACTAAAAGCCGGGGGGAGGAGTTGTGACAAACAAGTGGACATTATGGCCGACAATCAGGAAGGGGTTCTGGATAGAAGGTGTAATGGTGATAGAGAAAGTCGGGCGGAACAGTTTCAGATTCAGACTCAACAGACTCAGAATTATTCCCCACTGGGGAAAATATAAGAAAAAAAAGCTGGATGTGTTTTTTTCTTCTTCTTCTTCTCCGAGACAGGAACTAGAGAGAGTCGAGGGACGAAGCGAGGAACACCGAATTCCAATTCAGGTGTTGAATGAAGATTTCCCTCATCTTCCTTAACCGACCTTACATAACCTGGTTGCCTCTGCGGCCTGAAGGGTTTTGTCAAAAAGAAATGTTTTCCCTGTAAGACAGATTAGTCACTAATTATGTTGCAGAGACTCCACGTGCTGCCTTTCTTTAAAGACTCAATCAAAACTCCGTCAACGCTGATCATTCTATAGTGAGACGAGGATTGTTTCACACACATGCGCCCTCGCAACTCCCCCAATGGGAATCACACAAGCCGAAACATGTTAAACCATCAGTGAGCCTTGATTTCCTTTTGATTCCCTCCTAATGAGAATGGGAGAATCCCCAAGATGTGCACCCATGGGGACGCTTCTCTTTCCGACTGAGTGTGCGTGTCAATCTGCGGACGCGTACCATTCATTAGCTGACAATTCAGCGGAATGAATCAGACAACATGGCCTCCCAGGGATCCTGGCGGAGAACAAGGAAATAAATGCTTAGTGCTGGAGACGTGAACATCCCCAGGGCCCACCTCGCACGCGGAGATGGCGTAATGGCTTTCCCTTTACGATTGTTTCAAATGGAGAAGGAAAACCATGGAGCTTTCAGGATCTAACGTCGCCTAAGATCCCCTCTTCTCGCGTTCCAGACGCGGGCAAACTGGGACGAGCAGTCTTAAAACCTTTCGGCACTGCTTTTTTCCTCTGCCGACGGCTTTTTTGAAAGGGACAAGCGGGGTCAAGGAAAAGCCGGTGACTCGGCAGTGACTCCATCTCAACTGCACCACCTCCAACTACCGACGGCGCGGGTTTTCGACGAGCAATTCTTTTCATCCGAGCGACGCTCCCTTTAAAGTCTCGATGGACGTGAGGGGGATGATGTGCTGTACCGTTCCTCGTTGCCCTTTGATGGCGATCGCGCGTCAGCGGACGCGAAGACGCACGATATTGCTGATGCAGACTTTTGAAGACGAGGGTTCCGCAGCACACGTCTCCCAGGGAGAGTGTGGGAATTAGTGTGGACATCCTTCACGCTCCTTCCCCCCTAGCCCCACCCCGCCCATCCCATCATGCAGTGCCGCGTATCCCCAGTGTACCCCGATGCAGCGGCCCCGCCGAGGTTAGAGCAGGACACCGTGGCACCTGTCTGAGCTCTGCACCGCCTAACACAGAGTCGTTCTCTCCCTGGCGGTGATGGGCGGGAGGGAGGGAGGGAGGAGGGCGGTCATTTAGAGGAAATGGCCACGTCTAGCGGTGCAGCAGTGTTTTCCCTCTGTGGAGGCCTGTGGGATGGTGCTGCAGAGTCTGTCACGGTCCAATTCCTCTCAGACCGCGGCCTCTCTGCTGTTTGCTCGCGTGCGTCGCAGTGGCGCGCGCAGGTTGGGGGTGCTTACACATTCGCGAGCGGCCTATCGGAGAGCGGACACTCGTTCTCGGGACTTACGCGCACTCATACATAATCATTGTCTTCCATTGCAATCGACTGAGAATTGAAAGTTTGGAGGCGCGTTCTCTTTCTGCCGTCCGCGGGGGGTCCGTAAGCGGGTTTCGAATCTCGGAGCGGGGCATTAGATTAAGGGAGGCATCTCCGAAGCTAGCGGTGGATGGATGCGATGGAGGAGGACCCTGGTGGGGAGAAAAGTTCAGCAGCTCGCTCCAACGGAGACATTATTACACAGAATGATGGGAGGCTGCTTCTGGGTAGAGTGTGTGTGTGTGTGTGTGTGTGTTTACATTTGTAGCCTGCTGTGTAGAAGTGACGGAGGGAGAGGGCAAGAGAGTCAGACATTGACGGACCGAGAACGCTTAAATAACTGTTGTGTGTGTGTGTGTGTGTGTGTGTGTGTGTGTGTGTGTGTGTGTGTGTGTGTGTGTTGGTTATGGACTTTCTGCCACTTGCAGAGTAATATTGGAGTTGTGAGCTTAAACTTAATCTCGTCTGTATTCGTGATGAAAACTTAAATTTCAACCCCAAAATTGAGCGCTGGATGATGATGATGACCGTTTCTTTATATTTATGTTAAAGTAACGGAAAGATTTAAATGTTTGCAAGCGTCAGGTGCACAAATATGCAAGCAGAGGAGAGAGAAGAGCTCTACGCACTTTACACAGCGAGGGCCCTGTGAAGTTAAATAAAATAAGCAGCAAGTAATTACTTTCAAACCAGAGCTGTACCCGTAGTACAATTAGCTGTTTTCATAGCGGTCTACGGGATTATAATTTAAAGTGTAAATACAGTTACTTTAACGCAGTACCCTATTGCTAGCTTTGTTGTCTCACAGAAAGTTAGTGTAAAGAATGCTGCATATGAATATATGTGAATGCATACAAATGTCACAAATGAAATGACAAAAATGACACGAATGACGATATGAACGTCTGTTTATTGAACTTTAACAAAATTGCACAGTGCAAATGTAAAACAATTTTTTTGAGGCATTTAGTCTAGTGCTTCATTAATGTGTCTTGTCCATATATTGAAGCAATAATGAAAACAAATACAAAATTCTAAATAATAAATAGTTTATATAGCCACATATGCTTCCGAAGTGTCAGAACCGACGCGAAAACATGTTTTTTTTTTTTTTAGTTCGTCCGTAAACTTACATTTACGTCTGGCGACCCTGAGATCGGTCGATCAATGACAGTTCTCTCTGCTTCGGAGATCGCGCAAGAAGGTGAACGCAAGATACCGTTTCCAAAACTTGTAACGGCGTAATAACTAGTTTGTGAAAGACTCAGAGAAACACAAATATCCAACGAGGCAAAATCCCGGCCGTTTTTGGAATCCCAGCCGGACGCATTTTTTCGGTCTCAAAAAGAGGACATGTCCGGGAAAAAGAGGACGTCTGGTCACCCTCCCTCGGGTTCCCCCTCTGGTAAACACGGCCAGCTCAGTCAGTGCTGTTGCCTCTGTTTGCGCCGTTAGCCGGCTGCTCAGCCGTTGCCATGTTGAGAGCTTGTTGGAGGCAAAACAATGCTCCGAATTTCGTATCGAGCGGCTTCGAATGCACCTTTTGACGGTATTTCGATTTTTTTGGTGATGCAAAGTAATGTCATTACTTTTTTTGATGAGTAACATGTAATGAATGAGTACATTTTACACACATTCATGTCACGACATTCTTTGTCTTTTCAGAACAGCGTGTGATGCACTTAACATTTTCTTCTAAGTAGTAGGAAACTCAATGTAATCCTCGACCAGACAGCGCCGAAATTGCTCATAACATTCCCTTAAATCATGAGTCACGGTGGTGGAAGGATGATGGTGTTCAAGTGAGGAGCAGATGAAAGAACATGCAGATCAGTCAGACAGCCCAGCTTGCAATACTTACATGTACAAGGATAATGAAGGTGAAATCCATAAGGAGAGTCAAATCTCACTTAGCTGCACTGAAACAGAAGGAAGTGGTAATTGTAAAATGGAAAATTTGATCTTCTCTGTTCGAGTCCTAAGCAAGCGATGTTACAGCCGTTTTTACATTTGGATAATATTCACTGGCTTTCCCCATTCTCCTGCTCCGATCTCTCAATTAATTTCTAAGCACACATTGAATGGAAGGCAGCAACTGTAGCTACTTAAATAATTTCACTCTGGTTTTACACAATTTCGGAGGACTTCAATACGCTTTGCTACAAAAGCTCTCAAAGACTACAACCAAAGATTAGGAATTATATTCATCATTCTCATGAAATGTACCTTTACCTTTTCTTTTTTCTGAACAATTTAATTTTGCTTGTAGCTTTTTATTTTTTTTATATGTCATTTTATTTATCTCTTCTGTGCTTTTAGCTCATCTTTATTAGGGTTGACAGTGATTTTGCGAAGTGATGGCAAAGGTGTTTACAGTGTGGGCTGCATGCATCACATTAGCTACAGACGTGTGTGTGTGTGTGTGTGTGTGTGTGTGTGTGTGTGTGTGTGCACAGCCATGACAGAAAGGAAACCTACAGTGTAAGCTGCCACCCCTGACATAGGAGTCCTGTAGGAATTGAGTAAATCCTATTGTAAATTTGCCTTCTCCATGAAGATAATTGGCTTATTCCTGTGTTAAATAGCCGGTCCTGTAGGACACGGACTGGGCTTAGCATGCTCCGGGTAGACAGCGTGTCTGCTCCTCTGCTTCTCAGGGACTTAGAGGCACATTACATACTGAATTACTGTATGACAAAGATGAACTGATAGCTGCATTGCACAGCCCAGAGGTCCATGTGCAGGGACTGATGTGCACTGAAAGTGTCTGCAAGGGCACGGGGGTTTGATTCCCAGCGAGGTTCTCCCCTCTCGCACTCCTGGCTTCTCGCTGTTTGATGGATGAAAAGAAGTTACACAGACAGGCTGGTTAAGGAACAATCAAGGGCACGTCCAAGACTTCAGAGCCACGCTTGCCCATGCCCCTTGTGAACCTCTCACTTTATGGGTTTCCATGATGCCCCGGGTCGACACAACGGTTCCACGGGCCCTCTGTTGAGCTCGGATGTGGAGAAAGTGTAGCTCGAGCCTTACCTAAATCATTATCCATACATCAAACGCCATCTGGGGCTCTTCGCTGTTACTTTGAAGAGCCTCTTCCTCATCAGTCCCGTGCCTAAAGGAAACACGGTGGATAAGGGCGCTCGTGCAAACGAGCTTGCAATGAAATGTTTTTTAACGCCCGCTTTAACCCTGTGTAGTTGCTCAGTAACCACACTGGCAGCGGCTGCCTCTCTGTTTCTTGGCCTCTGGGCAACTGCTTAGTAATGAACCCCGGCCCCAGCTGATCCTGCAGCTCAGAAGGGAGGAGGGGGGCACCAAAACGCTCAAACCAGAAAATGAGAGATTTGGAGATGGATGAATTGTCAGCAGATGCGCAGCTGTTCGTGTGTGTGCGTGTGTGTGTGTGTGTGTGTGTGTGTGTGTGTGTGTGGGAATCTAGAGAGCTAGCACGCACATTCTGGGACATGACCGAAAACTGTCTAGTTAGAGTGCATCAGGAAATGGATGAAAGCGAGAATTCCCCCGCACGTCGCGAGAGAGGAGAGAAACGGAGCTCAAAATGCTTAATCTGTGTGTGTGTGTGTGTGTGTGTGTGTGAGTGTGTGTGTGCGAGCGTCCTGATGGCTGCTCAGTTGAACAAAGACAACCGAGAGAGACAGCGATGTCTACGGAGCCGTTTTCCCAAAACCGGTGCCGCGCGTCTCCGTCGCGGCGCGCTCGGACACGCTGCGCAGAGCAAATGGGTGGAAAGGCTTTTTTTGTAAAGGTTGACTGATAATATTGAGCAGATGAAATGGCAGCACCTCGGGGGGGGAGGGCTTTTTTTTTTTTTTTTAAAGCTAAAAATACAGAAGCAAAGGGAATGTTCGTTTCATGCTCATCCAACTGTCAAATTGCATTGATAAACACCAGGATTTTGTAGCTTGGTGTGACGCAACCTCCTATGTTGTGTGTAGAGTGCAAGCTGCCCCCCCCCCTCCTTCTCCCTCCTTCCCCATCCCCCCACCCCCACCCACGTGAGAGTGTGGGAACGTGTCCAGGTGTGCACCTGCGCCCCTCGGTCTGATCACGAGGGGGCGGGGCAAGCCATTGCCGGCGTTTATGATGAATGCGTCGCGGGTCAGCTGCCACGTGATACTTCAGCGCCGTGATCTACTCGGGCGCGGGAGCTTCTTGATGAATGGCCAATTAGAAGCAGACTCCTCAAGCCTGCTGGCTGACTGATCTCTTTTTAATGACACTCCTGTTTCTTTGATAAAAACGCAAAATGAATCATTGGTACCCTCGGCCCCAGAGGAGCGCGGAGTGTAATTGTAATTGGGTGTGTAGCGGCGCTTTGGGGTCGAAGCGGTGCCTCGTCCGTCTGTGTGTGTGTGTGTGCGTGCTTGTGTGTGTGTGTGTGAGAGAGAGAGCACTTTTTTTTGCGGTAATGGTGGTGGTCAGCCCCGGTGCTATACTCTGTTGCACATGGCTGCTTTTCTCCTCCTCCGAAGCATTCATATATATATATATCATTCACTGCATGTGCATCTTTTTTCATGTATCTGCATCGTGTATACATTTCGGGGACTGTACGGCAGCTGTGCTCACAACAAACACCGATCGAGTGTCACTGTAACTGATTTTTTGAAGAAAAAAAAGTGTGTTTGATTGCTATTAAAACACACTTCAATTAGGCTTTGCAAGTTTCCCTTCCGCCGAAAAAAAAAAGAAAAAAAAAAAAAGACAGCGTAAACTGCACAGCAGTGTTTTTGATGCTTTAATCAAAAACTCCAAAACACACACTCAAAAGTCTCATTTTATATGCATGATTAAGGGGACATAAATTAAGACAAGAAAAGGAAAAGTAGAAAAAAAATAGCTTGAAACTTTCAAAGAAAGTCTCTTCTTCCACTTCCTTATTTGCTAGCTCCTTAGGAAACAGTTGAGATGTGTTTGCCACCTCTCTGAGGAGGTGGGGAGAGGGGGAGGAGAAGGGCGGGCGTGTAGAGGAGGGAGGGGGGGGTAGGGCTTGAACGAAAGCTGTGAAAAGACACAGCACGACAATTTGAGCAAGCAGCTAGCATCTTGAACCAAAGCCCCTCTTCATGAAGCTTTCGGAACACCCGATGAGGCGGCAAAGATCCTCACTGTGCCATTTTATTTTCGCTCCGGCCTTTTTTTTCCACCGTTCTCACTGGACCCCTCCACCCACATTCCCCCCCCCAGCTGATGCTGAAAGGCTTTGGAACAATGCTCTTCTAATTCAACCGCAGGACTAAGTCTCTTGTTCCCGGCTGCCTGTAAAATTGCACATTTCACCGCCGAGGCCTCCGGTTCTCCGAGGTTCCCCCCGGGCCCTTTCTCAGCCCGCCTCCCGCACAATGCGGACGCGGCTTCCGGCTGAAATTGCGGACGAGACCTTTCGGCACTCGGTCACAATGGAGGCTTGCTCGGCAGGTGTGCGGGCACTTGGGAAGATGCAGAGGGAAATGCTATTTTGTGGATTTAGACTTCATAAACATCATTATCATCTCCCCCGACCTTGAGTCGCGGCGCTGTTCAGCGGCGACCCCAATTTTGCCGGAAAAACCTTGAATGGTGATGCGTGCGGTCTCTCGGGGCCACACGGGCAATCGAGTCAACAAAAAAGGGATTTATTTTTTTCTTCTTCTTTTGTGGAGTGGAGTGTGCGCTGCGCGCATGCACCGGCACGTACGTGCGCTGACTCGGTAATCTCTCAAGCTCGCTGCCCGGGATCCGTCAGCATCTTTCCTCCAAAACAAAGTTTTCTGACTGTGCCTCTGCCAGATATAAACTATGTAGAACATTAGTGTAACAGCCCACGCTCTTAGACTACAGATTTGTTCTTGAGTGCACGCCAAACGGCCTCTATATTTTATGAGCCTTCTCTCTACTAACATACCGTCTTGAGACTAATTATCACGGTCGCACTCAAACACAAAGCTCGTTTATTATTGCATTGACATCACATTTGTTTTGGCTTGGCCTACATGGCAGGGACTTCACAGCGCCGCGTGTTCGGAGCGCGATAGAGTGAGTGCGTCCGGATCGCAGGGTCGGATACACGCTGTGAAGCCAAAAAGGTTGTTGGTTCTTTACAGTCCTGACACTCGTCTCTCTTCTAGTGGACTGTAATTCTCTCTCCCCTCACCGCCACCCTTCTCTCATGCGTGGAGGGCTGCTACACACACACACACACACACACACACACACACTCTCACACACGCGCACACACACACACACACACACACACACACACACACACACACACACACACACACACACACACACTCTCACACACACACACACACACACACACACACACACACAGAAGCTGCTCACTGGGGGAGTCGTTCTTAGGAAGCAGTTTTCCTCTCTTGGCCTAGAAATGCCGTGATACTTCTTTTTTTAAACATTATTATTATAATACTTTCCCCCCAAAGCATATTGTTTCTGTACACTGATTCCAGCTATTTTTACACACACTGCAAGACTTTTAATAAACGCCATGAGTAATGTTAGGAAAATGGAAACGATGCAGTTTTAAGGAACATCTAGTAATTGATGTGTGATAGATTCCCCCCTTGCCCCATATCTTATCCGTCTATGTGACTACCAAACATTATCATAGACTATCATGTTGTTTGTTGAGTGAATAACCGATCCCATTTTTTAATAACGTGAAGTATTTTACCAATCCATAAGAAAACAAACATTCACGTATCGTGCCAACATCCCGTCAAGGGGTCACAAGTTTGTCCACATCCTATCCCAGCATGCACTGGGCAGAGGGCAGGACACGTCCTGGGCAGGTTGCCAGGTCTATCTGGGTAAGAACAGACAGACAAGCACAGATAGACACACAAAGTAAATCTAAAACAGCAATATAGCTTGAACAATGGTGCTTTCAATGAAAACCCTAAAAATACAATTTTGGTTTTGTGTTCATACATGAAGGGCATACAAATAGAAACATGGCATTGGGGTGAACCATTCATATACCATACTTTGAATGATTAGAAGCAAAAAAGGATTTTTTTCAAGTCATTAGACAGTGACTACGTCTACTACTTGTCACTGTTTCATTCAGCTGGGCTCTGGTATTGTGTATGCCGGCTCATTGGATTGACTTTGACACATGAAGTAAATTGGGGCCATAGCTCATAAGCCATGGCGTGTAAAAATGGCCGCAATAAAAAGGAGACCGATTGTAGCCCCTATACTCACCCACTGTAAATCCCCTCTGGTGGCCGATTAGACCCCCCGTCGTTATCGTCATCGATTGGGGAATCAGTCGACCAACAGCTTGGTAAGAAAGAGGACACGCGCAGCGAGCTAGCTGCCTAGCTACATTCACGAAAAAGTGGCAACTGAGAAAAACTACCTGGTGATTCAGGCTGACGTTTCCCACCATTGGCCTCTAACAGGCAGATCTGTCCTTGCGTGTAAGCTGAAGTAAAAATTTGTCAAACGCTAAATTGAAAAACAGATTCCACTTCCTTTTGATCTTGTTTGTTCTGCTCGGACGTTGATTTTTACGCCTTTTTTTTTTTTTTTGCACAAAAAACATTTTGCCGCAGTGGGAAAAGCCCGGGTGGAAATATTAAAATTAATGGTGTCTGAAAGCTGTTATGATTTCAGGGTTCCTGCTACTGTCACTGTCGTTGGAGCACTTTCATTATGAGGAGTAATGTGGGATGTAACGTCTCGTTTGCAACGGGGTCCTCAACGACAATTCTGCAATACAAGCACAACGAGACAAAACATCAGCACAGATAAAAAAATAAATAACCAAATATTTAAACAAAAGCAAATATGAAAACAACAAGAAATATGAACTGAACAACTGGAAGGATGATACAGATAAAATATGTAGGTATATTTTTCTAATCGAAAGGCGTTCTTATTGACTTAAGAGACTGCAGGAAGGGAAAAAAAGAGCTGTACGAAGAGTCGAAATTCATAATTTGAGGAGAACGGTTTTGGTCCGTGTGATTTTAAATGTATTCAGTTAAAAATAAACTGTAGCCAATGCCACTGTGTTCTTATGGTCTGAGAAGGTGAATGGAGTGTTGAGCTCTGAAAAGGACCTACTTGAATGGAACAGCGACACCGGTAAGTGCGATCAGAGTGCTTTTTCCGCTACAACAAGTCAAAAACATCTGCTTTGAAAAACACAAAGCACTGTAGCTTCAAGATCATCCGCAGGTGGAGTTCAGTGACCTCAACAATCTGCCGGCAGAGCTGCATCTCACTCTATTCAGCCCCACTGTGAGCAAACACCTGCGTGGGTGTGCGGAGTCGCGGCTAACGCGGCCGTGCGATACAGCTGAATATCCATGTTATCGCTCAGTGCCGCATCAGCTGAATTAAAACCTAATGCACACAGACAGATCTATTTCTGGCCGGACAGGGGTTGACTGTGTTTTCCAACACACACACACACACACACACACACACACACACACACACACACACACACACACACACACACACGATCTCGTCGCAAAAGGTCACACGATGCAAATGGGATGTGGGTAGGCCCTTGATTTCTCCCAGCCAGGATATATAAATATATATATACACAAAAAAAAGACCTCAGTGACCCGGGAGGACGAGAGGTGTCTGGTGAGTGGTACACAGCTAACGTTAGCTAGCGTTGGTAGTCACTCGGCACGAGCTCCCCGAACGACGGTCATGCCATCCCTCCTGGCACGGAACGTTTTAGTTTGTGTTCCCGCTTTGTTTACTGCATGGCAACTGTTTGCACGGTTCATATATATATATATATATATATATATATATATATATATATATATATATATATATATATATATATGATGAATAAGATATACATTTACTATCCAAATCCAAAGAGGCTCCGAACAGGATTTTGAGCGGCAAAGGCGTTTTTTTTGGTGGAGAAATTCACATGTTGACAAAATAAGGCAAAGAGAAACGATGAAAAAACAAACAGAGTTTATCTGTGGAGAGCCCTCCCACCCACTAAATATATACCTGTGGTTTTCAAAGAAAGAGACGTGCATTGCAGTGCAGGCTCGTTCACTAGCACCCTGCTCTCCTGTGGCTCCCCTTTGTTTAAAGAACACGAATGGCACATTCATGTGGAAGCCGAGGCACAAACCCCAGTATGGCGCTGCAGGAGCAGACTGTGCCTATAGCTGCTTGACATTTCTCCTCAGCCCCGAGTGAAATAAATCTCAACTGCGGTAATCACGCGCCGCCTTGTGCTCGGCGGCTGAGGTGTTTGCTCGCCCGTCGTGCCGGCTGCGCTCGGGGACGCTTTCCATCGGGGTGCCGTCCGCTCCGCGTTTGTCATCCGTGATCACAGGCTGAATGTTGGCTAAATTGCCTCATATATTTTACGGCCATTTACATCTGAATAGGTTCCAAATTGAGTGTCTTTGTTCCTCGATCGGCTAGTTAAAAGGCATTCAAGCGCCAAAAAAAACGACCGTTCTGGCACCCTGGTGTATTGGATCCAATATCAGAGAGAGCCCCCCCCTCTCTCTGATATTGGATTCAATACACAGCATGTATCAGCTGATGCTCCTCTCGACTGTGTGATGTTCTTTCAGTCTTTCAGTCATGCTGACATGTTTACAATTGTTGATTCGTTCCCATGCACATTAACATATTCCACTGTTCTACTTTTGTCACCGAGCCTTTGCGAGCATCCGCGCAGATACGCCGTGACATGCCCAATAAGGCAAACGTCAGCGGAGACAAAGGGACGCACGCCAACCGATACTCCTCCGATCTCTAGCTGTAGGTGCACACACGTACCCTCTACATATGCATGTGGAACAGCTGGAGATGAAGTGCGTGGGTGTTTTGTGGGTGTTCTGGTGTGACACATCTGGGTAGAGCGGCACGGGAGGGGGCCCTGACAGATATGGGCTGAGCGAGAGTCTGTTTCTGTTGTGCTCTGTCACTTTGAGACTTCTTCCACATGCCCGCCTTTCACCGTGTGCCTGACATTCCGCTAGCTGTTAGGTAACCTGATGCTAGTGTGTGTGTGTGTGTGAGAGAGACTATGTGTGTGTGTGTTTGTGTGTGTGTGTGTGTGTGTGTGTGCGTCGACACCACGACACTCTGGCGCGGTTGAAAGTGCGGGGCGTCGGAATTGCGCGCGCGCGCATGACACCACGTCGGGTACCATTAAAGATGGAGGATGAGCGATTACAAAAGTAACACGGCACGAGGGGCGCGAGAAAAAGCAAGCGGCCGTGCGTTGCGCGTAAAGGACAGAAAGGTCGGTCGACGACATGAGTGCGGCGCGTGTCGGTCCCGGGACGCCGTCGCAAAAAGGCCTCGAAAGGCCTCGGCGAACATCGATGTTCCTGTTTTTGGTTGGATTTCATTCCACTGTCGCTCTTACCACCGTGCGCTTAGCTCGTAATAAGTCCTGCTCTCAGTGCGTGATGAGAAATCTGATGTATCTTTTTTTATTAACTCTGTGTGAGCTCTCACAGTGGTGCGTGTGGGCTCCTGGTGGGGGATTGCATTTCGGCCGGTCGAGCCTGACAGATAACAGACCACCGTGCTCGTCACATCTATTATTAAAGGGACGGGGAAATTGATCGGCCTCAACGATGAACGCTACCCCGGCCTTCCTCTGTCTCCTCTCCCGATACCGCCTCGTTCCTTGTCCTACACCCATCCCCTCTCTCCGTCGGACTCCCTGCTGTTTCCAGTCATCCAGTTACTTTTTTGCCCTCCGTCGTGCCTTTCATCACCTCCCCGTGCTTGTCCCATTTCCTCCGCAGCGCTGTCTGTTGTCTCCTCTTCCCCCACACTCTCGGCTCTCATTCCTCAAAGTGAAACTTCGGGGTGAAGACAGCCACGCTCACTCGGTTTCTCAATTACCGGCGTAATTTGACTTCTGGTTGTCTGGCAAGCTCTTCTCCTGTTGAAGTTGTTGTTACACAATGTATCAACACAACTCTTCCCCCTCAGTTTGCACAAGTGAGTTGGAGCCCCTTTCCCCCTCCCTGCCTCCCTTCTCTTCTCCTCTTCATTCAGAAGTCACGACTCCGGCTCACCTTTGATCGCTTTCCCTGGGACCTCTTCATCGCACAAAGCCAGGCCCTTTATCTTTGTTGTGTGACAATTCGACTCAGGAAAGGACCACGCGCTGCCAGCCAACACGGCTGTTCGCGGCGACGGCGCGGGAGAAGAAGAAAGCCTAATTTGAGCTCAATTCATCATCGTGGCAAGATTGCCCTGCATTTATTGATAATTGCTTTTTTCCGTTTAAAGGGACGGCGTTTAAACCGCTCGTCGTGTAAACATGAGAGATGCAGCTGTTGCCGCAATTAACTTCTCACTTTCCCTAATGAAAGGATTAATCCGCCAGCAAATCTGCCGGCTTCCTTTCATATGCCAAGCCTCCATTCAGCTGGCTGCCAGTGGAAGGAAGGCGGGGGCGGGGCCGTGCCGTACAGAATGGGTCTATCTATAACCAGCCAAAAGTCATATTCATGGGCTCAGCCAGGGTGTCACATCATCAGGGTCCCTTTACTGCCGAGGAACAAGAGAGGCCCTTAACCAACTGCTGTTTGATGATTTCCTGAGCGGAGCCTCGGCAAGCGTCTGTTTTCACAAGCCGGCCCCCTCCACGGCGCCACCACCGCCTCACCCCCAAACTCCACCGCGAGCTCACGATCTCTGTCAAACGCCCCTCAGAACGGACGCCAGGGAGTGCTTTGCGAAAAGCCAGAAAAAGCGAATAGCTGTCTCCTGTTGGAATAAGACGTGTCTCGGCAGCGAGGGATGAATGACAGCCCCGTTGACAACGGAGCAGAGCTTAGGCTCCCTCTTTGAAGCCATCGATCCGATGCATTGATCAGTCTTTCTTTCTTTTTTTTCCCCCCCCCTTGAACAACGGAGACAGGGCGCAGGTGTGGAGAAGACCAGATAAATCAAATCCATGACGAATGCCAATCATTCCCCCCCCCTTCTCTGGCCCGGCCATCGATCAGAAGGAGGAAGCGCTCCTTGTCAATGTCGGCATCTTCTTCTCTCCAGCGCGGCATTTAGATGTAGATTGCGACACTGGTAAAGGACCATTTTGCTGTCTTACTTTTTTTTCAAACAAAAAGCTTCACGCACAACGTTTAATGGACTGGTAGCCCTTTAAAGAAGCACAGCGTTCGTGCAGAGCACTTAAGTCGAGCTTGTATTAGCTGATTAGCATCAGCTGTCTCCAGCGCTCCACAATCACTGGTTCATTCATCAGCTGTTTGGGCTGGCATCAATCATATTTATCCAGGTGTGCAGCACCGCAATTATAACCTGACACTTGCTCACTGTTGCTCTGCCATGCCAGCTCAGTGTGGGGGACTAAGTGGAGGAGAGGGGGAGGACGGTGTGCTGAGTTTTTGCTATTGTCGATTTCATTAAGGCTGAACGTCCACGTGCGTTTTATTGGAGGGAATTAAAAAATCTCTCAGCAGAAAGCTCGTCGCTACTTGGATTTAAAGAGATCCCTCAGAGAGCGCGCCTTACTTTAAACCTGTTTGCTACAAATGGCCAACACCTTGACAGAAGTCTGTCTCATTACACCGGTTCCCACGTGTATCTGAACGTTCTCCGGTGGAACAAAGAGCACAAAGACAGATCTGATTCTGGGCATTGTCAGCCACTCGACCACGTGTTATGTATACGTATCAACTTGGCGGAATAAAAATGGTGGAAACGGAGCGAAACGGAGCATCTCGTACTTTAAACTCAATGGAAGTTTAGCCTTTCTGCATTCATGTTTAAATCACGTATCTGCTATCGCACAACCCCTGCGGTAGATCTGCTTTATTGCTTTCGCACCACAAACACCATAAGTTTGCCTGCAAGCGGATTGAAACCTGCCTTTTCTGGAGGTGCTGGCCCAGTTGTTTTGTCTCCACCAGGTGTCGATCAACTGCTTTTGGAAACTAAATCAAAAAGATAAACTGCCATGAAATCCATCAGCCGATAGTGAACTGTTAATATACCCATCTGTAAAAATGTACGTTTTAGGCAATATAAGATTATTTAGATTTTCCCTGATCGGTCAGTTAAACCAGATGTGTGCACTTGTGTCCCAACTGCTCGTCATTATTTATGATGGTGGCCCGCCGGCGCCCACGACCGATAATGCTAATAGTTTTTTGTGATACATCAAGTTTAGAAAAGTGCAGCAGAACTGCTATCCATGTGATGATGCCAAAACTGTCCAATGAGCGAATTTCCCTTTGGTCTGTTTAACGCTGTACTGCGTACAACTCTTTCTTATCAGCCAGAGTTAACATGAAACGGACCAGAACTAATAAGGCAACAACGTGTATTTTCAAGTGAACTACAGGTGTGAAAGTGACCTGAGCCTGATGTGTAGACCCCTAGCAGAGTGTGATCGACAGCCTTACCATCGGACGAAATGAACCCAACCACATGGACAGATGTTTGTTTGACTGACCAAACAGCTTCAGTGATGTAAAGAGAACCTTTAAAGATGAAAACGTCTGCGAGGAGTCAACTGTAAAAGGTGGCTAACCCGAGTACAGTCATTTACATTCACTTTACCCAACTCCATATCCTTGGTTGTTTAGTCACGCAATTGATTGTGAGTGCTCTCGTTAAAACAACCATTATTGGTCAGAGCCAGAAAGCCGGTTGCTAAGTGGCTGCTCTCTTGTTTAAATAATCGTCTCTGCAGCGGTTGGACCCACAACAATTTAAATTCATTATTCCGTCTTATTTGTTTTGCTATTTTGGGATCTGTGGGCCTATTTTCCTCATTTCTATATCCAATTTGCATACATCATTGACACAGCCTGTGTAGTGTGAGTCGTTCGCCGAGGTAAGTATTACAGGTTACAACTCCGAGGCTGATTGTCGCACAAAGGCAGCGACAGAGAGAGGGACTTTTATCTGAGACAAACACTGCGTTCTTATTTATGCGTTTTCTCTCTGAGTGTTTGTGCCTCGCGTACGGTTTGTTCCACTTGAGCTAAATGAAGTGATATTTGAAAGGGGGGCCGAGTACCAGACGGCGTGCAGATTCATAAACAGCTATTGTCTTGATCCTCGGCTCCCCACTTTTATCTTTGTCATTATTAGTGTCTCAGTATCGCCGCCGATCCCTCCCACGATCCCTCCGCTATAATCTCGACTCAAAGCTCCCCCCTCTGACCACCGCAGAAGCAAACTCATTTTAAAACCCAAGATTACACAACTGCCCTTCTCCGTATCTCAACCTCTTCATCTGTCACTCTCGAGCTCTCTCTTCGCTAATCCAAGGATCTTATCTCCCAGCTGTGACTGTCTCCCAACTGTCCACCTAATTCTTTTCCTCTCCCTCCCTCTCCCTCTTTGTGTTTGTCTTCCTTGACTTTGCCTTTGTGCTCCCCTCTCCCTCCCCTCCCCTTTTCACATTTAGGGCCTTAGATTGAGTTTATTGGTATGACAGGCGATCATCAACAGAAGCTACAAAGCGTAATGGGTGCACACACGCACACACACACACACACACACACACTCACAAACACACACACACACACACACACACACACACACACTTTCACGGCTGAATGAGCATCCTCTCCTCGCGCACCCCGTTCTCTCCGTCTGCAAAGGAAGAGGGAAGGAGAAAAAGTAGCCGGCGTCGGACCCTCAGCAGATAGAAACTAATGACTGTCTGATTAATTCATTAGCCTGACACTTTATTGCCCGGCTGCCGGAGTCATTGCTGTTTACTTTTATATTACAGACCCCACATAGACACTCGTGCTCCTGACACTCAAGCTTTCACACCCTCGCTTTCGCTCCCTCACTCTCTTTTTCACTTGGTCTACACAGCCCGAGAGAAAATAATAACAATGTTTTTAGTGTCTGCTTCTCTTTTCTTCATCTCTATCAAATCCTTTGTCTCCCTCACAATCACTGGTCTCAGCTGGCCTCAACTGTAATGGAGGCAGAGACTCTGCAAATTCGAATTGATCCCCAGGCTGATTGGTGATTAGCCGGCCACTAACGTACTATCTTTAGTCCAACCTGGAAAACAAAGTCGTTTCCAGAGCACTCCAGCCGGCCAAGGAGTTTGGAGATGAAAGAGTAACCGCCGTGCGAGGCGCGAGGTTAGCTAACGTGGCGCGGGGGGTAAAAAGAGCAGAGCAAAATGGATTTGAAGTCTCCAAAAAAAAAAAGAAGAAGAAAAAAAAGAGCCGAGAGAGAGAGAGAGAGAGAGAGAGAGAGAGAGAGAGAGAGAGAGCTGTCCTAAATGAGAACAGTCACCTGTGGGGAGTGATAAGAGCCGGCAGATGGATGGAGCGATAAATAGACAGATGGGTAGTTAGATAGATGGAGAGGAACTGATTTGCTGAGATGGAGAGGTTGAGAGAGATGATGGGCAGATGGGGTAAAGAGATACGGGAGAAGACAGGCGAAACTTTCTCCCTGTGCAAGCGCTTTCAGGCTCACTGTTGTCTCTCGGGTTTGTTTCGCCAGTCAGTCAGCCTTCTTTCTCTCCTCCCCTCCACCCTCCCCCTCGAGTTTGGCCTCGGTCTCCATACCGTCACCCCCCTCCTCCCTTCTCTCTTCTCTCCTCCTCCTCCTCCTCGCCGTCTTCGTCTCAGCCACCACTGCACTCACGGTATATATTTATAATAGAATTAGGCTGCTCTTGTTATCGGTGGAGCGGGTAGCCGCGGAGTGAGGCGAGATTGAAACAGCGATTTCCAATTTGAGATTGTGTCACACACGTCTCCTTGTGCCCAGATAGCATCAACCCAATCGCCGCCACCATCTCTCTCGCTCACTTTGTCCCTCTCTGCCTCTCTCGGTCATCTCTCAGGCCGGCTACTTTAGCCTCGCCCCGGTCCCATCATCCGCACATGCCAGGAGAACATCTAAATGCATACATGCTCCCCTTCCCTTGTCACTCCGGATTCCCCGGCGTCTCTTGACAGTTTATCTCCTTGTCTCTTTCCCTTTCATCCGGGGCGCATTCAGAACACATCTCTCTTTCTCCTCCCAAGTCACTTAGTACCTCCGTGTTTGCTCTTTTCGCTCCCTTTTTTGCCTTCTTCTTTCATACACTTTGCGTTCCTGTCTTTCCCACTCCTCCCACACTCCTCCAGTCCTCATGCCTCCGCCTCTCCGTTGGCCCTCTCTCCTCTCCCGTTATTGCGCGTCTCTCCTCCCACACCGTCCACCCTCGCTCCGGTTGCCGCCTCCCCTTCTTCTTTCATCTCGTCCGGTGTCACTCCCTCTATCCCCCATGAATATACGTCCTCCCTTCATCCTCTGCTCCCTCTCCTCATCCTCTCCTCTCTGCTGCCTCAAGGCGTTAGATCCCTTTGACTTGTCTTGTCAGGTCTTTGGATTTCTGTCTTACCTCTGGAGATATATCGTGTGTGTTCATGCAGTACAGGCCTCATTGCTTGTGGCCGTGTGCGAGTTTGTGTACGAGCCCTGTGCTTGAGCGGCGAGATTGATGCGGCTGCAGCTCTGTGTGTGTGTGTGTGTGTGTGTGTGTGTGTGTGTGTTAGGTCCTGCACTGGTTTCCATGGCCAGTGGGCCTTTTCTATTCAGCGCAATGCCACAACTCCAGCTTGAAAAAAAAGAAGCTCGATTGAAGTGCAGCCTCAACTCGCAGGCGCTCTTTTTTAAATATCCTCTTCCATTAGCCAGCCAGCCAGATGGGCAACCTTGATTCTCCCACTTCAGTTTTAAAAAGTGTATTTCTCTCCAACATGTCTTATTTCATCTTTTGCTAAGCTCCGCCAGCTGCTTTGGAGTCCACACAGTCACTAACTACATTCCCTGATTAGGTATTATCACATTTTCTGGATAAACGAAAAAAGAGAAATCATAGAGCAGCCGACAGAGCTGCTCTATCCTTCAAACACAGTGTGTTTGAAGGATGCAGCATGGTGTCAAACTGATGAAGCAGTGAAATCAGGTTAATACGACACAAAATAGAAGATTCTACAGATCACAGTGTAAAAGTGAACCTTCACATCACCTGGCGCTCCAGACAGAAGACGATGCAATGAAGGAACAACAGTGTTCCTGTAAAGATGGACAGGGTCTTTATGCAAAAAGCAATAGCAGCATATGTATACATACAGTATACCTTCAATAGCTAGAATAGCATACAAGTGCTACACAAGCACCACAGGTTTTTACATAGAGACGTAGCATTTAAGAAACCTATATTGCCTTTAAACCTCTCCAGGTAACAAGTATCACTATGACACAACGTTAAACCACTCAGTCCTGAAAGTAAAGGACATCTGAAGCCATTGCGTGGAAGTCTATGGGGCAGAGGTGTATAGGTTCCAGACCTGTCTGCGTTCGAGGGGCAGGACTACGTCAAGGGTTGGTCGATTGCCAAATCCACTGTGCATGAAGGTTTTCTGCGACACTCCAAAACTTCTTCAAAGCGGCGAATGTGGAATTGGACCAGTGCTTGAAACCCTTCACTAAAAAGAAGTGCACCTGTCTCCTCCTCGTCTCCCGCCTCCTCCTCTCCGCCTGCATAAACTGAACGCCCATGGAAATCGTGTGTTGTGGTCCTGAAGCTCGGAGTATACACTAGGAGGCACATGCAAGGATAAACAGGTCTTAGGTCTGAGCTGTCAAACAATTGTGTACGGATGAAGAAAGCATCACAGAGGCGGAAAGCCCACTCTGCATTTTTGAATCAATTGTTTTCAGCACACGGGTTAATAGTTCAAAGAGCTTCAAACTAACTTCTACATTGAAGGCATTTGCATGCTGGAGACACCCACATGCGTGAATGTACACATGCACAGGCAGCTGAGGGTGGTCTCTCCTTTCCTAGATTTGCTCAGCCCGACGCACAGTGCAAGCTGCAGCTGAGCACACATTCCCATCTGTCGAAGTCCCTTAAAGCTTATCAGCAAATAATAAGAGGTGGAAACAGTATTGTAATGTCAGCTGTCAAACGCCCACATGCACCTACACAAGGGTGTGCATTTCCTTTTAACTGCAGCGAAGCTCTGTAAGATGTTGTTGTTTACCGTTAGATTTCACCTCTTAGCTGGTTCACGCGTCGGGGGGGGAAGCAAGTGCTGCTCTGAGACGAGAACTATTTTTGCACTTAATTGCAGTCGGATATTCTCTGGCTAAAGTAACTTTTTAGCCTAAAGATTGCTGGAGGCGTTATTTCATCTGGTAGAGGGAGAGTTGTCAAAAGGCTGAGATGGGATTCTGGGCCGGAAAAAAAAGAAAAATCTGATGCCTCAATCCCCGCTTCCTTTAAAACTACTGCGGTTGTATGTGTGCGCCTGTATTACAGAGAGATCCTTTAGACGGAGCGTTTCCTTCCGACTAAAAGGAACAAATCCCAACGCGTTACTTTTTTTTTTCAGATTTGAAGTTTAGGATTAAGGGCACGGCGTGTAGCATTTCAGCGAATATTTTGGGAGAAACGGAAGATAATAGGATTTCATTTGTGTGCAATCACATAAAAAAAAAAAGAAATGTTACATTTTTACATTTCAGAATGAGCCCTTAATTAAAACATCGGCTCTAGAGGGAGCCTTTTGTGTTTTTTCATTACTCGAATACTGCAGTTGTGGATCTGCAGACATATAAGCCGACGAGTGCCCCCGACGTCCATTGTTACCGAGATTGTTAGCGAGATGAGTGGCGTTAGCAAGGTTTCTAACTTGGCGGTTTTCGTGTCCACAGTCTTGGAAAAGGTCCCCTCCTTCGAGCGGAAGGATATTCAGTTTGGCGCGTGCTACAGCCACACCGCTCGATGCCACCATTTATTAGTGAAGAAACAGGAAGTTGACAAAAGATTGTTTCGTCGAACTGTATTTGAAAAGTCAAGATGGTTTTCTGAACTCGGCTGCTCGTACTTACAGTCTGGATGATATGACATCGGTGTAGGGCAACGGCCGGCAGCTCTTAAACCGGCATTTATATTGATGCCTGGCGGAAACAAACGGAAGTCTAAGAGGTGTAGGCTAAACAAGCCTCCGACTCCAGCTCTGTGACATGAGATCGGTACCGATCAAATTATCCCAAATTTCCTTTGGGATGAATAAAGTTTTATCTACGAGCTTAAAGCCGCTTAAAGCTTTGCATCCGCGGTCCCTTGGCAGGTCACGATTAGAACATACACACAATTACTTACGACACTAAACAACCGGGACAGGACACTTAATGCGATCACATAGACACACACAGTGTACACACACTAATATAGTGAAGTGACTCGTTTAGCCATGAATGATGAGCTTCTGACGGGAGTGATATGATTACGTCGGCTGTTTGTCCTCGGATATCTTACCCTCCTTGTCTCTCCCACTCTCTCTAATCCTCCCGCCTCCCGCCGCGGCAATCCATTCCCCTCTGAAAGTGACACTTTAAAAGGTTGATAGCTCTTTGGCCAAGTCTCAGAGCCTCAGATCGATGGCTGGCCGGTGGAGCGGCGTCGAGGTGCCGCATGTCTCCAGATGCCTGGTGCGTGGACTTTCTACTTCGATTTGTTGCCGCCGCTTGGTCGTCAAGTCCCCGTGGACGGGTAGTGCATGACCGGTGACACTGCTTACGCGGGTTTTTTTTTCTGCCGCTGGACTGAAACTGTCCGCGGTCGTGTTGTTTTAGTGGAAGTTCACACCCGTGTGAGGATAAATGTGAACACATGCAGGCTACAAAGAAAGAAAGCAGCAAACAGACATTCGTGTCCCGAAAGTCTACATTATTTTATCACATAGGATGGAAGACAAAAAAAGTCTTTGTTTTGACAAGTTCCCCCTCCGCCACTCTTCTCCTTGCTGTTTCTTATTGCCATCAAATCCAATCAGAGCGCTCATTCTGGCTCCTATAATTACTCTACCTCTTCTGTTCAGCTCGCTGCTCCTGAACAAAGTTGCGGTGGAAATGGAACCCATTTTTAGTTTGACAATGGCTGCCGAGGTGTGCAGCTGATTGCGAGGGAGCTGGAGACGAGGGAGACATGCAGGGAAGGCTGGCTGTGCTCAGCCTTCCGCCTCCGTGTCTCCAAAATGGTAACCCTGTGGTTACCACTGATCGCTCCACACTAGCTGGCTCCGGTTCAGCTCCCGCTGAGCCCCCCAGAGGAGGACCTCCAGCCCGGCTCTGCTGCTTCCCTCCCCTAAAGCGGCCTGGTCTTGGCCTCCGTGTGCAGCCAGCCTGGCCTTGGGGGAGCCGGGAGCCGTGGAGCACGGATGGATTACTATCCAGGGGTAAAGCCCAGCTTGAGGTGCACTGGGCGGCATGGGAGAGGGGTAGCAAAGGCCCCCTGAAGGTGTGCAGCCAGCCAAGCCTGTTTCCACACCGGCTCTGTACACCCAAGGGCCTGTCACGCGCTCAAACCATGGAATCAGGGACAAGAAGTAGGGAGAGCATAAAAAACACACACACACACACACACGTCTGCCCATGACAGACACAATGTCTGAAAGTTTGCAGCTATATTCTCACATTCACATGTAGAGCGTCGCCAGCAGTGTAAGATGGCAGAGCTGAGATCAGGCTGTGTTAAAGTATGAACAGTATAAATATTCATCAGTCAGCGAGCGGCGGCGTGGAGGCGAAGCGGTGAACGATCTCAGAGGAGAAACTGAGATTTCCTTTTTTTTCCCCCTTCTCTCTTTTATATCCTCGCCGCCCTTGCAACGGGGCGTTATCGTGTCGGAACATTTGCTCCGCTAAAGTAAGAAATGTTATCCGCGTGACTGTACGTTGAATCTATAATCACCCCGAGCCACGAGGACACTTTTCTCCCCGACAGCCCGTTTTGTGTGTGTGAGAGTGTGTGTGTGTGTGTGTCAGTTTCTGAAGTGAGGCTTTTTAGTCCACTTTCATAAAGCTGGATGAGGTCCCGCCTCCTGCTGGTGCCCCCCACCCCACCCGTCCCACTCCAGGCGCTGGATTGGGACCCAGCATGCCGGGCCTTCGGGGGGCTCTCCTCTCCCCTCTTCTTCCTCTGAGCGCGCTGCTCCTCGTATCGCTCCATCTCCCTGAGTCTTTATCACCAAAACACAGCACACCCCATTTTAATCATGCCCCCCGAATAGAAGACACTTTTCCAATTAATGGAACTGCCGTCTCGATGCACTGTGGCTCCGCGAAGCCGCACTGCGCAACCGGGGCCCAATAAACCACCGCCGCCGCTTGATGTATGACCGCCTTCCGAGTTTTTGAATGTGAACAAGATGATTTTCTCTTTAAAAAAAAAATAAAAAATAGAGAAATGTGTGGTGAATGAAAGGCTATTGGGGGGACGTGAATGAGTAATGCTCCGGTGAAGCTGCTGAGTGGCCAACAGTGGAGGTCTGAGCTCGTGCCGGGCAGCTCTCGGGCATGAATGTATGGAATCGTATGAATGCAAAGCAGGGTATTACTGAGAAAGAGCATGCACGCTCAGCAGAAAGCCACCCGGGATAAATAGTAAAAGGGTCAGAAAGCGCTGTCATCGCTCCAGATCGTGTCATTCTAAAATCAGGATCCATTGATAGGCCGTTCGGTCACGCGGCGCAGACCTTTCCAACAAGTGAAGAGGGTTTTTAAAGAGGGTTTTTGGTTTCCACGCCTGCTACCTTGAACAGTCACAGGAAGTTTAGCTATAAATGGAAGCTTGCTCCTGCATTCAGCGCTTTATTTCAAGGATATAATTCCCAGCACGCGTATTTATAGCTCTGGGTTCATTCCAGCTTAGACCGGGACCTATCACTTTCCCTACAAACACACAGCGGCGGTGGGGAGACGCGTTGTGCGTGTGCGATTATATTTGGGTGAGAACGTGTAGTGTACGCCCCCTGAGTCATTTGTCGCAATAGAAGGGGAGTGTGTGTGTGTGTGTGTGTGTGTGTGTGTGCGTGCGTGTGTGTGTATCGCATGTGTGCTTGAGGCCACGCCCACAGGAGCACAGCCACTCCGACGGTCGGATGGCCTCGCGCCACGGTTCTGCCTTCCTTGCCGCTTCACATATTAACTCGCCCTCCCACTCCATCAGTCAGCTTGACACCAATCAGCGGAGAATCCGCTGCAGAATAATTTTACCGACGCCTCACCAGTCTCAGAAATACGTGGAGCCCTCTTTATATACCTGGCTCTGCTCGAGGACACACTCCCTCGAAGCCAAATCCAGAGGGGGGGGCTTCTCTTCGCCGCCGACAGGGAAGGTTGAACGGCCGTATTAAGCAGGGGTAATTGAATGTAGATGTAACCGCGCACGGTTTAGCGTGGGGATTAAACCCTCGCACCTCTGCTCTCTCAGCCGTGCGTTTCTGGTAAAGAGGCTGGTGAAGTTCGACCGCGGGTGGAGAGAGGACATATTTGGAGTTCAGGGTGCCGCGAGACCGCTACAGTTGAACTCGGTTCATTGTTATTTATCATGAGTGACGGGCGAAGAAAAACTCGACACCTTCCTGGTGAGCAATGGAGCTGTCTTATTACCCACAGTTAGGAAGCCAACTGGGTGCTTACGAGAGTGCTTTTCTGAAAAAGACAGAGATGAGCTCGCAATTCATTCCTCTTTTCTTTTTTTTACTCTTCTCGGGAGATTTCCTTATTTTTAAGGAAATCAGAAGGCAGAGAAGAGATATGAAAAAAAGAGGGCAGATGCTGGATTAAATCTCGACTCGTCCATGAGGATACAGCAGGCTGACATTTGGTGCAAGAGTCTCAACTTGAAACCCATTTTGCAACTTTTTTGTCATTGTACATTAAATCTGACAAGGTGAAGCAGATAGAACCTTATCTTCCTGGAGCGTTGGTATCTTTTCAGGACTCTGCCAGCATTTCTTTCCTATTTGGCTCCAAAGCTTTGTGAACCTTTGCTGTGAACGCAGAAGGTTGTGCGGGGGGACATGGGCGGATCATCATGCCGCTGGAGATGTTAGAGGCGGGGCCATACGTTGGGCCAATAATTGGTTTTGGAGCATAATAAAGGGGAGGGTCAAGATATCTTGAGCTGAGGTCAACCAGTAAAAGGAGGAGTACGTAGTCAGATGAGGTCAAAGCAAAGGTGTGAGAATTTACATTGACCGACAAGATGCTATACGCAAATCTTCGAGACGACAAGGACAGGAAAGAGAGAAGGAAGGGAATATAAAAGAGGCAACGCTGTGAATGAGCCACGAAATATAAATAAATTGTTCTTTTAATTGCTCTGACGGGACTTTGCGTACACACAAGCAGGTTTGGCAACGCACAGAGCAAAACCAACAAGACAAGAAAAGTGAGAGGAGGGACGAGCAGACAGAGCCAGAGAGTGGACGGAGGGGGATGAAGAGAGACAAAGTCAGAAAGACAGAGACTAAGAGGGCGACTATGTCTCCATTTCCACGGAGCCACAAGCCGAGCTAGTTTCCACCAATTACATTCATGTCAGTGTGCGTCCTGGATTCAAAATGCAACAACAGCCTAGAGGGGTCTTCACGCTCCTGGTGCACACTCAACAACTCTCCCTGCCTGCCACTCCAGCTTTCTTTGCTACACACACACACACACACACACACACACACACACACGGACATGCGCACACACGGACATGCACACGCACATCCACCCACACGTGCAGTTGCTGTATATGCACATATCACACCCGCACACTTAATAATCTCATCACTCCCTCTAGCTTCGTCTCTCTCTTTGTCACCCACACACACACGCGCGTGCACACACACACACACACACACACACACACACACCTACCAGCCAGCCAAACACATTACCGCCCCGTATCCACTAACACACACTCACACACAAATCTCCTCTGTCACTTCCCTCCACTGTCTTCCAATTCCATTTCTCTCACTCTCTTCTCCTCAGGCTCTCCATCTATCCATCCACCCCCCTACTTGTCTCTCATTCTGTCTGCACACACACACACACACACACACACACACAATACGTGCATGTGTGGGTCTCCGTGCGTGTGTGCCCTCCTCTCTCAGATGAGGCCGGTGATTGCAGGAGATGGAAATGAGGAATGGCGCCGATTGATGATCGCGCCGGTGACAGCCAAGCAGCAAGCTAGAAGTAGGGCCTTCATTATTAGTGGTAACAATAACAGCAACACTCGGGCCATAATTGAATGAAAAGGGCGCTGGCAGCCAGACTTGAGAACTGGAGGTGGGCGCGGAAAAGAAAAAAAGATGGACAGTGGGTGGGAGTGATGGCGAGGTAGAAAGATGATGACAGAGAAGCTGAAAAAAGAAGCAAAGAAATGGAAGTGGGTTGTTGATACAGGGAGGGAGGGAGTGTAAATGCACAGAGAAAGACAGGGGAGGGGGAAATAACAGGGAGACATGAGGTGAAGTGGAAAGTGTGAAAGACAGTGGCTCAGAGAGTGCTCTGGAGGCAGCGTGACGAGGCGCGCAAGAGAAGCGCGAACAATTTGAACATTATTATTGAGTGGAGAGATTAATAAATAATTGAAAACATTCTGTTGGAGCGGCGAAGTCGGGAGAAATGAGGGTTATAAAGCAGAGCGGGGAGAAGTACAGAGGGGAAGTGCAGACGCAGAGAGAAGGAAGTAAAGACATAGAGGGAAATATAGGCATAGAAAGGAAATGCAAGTGGAAATACAGGCAGAGAAAGGACATACAAGTGGAAATACAGGCAGAGAAAGGAAATACAAGTGGAAATACAGGCATAAAGAGAGAAATACAGACAGATAAATCAATACAGGCATAGAAAAGAAATAGAGGCAGATAAGAAAATACAGGCATACAGAAGGAAATACAGACAAAGAGAGAGAAATACAAGCATATAAAGGTTTTACAGGCATAGATAGGGAAATACAGGCGAAGAGGAGGAAATACAATTACCCATTTCCTTCCAGATACGTTTTTATTTAGTTTGCTCTCGTTTTGATTGCCTGGACTAAATTGGTTTCACCTGTTCGCTATTAGTCCCGCCCACCTGGCCTTTGAGTTACAGATCATTCCTTCTGCTGCCTCCTCTTCAGTTCGTGTGCTTGGGTCCAACCGGGCCTTCCTGAGTGGTATTACCTTGGAGGTGAATGGAATTATAGTCATGGTGTTCACAGCAAAATAATAATTCAAAAGAAATATAATTAATCTTTGATTCGGTTCTTTTTCACTTTAGAGTGGAAACTGCTTATAGTGATCAAGTCTGCCCGGGTCAAATAAGCAGATGATTATTATTCTTTTTTCCCCATTTCATTTCTCATGCAGAGTAGTATATAGTAAGGGAAACTGTTTCAAAATTATTATTTTTTGGTATGCTTTTCATTTGACAGTACTGTGTACTGTATATAAAATATAGCTCCCTGTCGGCCTGCTCAAGGCGATATTACGTTACGTTACCAGGAAAGAAGGTAAGTGCACGTAAAGCATTCACAGGGAGGGCAGTCGATTATCCAGATAAAGAAGAACACAGATCCAGGAAGACGGGTTGTTGTTGAAGTTTTTCAATGCTGCGACCGCCACAGACTCTATTCTATTCCACTGCATTGTGGCGGACGCAGCCATCTCTAAAGCTCGGCACACAAAGCCAAAGCTATCTATAGAGTTACTTGCCAAAGGTCAGTATATATATCTATATATATATACAAATATATACATAGATATATATATATATAAATATATATCTATATATAGGTATATATAGATATAGATAGATAGATAGATATATTTCAGTGAAGAAAGCAGTTAAATGTATCAGGACTGTGGCTAAAGGTGATGTATGATGGACAGCTGCACAAGACATCTTTAAACTGCTATTAGGACACACACGTGGTGATAAGTGTGAGGTAGAGATCTGCGGTGGGTTTACGGTTCAATTTATCTCTGTGAATTCGGGAGTAAACATGAGATGGCAGTCGATGTGCACCCCGTTTCTTTTGACAGACTTGATTTAGCATTGTAATGGCTTCAAATCCAAAGCCTCTAATCAAATTGTCACGGCGCGCCGCGAACATGCTAACAACGCAGTGAAGACTGGCCCAGGGATCCTGCTTAACGACATCATCGCTCATGTTAATAACACAACGCGCTTTTCTTGATGCCCTTTTCCCTCTCTCTCTCTCTCTCTCTGCTAGCATTAAAAAAGACAGCGAAAAACGTAACTAAGGAAAAATCTATTTTCCCATCTGCACCTTGTTTCCGCTCCCGAGAAATTTATTAATAAGTGTCAAATCATGCATTGCTTGATATGAAGGGAAAAAAAAAACAGAGGAAGGAGAGAATTGAAGAAGGAAATGGAATTGAGGTTGTGAGGAAGGGGAACAGGGCTCTGATGAAAGGAGGAGTGACGGGGCCGGAGGTAGGGGGCTGAATATTGATATAGCGATAATGTCTAACTGAAGAATGGGAAAGAAAAAAGAGAGGAACGAAAAGACAGACAGGTCCGCCGGCCTGCACCTGAGGTGGCTTAACGACAGAGGGAAGCTCTCTGGTGGCAACTGTCCTGAATCTTTCATGAACGCCTTCACGGTGAGATGGCTGAGAAACACCTCGCCCATGTTCCTCTGAGAGCAGCCTTTCATTAGCCCCTCCCCCGACCCGAGGTGAAAACGTCCAAGGAGACGAAGCCAGGAGGAAATAAAAGTCAAAATTGTTTTCAGAAAAGGGGGCCAAAAGAGAGTTAATACTGAGGAAGCGTGTGAGTGTATTTATGGTCCTCTGAAAAATAAAAGCATTCGGCCTTTGCTGTTGGGAGCTGTTATGATGGATCTTGGGTAATGGAGTTTTGATGGATGAGGTGGTGTCTGGCCAGTGCTGGGCTCTGAGCGGAGAGCGACTGACTCCACGATGATATCTGACCACCAGAAATTACAGCATCTTCTGCTTCTGGCTCTCCATACCCTACTGCGTTTAACTCTCTTGCTAAATTGTTTAGGTATGTAATATTGAATATCCCATAACCTTTTATAAGTGCTGTAAAACCGACTGCAAACCCGTAGAGACAAAACCACCGCGGAGCTTCGGAAATCCACTTTCCCTGTGATCTCAAACATGCCGAAATTCCCTTTTGGCCGTCCTGCTTAAAAGACTGCAATTAGCCGAGGTAAAATGATAATGTTTTCGACTTTAGCGTCCCATTGGTAAACATTGCCGTTAGGATCAATTAACCGGCGGCTAATGAGCAAAGTGGGGGTTCTGCCTCAATATTGCTCCATTGTTCATTGGCGATTTTTAATTAATGGGTTTTGAAGTAAAAATCGCAAAAGTTTTTAATTGTTTTTCTTTTCGATTTGAGGGGAGGGACGAGATCAGAGTGTTAATTATAAAGCAGGGGCTTTAACGTGAGGAGGATTTCGACTTTTAATTAAAGAGGAATTTGATGCGACCAACAGACTATTGCCACACATTCCCCGTTATTCTCCCCTTCTTCCTTGCCATCGGCCTGCCTTCTCCTCCCTTTCGCAGCCTTCCATCTTGTGCCACTCATCTCGCTCTCTCCCAACGCTGTATGGTGTTGATGCCCCCCCCTCCCTCCCATCTCTTGCAGGGTGTCGCTATCAGAAGCCGGATTAGAGACTTTGAGAGCTCTGCTCTGCTCTCAAAGTGGAGATGAGGCCGGGGTGGGGGAGGCCTCGAGGAGACGGAGCGAGAGCAAAGGGGGGGACGGCTCTGTCACTCCATCGGATTTCCAAGATTGAATTAGTGAGCTTTAGACAAATCAGAGCCCTTTTTGGTCATATTCACAATGTCGCTTTCTCCATTTTCCCTCTTTTCTTCTCTCCCTTCCGTCTCCCACTCACACAGCTTTTCCACTTCCCCCGTCTGCCCTCCCGAAACAGCGCATAAGAATGTTTTCATACCAGTGACAAATTAGGCTGAAGTGATTAGCGTGGTGTGAAACGTGATTACATACTGTAGCTACGCTGATTTGCCGAACAGATGCCCTCTACCAGCTAGACTGGTAGGTTACCGTGTTAAAGCCGGTCTCCCCCACAGCTGGGGATCCCAGCAGACTCGCACAGGTTAATTGCCTTGATTGTATTGATATAGCTCTCCAACGCACCGCCGGGGAATGCAACCGGCGGCCCATTTGTTATTGCGGTAGCTGTGCGCACGCTGGTCACACACCCTCGCACACAAACACGCATTTGAGGAAAACAGCCCGTCTTTACATAAATAACAGAGGACTGAAAAGGGATGGCTGCTGGGAGGCATGCAGCGATGACGCGGGACGTGTTGGCTAACGACGCCGTCACTTTTGACTTAAAAAAAAAGTATTGATGACTAGAGTTGTCAAAATTAGAGGGGCACAAAATGCGTCAATCATCAGAATTAATAGGCCAGGGATGTAACTTCTATCAGCGGCAGTGAGATGTCACACAAAGTGTGGTTATTTTTCCCGAAGAGCCACATCGGCAGGGGGTGGAATAACATGAAAGAATAATAACTAGAGAAACGGCTGACCTCCTGTTGTCTCACCCCTTCCACCCGTGTTGCTGTGATTACACCAATCACTGTCATTAGCATTCCTTGCGATTAATGTGATTTCTCATGCTTTGTTGCAGGCATGCTAATGACGAGCAACCAGCTCCCTGTCTCCTTCCAGCAGCACACACGCTCCACAGCTTAACCCGACTCCTCCAGCTGTACTGTAATAATCCACTCCTGATTAAGGCGACAACCTGACCCAGCATTCATTCGCGCCGCGATCAGGCCTTATCCATTTTAGCTCGGCGCGAATCTCATCTCTCATCCATCTTTCCCTCGCCTCCACTCATCTCATTTCCCCCTGTCTCCTGTCCCCCCCGCCCTCCAGAAAACAGGGCAGAAAAGAGGAGGATTTGGGATTACTGCATGCCAAGCTCTCCCTTCATCCCTGTATCTTTTTTAACTTTGTTACTTCTAGTCACGCGCACGGTCCCCTTATCTGTTTATCCCACTCTTGCTAATCTTCGTTTTTTTTTTTTTTTTACCTGTTCCCATCCCTTGCTCTCCGCATTAATGCCTTTTGTTGCCTCTATCTGACTCTTACCGTCTCTAACTCTGGGCTCTTTACTCAAGGTTTCACTTCAATTGTATGCTCTTCTACCGAGCACGGGAACCACATTAAGAGGTGCATTTTGGCCAGTAGCGATAGTCCTGCGAGTCCTATCCTCAGTTCTGCTATGATTGCAACGCTCATGCTAAAACATTAAAATAATGAACGTGAACATGGAATTAAAACGGCTAAGCACCAGCATGTTAAAGCTGTGAGCACATGAGCATGCTGACATTAGCGCCGTTGAGCTCACACCACGAGCGACACAGTGATGTTCTACAAGCCGTTGTCAGTGGAAGCCGTCGACACAGCTAGCATAACAGAGCAGCGAGCATGACTGTAGGGTTGGTAAAATGCAGCAGCTCACCGTTCAGCAATGGCCGTTATTTCAATACACTCTTAATGTTCAGAACTAAACAGCATTTTAGTTGTTTTTTTCAGCATCGCTCTCTCTTTTCTACTTACGGATTCACACTATTTCCAGGCTTTTAGTTTTTTTTCTTTCAATCCTTAAGGCTCACTTGACGCAGGATAGCATTCATCATGATTATGCCGCTCTGATAATGAGAAAATAGTGGAATTATTATTCATTTGTCGCTCTTCATCCGCTGGGACTGCAAAATGTAAATGGGCGTCCTCTCATGTGGCACGCTGGCTTATGTGCAATCAAAGTGTGATTCAAAGTGAATGTGCATGGCGTTTCTTTGAAACTTAGTAGAGTTAGTCATCCATGTAGCTTTGTGAAAATGGCCTTTATTCTTTGCTGAATGTAAAACTACGACCTGGAATTCCAAATTATGTAGCGCTGGAGCATAATCCAGCATGAAGAGCATTCACAGCACAGGGATGTTATTTTCCCAACAATAGCACTTGTGGCTAAGGGGTTTCGCTAATGAAGTTGTTTTTTTCTTCTTTTTTTTCTGAGCCACAAGCTACTTTTATCGGCACAACTTGGAGAAAAAAAAAGCAACATATTTAGATTTTTGCAACTGCACCTAATTATACTGGTGGTTGCTCAAGCGTCGCATGTGTTTCTCCTGAGCTCAGTCTGTGCTTTTAAGTAAAATGCTCCACAGGGGGTTTGAAGTCGAAAATAACATCAGGTGTGCATCGGACAAAATTTGTGTTTCCAAGCTCCCCACCACACACACACACACACACAAACACACACACACACACACACACACACACACACACACACACACACACAGAGCACACAGAGTTTTATGCATGCTAGAAAATTAGAACACAAAATGGTACATAATGGGTTTCTAATCCGAACATGCTTTAGTAGTGTCGCTTAGGACCAAGAGAGAAAAGATGTATTTTTGGTATGGTAGACGATGTCAACGTAGGAGAGAGTTTCCTGGCCTTTACCTTTGCCGTTTTACGAATCCCTCTTTGTGGTGCCGTAGGCCACCAACAGTGTGCACTGGTGCCTCTGTTGATGGTTGTGATAAGTGCTTTCTGCACCCCTGAAGGGTAGAGGGGGAGTTTGAAGTGCCATTGAGTACGATCGGCAAAATTCATAAAAACTCGAAAGCTGAAAAGGTTTAAAATGAAAAGCTGCTTCTGAAAAAAAAAATTGTACGTGTAATAAATGCGCGCCTTTCAATAGCGAACAGTATTTTTTGAACAACCCGACGCCTTGAAGCGTTGTGTCGGATTCAAGGTTTTAATACCTGCTTCGCTTCAGAGTTTGTGCACACGATGGACAGCGAGCAGGTAAGGACACGGCTCAGGGTTAACAGGCCGGGCTGAATGCAAAAGTCCCCAGAGCCTTTTGAAGTGAGAGCCAGGGAAAAAAAATAATCTAAGAGTGAGAGGTGAAAATGGAAAGAGAAAGAGAGGGTGGAGCCGCAATGACCTCTGCAGTTGTGTTGATGACATGAAGCAGAGTCAGAGGAGAGACGAAAGAGAAGAGGGGAGACTAACTGAGCAAGAAGAAGGATTAAGAAAGCAGCTGGCGAGGATGATCCAGAGGGGAGCGAGGAGGAGGGGGGGGGGGGGGTAGAGGAGAAAGATGGAGGTGGAAGAAAAGGAGGTGCGAGAGATTGATGAGGGAGAGTGAGAAACTAATTCTCACTTCACTCTGGGCTGGAAGATTAAGGAAGATTAGAGAGATAAAGTGAGGGTGGGAGAGAGATGGGGTGATAACTTCTACCACATGCCACAGAAAGATCTTTGAATGCGTAATACCCAGAGACAGAGAAGCAGAGAAAGGGAGAGAAAGAGAGGGGGAGATTATGAAACGGAGTGAGAGGTTAAAAAAAACAAAACAACAACAGAGCACAGAGTAAATGCATCAGGAAGGGAAGGAGGAGTAAGACAAAGAGCTTGAGTGACAGGAGGATGGATGGATAAGAACAGGAGTAAATCAGGCTCAGAGGGGTCCTAATAGTAGTGATCCGTGAGCCTACAAATGTCCTTTATATTACAAGCCATTTCTACCACTGCGCAGTAATCCATGCCATGGGAGCATGGAGACCAGAATCCAGGTCATCTATTTACCTCACCAGCACCCGCTCTCACTGAGACTTCCCACTGGGATTCATTCTCTTATACTGTGCAAGTCTCTGTGACGGTATCTTTTACATTCTGTTCTTTGACTTGCAAAAAAAAAGAGAAGGGGAAACCTATTTTCCATTCCCTGCCACTGACATCTATTTATTCACTCTCTTGACTGTTGGTGCAACATTTCAACAGCTATAGGCTGCCATATATTTTTTAAGTAGAAATGTGGTGGTAGGGTGGAATGAATGCCAAAAAGAAGACACACGCAGGCGGTTTACACGCAATGCATAGGCTCTCGCACACACAACACGGCAAAATGTTGACAGCTGTGCGTGTCCCCGTACGCGGCCGCTGCCACAGAAGTTTCTGTTGGGCAAGGAGGTAAAGAAAGAGAGGGAGAGTGCTGCAGTGGCAGACTCAATCCGTCATGCAGGATTACAGTGTAAGCTTCTCCACGGCCATAGATGTGGTTTTTATGGGAGAAACACAGGGCTTTTCTGAACCTTGCTATCCCTGCTCCGTATCGGAAACAAAGGCAGAGGGCGGAGAAGGGTGGAGGGGATTCTCCCCCTGCGGTCCTCGCTGTCTGATGGCTGCTATCTTCATCCCCGGGGTGTCCGGGGGACATGTTGGAAGCCGACCTGGGCTCCCACCTCGGTGCCCACTGCGCGCCGGAGGTGGGATCAGCACTGCGCCAACGCCGAGGAAGAGGTGACCTTGGAGAGACTCGCGGCTCCGCTTCTTTTTTAAGCTGCGATTGGTGTGAAGTCTTTTATTTTAGAGGCTATTTCTGCTTGTGTGTGTGTGTGTGTATGTGTGTGTGTCTTGTATTGTGTGTGTGTGTGTGTGTCTGTGTGTCGATCAGCCCCCCGCGTCTTAGATTGAATTTCTATTCCCAGTGCTGGAGCGGCGCCAGAACATCCCAAACATTACACAGCATGCATGTACCCCGCAGAAAGAAATCGCCCTGAAAATACAACACCGCCAAACTTTGATCTCCGACACGCAACACCCCACCGAGACGGGCAAACTCGGCTTGGAAATCTTCCTTCAACATACACCCACAGCCTTGTTGTGTCGGTTTGAACTAGCAGGGAAGGAGGTCCCGTTCACTACCGTGAATATTGTTGGAAAGCAAAATAGTGAGCCGCTTGCCCACGTAAAGCAAAGGGTGCCGTTTCAGCTGACGACTGCCCCTTCGGCACTGCTGGTGCTTCACGGGATGTTGCGCAACATCTTGCTACACAAAGCCCTCCGTTTTAATTTCCACATCCTTTATCCGATTCCTCACCCAAGGTGGCCCCGCGCATTCAACCTGCCAGAGACAGCGACTTAAACATGCCGCAATCTGCTCCGTCTCAGTGAGCCGCTGGAAACTAAACAAAGCAACAAACTGACCCAAATAGAGAGAGACAAAGGCAAAATGAATTTGAGATTGGGGCCACATCATTAGAATTACAGAAATATTCTGTCAGTTACGATCCAGAAGCAGGAGAAGACCCAGGGAGCATAAAAGTCATACTAAAACGCGGGAAGATGGGAGGGTGGGGGAGGATGTGGGGGGGTTATGCTAATAAGGCCGGGACTTCAACGAGGGGGATTAAAAACTGTGACAGTTTAGGCTTCCAGGCCCACGTGTTCGCACAACGTTCAACCAGCTCAGCGGGCTACGATAAAGCAGCAGGACCCAACAACATCCTTGGGATAGATGATTCTGACAAAACACAGATAACGAGTCGGTGGTGAATTGATGTGAGCGAGCGGGGCACCGCGTTCTATCTTTGATTCGGCCAAGCGGCGGGCCCGGCGAGAGGAAGGCCGACGCAACCAAACGATAGAGGCATGGTCACTAATTTCCTCCAATTATTTCTACTTTTCTCTTCCGCCATTCGCTGTTACGGTCAGGGTCCATCCGCCGGGACGAGACTTCCTGCAGATGTTTCACATTAAGTTTTAAATGTGAGGCAGGGAGTGTTGAGTTTCATCGACGATACCTCCAGGGGTCCTAGGGAGGGTACCAGGGGCCATGAGTGGAAATTACGATTTAATGAATGAATTATATGGATGGATTTTATAAAGTCCTATAAGTGTATCCCAACTTTTTGGATGGCGACTGCTTGGTGAAGCAATGTCTTCACGGGACTCGTCATCTCAGGCTGCTTGGCTCCGAGTCTTGACCCATTCATTATTTTCTCCCTCATAAATTTTTGCCCTCATATTTTTTTTCCCCCATAAATTGTGTTTGAAAACATTTTTAGAGGCCTCAGGGATTCATCCTGAAGCCTCTTGTGATGATACAACACCCAGGCTGGGCAGCGTAAAAGCCTGACGTCACAGAGGAAGGATGATGCCTCCCACAAAGGGCAATAACAAAGTCCTCATCCTCTAAGGCATTACGTGGTGTTGAACACACAAAAAGTGACAAAAGTAGCTGTGTGAATAATAATAAAAAAGAGCCTCTTAAACTCAATGCATTTGGCTTGGGCACTGGCTTGAAAATGAATAGAGGCTATCTCTGCAACTACAAGGTCTATTTGAATAATCTCAGTATAATAAGGCAGCACTTGTGAGATTCCTGCAGAGGTGTAAGAATCAGTATATATGTGTTACAGGCTATATGTAAATGAAGATGGAACGGAGCATAAATACAAGATATCCGCTGAACATAACTTGATATTTTAGGGGGAATATCCCTATGGAATGGTGCAGTTGCAGCTGAAAAACCTCCAGAAAACCACAACACAACATCTGAACATCACATGTGCACAGAATATTGCTGATAATATCAAGCAAAGCAAAGTTAGAGAGGTTTTAAATTGAGGATGTTAAGGCAGAATCTTCAAATTGGCCATTTAGGTACATATGGGTACCATCTGTGCCATTTGAAATGTTAAGTGTAAAACTCATTTTATTCTCATTTACACAAAACTGTCGGCATGAATTCCATCTAAATACACTCAATCAGACCTTTAGACATGTTCCCATTCAAAGAAAACCGTAACCTCTTGGTCCATTTGGACAGCTAAAATCCTTCAGTATGAGTGCAGTACCACGGTTCCTCCAACAGATGGAGACATAGAAGGCTGAGGATAGGCTACTTCTTGCTGGAGGAAGGCCGTGTGCAAATGAACGCAGACGGCTGCTAGTTCAGTGCCACGTGTTTGCATGGAGGCGCATGAAGTATAGAAAAATTGTTTGAACCGCCATGTTGGCACTTACTAGTCGCTTGTTAGCATGTTTTAGCCGTGTACTCATCTAGTTGCCTGGTGTTTGAATTGACGTTCAGGTAAAAATGGTCATCGTGAGCTTTCAGTCGCCCTTCTTCTTATGCTGTGTATATGAAGGACATATATGTTCCTAAATGTTTACTTGTCTGGTGTTTGTTGCGATGTGCTCAACCGCACCGGATAAGGAGCCTACAGCGACAAAGCAAATCCTGTCCACCTTCTCACCTTTGCACACCGAGTCAATTGGTGCTTGAAGAGGATGTCCTGCCACATTGTTTGTGTCTGAAAGTTAAAAATACATAAATGAAAGCCTGACTGAATGTCATAAAAGTACAGGGGCTGTCGACTTTCTTTTTTTTTTTATACAATCATTTAAATCATACGCCAAATTAAAAGCCTACCAAAAAAACATTCAATATAAACCAAACCCCTTTTTTTTCCAGGGTTCATTCCTCTGGTGCTACTGAGCAAACGCCCTTTTATGTATCGTATCACGCACTGGTTGATGCAACTCTCACCACCTGGGAATAGTGGAACCCTAAACCCCGAACACCTGCGGAGAGCTCACTCAGAGAAAGTTTTTGGTGCACAGCAGGGGCTTATCGATTCCATCAGAGGGCCATTAAAAGCTCAATCTCGTCTCCTTCCAGTCGCCGCCTGCCCGGATGGGAGATAAACATGAAAAAGATCCCTAAATGTAAATTGAAGAGAGAGCGAGAGAGAGAGAGAGAGTCGGGCCGATTAAGGTGGAACATTGACTGTCATTATTCACTCTCCCTCTTGGCCAATAGCCTTGGTGCTATCCTACAATGTGCCATATCTCCCCGGTAATTCATCACACATTATCACCACCAACCTTGGGTGTGTTGTGTTTATTCATCTCTGAAACGACCCTCTCTCACCTCTCCCGTGTCCTCTCCACCAGCCTCAGTGCCTCTCCCTCGAAAGGAACGCCCTTGAAAAGTAAACAGTAGTGTGTGTGTGTGTGTGTGTGTGTGCGTGTGTGTGTGTGTACGGAGGGGGGGGAGGGTCATTAAATCCAGGACAAAACATCTTCAAGTGCTATGCAGTAAAGTTCCTCTCCTCCCAATAAAAGGACTAACTTTATGAACCTGATCTATGATGCTTTGCGGCCTACGGAGATGATGGAGGAGCACACTATGAGATTACGCCGAAACGCTCCGTTTTCTTACAATCTGTCCCTGACAGCTTACAAGAAAAGTTCTAATTCTTTTGCGCACATCTGGATACACACTTCATCCACACCAGACAAGTCCATCTGAAATTCTCAAGGTCTTTTGCGGGAATGTCAGCCAGCGTGTTGACAGGGTCAGATGGCTTTTTGATGTTGCACACGCAGCCAGGCGGAAGAAGAAGACAGAGGGGCGTGATCGGCATCAGATGTAATTTCGGTGACTGCGTCGGCAGCTGATGACTCACCGTACAGAGAAAGGCATGGAAGCCCGCGCTGCTTCCTGGGTAGAAAGAAGTGCGACTCAAACCAGACAAAGAAAACCTCCGCCTGACCTTTAGCGCATGAAGATCATTAGAGCTGATCAGCGGAGAAGCGGCACGTGGGCCCGGAGGTGGGGAGATGTAGTTGTAGCTCAGTAACGCCGTAATCATTTTTGGTGGCCGTGTGATGCAGGATCATCCACCATGAAAAGAACATTATCTTTTAATTATTTTAAATAGAGCGCACAATATTTCACCTCGGCTCTGGTGTTCATAAGTCATAAAAATGACTCGGACTGCATTTAAGATTAAATCAACTTTACTGTTTTATGTAAAATGCTGTAGCCACAGTAGATATGATCACATCTAATTTAAAGTTGAAGATATTCCAAGGGACATCTGAAGCCAAGCATCTCATTACTTTCAACAGTACGTTCCATTTGAACTGAGGTTTTACGGCGCGTGATGTTTATGGATTGTGTCCATTTGCCTTTTGATGAAGTCCTTGTCCGTCACGCTCAAGATTATTTTTAACCAGTGCCAATAGGGCGTTTCACAAACTATCTTTATTCGAACTTGACTCCGTTAGCGGCTGATGGCGCTGCAGCTAAATCTAACTTTGAATTACATTTGAGCTTTTTTTTCTATTAAGGTCGATGGAGACATTTTTTGTGTGGGCTAAAACTTTGCGGTCCAGCAAGCTGACAGGATGTATCCAGCCCGTTTTTGGCGGTGGCAAAAACAAGCGTTTTCATTGGACGGTGTGCCGTGAGCAATTACATATCATATCAACCCGTTTAGGGTTCTTTCTCAATACTGGACCCATTTCAAAAGACGTAAACCCAAAATAAAGCTAAAAACATGGGAAAATAAGGTTCAGATTGAAAAAAACACAATTTTAATGTCAAATACGTTCCTCATCACTGAGCTCCGTTGTGGTTGTGTTCAGGGTCTCACAGCATCGGTTTAGGTTCAAGAACGATTATTGTGTTGGTTTAATACAGAAAAAGTCTGAAGTGACTTGAATCACGAGACAAAACGTGATAATTCACAGTGAACCAAAAGCACAATCTTTCCCAAACTCAAAGTTTTTTTGTTTGTCTAAACTTAGCACTTGGTATCGCATCCTTCTTCATATACCCAGAGTTCAGGTATCGGCATCAAGGGAAAAAAGATGTTGGTCCATTGGTGGGTTATTAATAATGAAAATGCCCAAGCAGCACAGTGCTTTTATGCTGTTCACTACCCTCTTCTCTTCAACCACCACCTCATCCAAATTTAGCTTTTCTGCTCTTTTGGCTGAAACAGACTCAGACAACTAGCCTCTGAGGGTTTCAGTCGTCTGTTCTCAGCTTCACTGTTTCCATGCTACAGCTTTTAGCAAAGAGACCATTTAGACACACACCCCTGCCACTTCTGCATGCTTTATAATTTTAAAAGGCGTGAACCATGGATCCAGAATATCTTTGTAAATCCGATTGCGCACAGTGGGTCAAGGCTGTCACTGTTGGTGCAGCCGCACACTCTGAGCCAGCACTTTACCTTAGACTGAGGACTACTTGAACCCATGCCAAGGCAGTAAGATATGGGCAACAAATGTTGTCCCTGTCCTGACCTACTGGCACATCTCCTGGCATTGTGATTCTCTGGGCTGCTGTGGAGATTTATTTGATCTTTATGGCACCTCTCAGAGTTTATATACTGTGGCCTGAGACAAAACAGCAGCTGGGGAGGTTGCTTGAAGTGGACCCGGCTCTCTGGAAGTCCAAACATGTCTCTACAATGACAAAAGAGGCAGTACAATTTAGCTAAAGGACCCAAATAACATCAGGTGGATAGCAGAACTAGACATTTCCAGCTACTAAGTCTCAAAGGAACAGTATGTAGCCTTTTGGAGGATTCATTGGCAGAAATTGAATATAATATGAAGAAGTATGTTTTTCTTTAGTGTATAATCAATGCATCGTAAATACTGCAACGCCCGCACAATGTCCGCTCAGTGGCACAACCACTGGCCTACATAAGAAGTGGGTTCTCCTCACGGAGCCGGCCGCCATGTTTCTACAGTAGCCCAGAACGGACAAATCAAACACCAGGCCGACATCGTGCCATTCGTTTTAACACTATCCCTTTAACTAGCGAACAAGTTTAAAACGGTGCGACCTCGCTTTGGTAAATCAACAGCTCCGTGATTAGCGCGAGCTGGAAAGGATTTACAAATAGCTGGCGCGGCCCAATCCTGCTTCTTACAGTAGGAATGTTTTTTTTTTTTAACACGACTGAACCCTCTCGTGTTTGCTGTTTTCATTGCACACACACTCTTGCCGGATGCTCGACAAGCCTCCCGACTCCTGCCACTTAATGTAACCCCATTGATCTAGCAGAGAGCCAAGCAAATCCAAAGCCCCCCTGTCGCAGCTCTGTTACACTGAGTCTCTTTAGTCTTAATCTCACCAATAGGCAAACAGCCACCCATAAGCGGGCTGAATTTCACAGCTCTTACACCATGCAAAACTGTAAATTCATTCCGCTGTTTGTCTTTTCTTTTTCTTTCTTTCTTTTTGACTGTAAAGCTGGGGCTGTCACATTGTTTACCTGCTGTTGCTCCTTCACTCGTCCCACACAAACCTCCAGCCTCCAGGGAATGATCTGATGTCCATATAGACGCTGGCGCTACGTACTCTCCCGTGGGAGGTTAGGACCGGCTGTCAGTATATCAGCGAGGCTGAGACAGAGACAAGGCCGGGGACAGAGGCGAGGGAGGTACTCTCATACATTAGCGGACCAAAGCCCCAGCTGCTTTTTTCACCTCCTCACACGCTGACAGGTCCTTCCTTTCATCTGCCAAGGTTCAAGGCGAGGACGGAGCTGCTTTATAGGGCTTTGCACTTAAAACTACCAGCTCCGTCTTCCAAGGAGGACTCGCCCCCCCCGTCTCCCCTCTCCCTCCCTCCTCACCAAACACTCCCTCCTGCTGCTACCGCCCCAGTCCACCTCCCACAGTCATTCCCATGCTCTTCCTCCATCTCCAGTCTCTTTTTTGGAGCTCGCTTTTGCTTCTTCCATGCATAATTCCTTTGGTGTGAGAGAGTGCTACCCTTTTCTTCTTCTTTGACTTCACTACGTCCAGAGAGGCAGTCCTCACAGCTTTCCTTGGATATAAGAGGAGGATTTCTGTGTGTCCACAGTATTTAGGTTTAGTGCGTGTATGTGTGTGTCTTCTCAAATGTGTGTTTGAAATGGCTGGATGAATGTGGCTTTTTGTCCAGGCATTATTTTCTAATTTTCTTTTTTTTTAAATGTAGAAACAAATGTTTGTTTTTTTTCTCCTTCTTTCTCCGGAGAGTGTTTTGTCAACAGGGCTTGAAGTCACACAGCGAGTGCTTGTTCATTGTTGTGGAGTGCGTGCATGTGGGCGTGCTGTCGCCACTTGCCTGTTCGACAGGGGTGACCGAGAGAAAAGCGAGATAGACAGACAGCGGAGGAGGTGAATCGTAATTAAAGTTTTCAGTCTCGTTAAGTTGGTGACAGCTCGCGATCGATGGCGAGGGTCTGCCTCCCATGCTAACGATCGAGAAAAGACCATTTGAATTTTCAGAGGAATGGGACCAGTAAAGGGGAATTAATTAAGATATTTATGGCCCCAATTAATCAGGTCACTGAGAAACCTGCTGTAGATGTACACAACTTACAAAGAAATACAGTACCGATGGTTTAGAACTCTCTGAGAAACTAGCGCCGAGCTGCATTTCCTAAAACTTTAATTAGGAAAGGGGAGCTCCCGGGGACGAGCAACTGTCTCCCCCTATCATCTCTATTTGCTCTACTAGAAATCATGCCACCGTGTACGTACAGGCCACAGGTGAAATCCCCGTTAGCTGCTTCCGCAATGCATGAAAACAACAATCTTGGCACGTTACATGACATAAAACTCTAATGAGGACGTATGAGCTCCGTTGCTCCACGAACCAGAGCACCCAATTATCTTCACTTACTGCTGTACAGTCCGATGCACCCTGGGTAATGTCACGACAATAGCCCTCCCCCAAGGCGGCCACGGCACACAGTGTGAGAGGCTGCGACACGGATCAATATGCCACAGAAATGCCTTGATTCTGCTCCGAGTGGAATTTTCGGCTCGGGAAAATGGTGTAAAAGATAAAAGGGTCGAAGCATAAAAGCATTTTCTTTTTTTCTGTCCTTTTAAATTCTTGCTTCAACAGCGCTTCAAAGAAATCCTCGCATTGACAAAACGCCCCGTGCAGAAGAAAACGTTTTCAAATTTGAGCTCAGCTGGCAACGGCGGCGTGTTGATATTCGCCCCGCGCGCTGCCACCTGCCCCGGGCCTGTTAACAAGGTGCCCGTGGCAATGATTGCCTGGCCATCAAACTCTTCGCTGATAAGTTCCTCTGGGAGAGAGAGAGAGGAGCCCCGTGATTGAATTCACCCCGATCGCCTCCTCATGCTGTACATCCGAGATAACGCTCAGCAAAACCCGGCCTCACAACCTCCCGCGCCGGCCTCCGTGATGTTAATGCATAACTTATTCTGTAAATCTCTGGCCAGCATGTCGCCGCTGGGTCTTCCCTAACTCCCCGATTCATCCCATTTGCCGCATTTTATGATTCGATGACTAGATGTATAGGCCCAATTACGGCGTCGTAGCCCGTCGTGGAGATGGTAGCCGGCGAGACACCTGTCACTTCCAATGTGCCAAGGCCGAGGAAGGGATTGGCTGATTGATTGGTGCCTCAGAGTGCACAGAGGGTGAGGGACGCCGTGACAGGGCTGTGATTGACACAGATGAGGGGAAGGAAAAGAGGATAGGAGCAAGTGGCGGTTAGAGGACAGGATACTAAAACAATGGTCGGTTAAAGAGCAGGGATAGAGGGAGATTTAGGGAGATGGATAGGCCCGAGGATGAGACAGGTGGTGAGTGGGAGAGGTGGGAAAAGAGAATGCAGAGGAAGGGTGGATCCTCGTTTTCTTTTTTCCCATTACTGGTCATCAAAGACTTTACTTAGTGAAAGAGAGACAGAAAGAGAAGGTTGAGGACGTTGAGGAGAAGATGAGAGAGACGAAAAGGGTGAAAAGTATTCCAGGAGGAACATCCTAACTTCAGTCATGCCCCAGCGAATGTGCTGACAGGGTCTGTCTGTGCCACAGTGGAGCAAGTGTCATACGCCAGCTACACCACGCTGCACAGGACCAGATGAAACTGGAACTACTTAACCCATAGCACACAAGTTTTGCCCGATATATATATATATATATATATATATATATATATATATATATATATATATATATATATATATATATATATATATATATATATAAACATTGAGTTTACAGTTTTACAAAGTTAGCTGGTTTTTGTTGACAGGGAAATGTAATTTAAAAAGCCATTGAAGAACACTGTTCAACATGTAAGAGTTGCATGCTGTCCTCTGTGGTTATGAACCAAGCTTTCTGAGGTGAAAGAAAAATAACCTTGACGGTGGCTTAAAGAAGCTGTACTTAACATTCTGAACAATAATACACCGGCAAACAATGATTTGTTACGTAAAGATCTAGTTTTGTCTGGGTTATGTCTATCTGATCAGAGAATAAACTGTGTGATTGTTTGACATCACGGAGGCCGAATGCACAAGCTTTTAGTGTACGTGGCGTGCACCACTGGTTAGCTCACGGTTAGGTCGCTCTGCACCGCTGTCATACGACCCTTACATTTAACTACGGCATCCAGAGCAACAGTGTCGCCTAGAAGCGCAGTACTTGCTCTATGGTTACCCGTCTAGTACACGGCGTCAGCTCTGTTAGGGTCGCCATGGGCCACTGGCCACTGGCAAAGCCGTTTAAAGGCAGTCCGAATGCTCCCAATCTCGAATCTTGCACCTTTTATACACGGGACTTGGAGTTTGAAAGATGTGGGCATTTACCAGGTGGGGAGAAATATTACATAGAGTTGGAATATGGGAAATGGATCCATTATTTTGAGCTTGACTCATGCAAGGGACTAAAAGTCATACAGTAAATAAAAGTCCTTAAACGCTATGGAAGTTCAAGTGCTGGAGTGCTCCTTTAAATTTCTTTTAATTCTTTATTCAACATGTTCATTCCTGTCTTTTTCTGCATAACAATAATAAACATATTGCATAACTGGCACTTAGCCACCTTATTGACTTGTCAGACGTGTAGACTGAGGTAACTGAAATACTACGCTCTTATCTGAAAACAAGCACACTGATTGATATCTGACATTTTCATATGGCGTAGGATTTCCATTTGAGGCTGGAGTGCACGAGAGACACGCTGAAAAGCGTGAGTCAGATGCATAAGAGCCGAAGGACCCTTTCACATTACTCAAGGCGCCGGGTACAGCAAAGTGCATCTGCAGCTTGCGCGCTTGTGTTGGGATTCTGACTGATCAAAGCACAATATTAATCCTGCTAATTAATCACCCATCAAAGTGATATGAAGCAAGCTGGTCCCTTTCTGTGCTGCCGTCCACATCTTTTCTTTTAAATCCATGACAGTTGTTCCCATTAATAGCCGCTCAGAGCGTTTTCTCTCACAGTGTTGCCCTATCTTTTTCCATGTAAGATGATAACTTTGTCGCCGTCTATCTAATAGATATGAGGAAAAACACTTGGGTCATTATGGAGGTATAAATGGGTGTGTGTTCTGGGCCCAAAAAGCCCCTCTGTGCTAGTGAAAATGTGATTGCTGTTCTGCTCAAAGCGCTGTCCTGCCTGTACCTGTCTACGCCGCTCCACTTTTAATTAACGCAGTGCAATGATTACAGTTTTAACTTAATTATCTTTATCTTTATTCTCAGGGTGTCCAACCCTCCGTGGGAAACTGAATGAGACGCCACGGAAGAGCAGTGGGAAAAAAACAACAGAGGCAGGCCTGGTGAAATAGAGGAAGATATTAGCCAGCGAGAAGGGAAAAGAAAAAAACAAAAAAGAGGGAGAAGGAGTGACTGACATCCGCCCTCCAACTCAGTGTGAAGGGCACAGAATGAGAGAGTGAGAGGTGGGGCATAAAAAGAGGGAAAGCAGGAGAGAGAATGAAGACAACTGGAAAACAAGACCTGCCTCACAGCAAACCTTGCTCAAATTAGGACATCTCGGCCCAAGACAAGATGATTACAAGAAATCTGCTCCTGTTGGTTTCCATGTGCCTGTGGGAGGGGCTCGCGGGAGTTGCCTCGGCCAATAAGATTGTACGGAGGAGAGGAGTGGGTGGATCGCACATGCTGAAGCTAGGGGAGAGCAGAGCCGCGGACCAATGGGACGCAAGCGTGGACGCCAATGCGATGCCAGTGGTGACTCTTAGGAACCTGATTAGTCACGAGCAGACGGGTGACCCTGGCTCATTCACTCTTTCCAAAATGTTGCAGAGTCACGCTGCTCCTCCGGCAGCTAACAAGGAGAGGCAAGCTTTCAAGCCCAAGCGTGAGGTTGACTCTGTCAGTAGAAAAGAAGGGACTTTGCACATATTAGGTAGTAACAAGGAGTTAAACCAGGATGTGAAGAAGGTCAAGAACAACACCAAGAATGTTGAGACTCCCGCTAGAACGGGAAGGCCCGAGAAGACGTTTGCGATCCACCATAAACCGGATCCGCACACCAACAAAACCCGGTTCAAATCAGGCTTAAGATCCAGAACCAGACCCGATTTAAATGTCCACACCACAGGTGTGCCGGGAAAGGGATTCAGTATAGATTCAAACCGAAAGCTGAACCTCACCGGCAGCTACGGGGTTCTGAAGCTGCTGTCGAAAGAGAACCTAGTTAGGATCGTCAATTCCCAAATGCAGAGCGCTCCCAGCCTGAGCTTTGCGAGCAAGGGCAGCCGGAGCAGGAAGAGAGATTTGATTGACGTTAATCACGGACAGTTGGAGGCTCAGAGAGTGCCGAGACAAGATATGGCTGTCACTCAGCCTCATGCTGGATTTGATAATCAGACCGCATTTCCTTATTTAAGCGCAGTCACCACCCCGGATCTCAATCGAGACCAGGAAGCCGACAATCGTATTAGTCCACTAAGTGATGTGGACCCAGCTTTAAGTAAAGGGCAGGGCAACTTGGGGAAGCACAATGGCGGCGAGAGCAGGAGCAAACACCTCGTCCGCTTACTGTCAACACCTCGGAGCGAGGTCAGTCTCAGCCCAGAGAAAGAAACGACGATTAGCCAAACAGAACCACCATTTCCATTGACAAAACATCTCCCGCCGCATGTTCCCTCTGAAACAAATGATTCTCCACCGCCTGCGCTGACAGTGCAACCCCTGGGAGTTGGACCGGGGAACAGAGCTGCAGATCCCAATAGAGACCCATTAACGGAGTCAGTTCTCTCTGCTCAAACAGAACTCAGCACAGCTCAGTACCCTGCAGATGAAGACAAGCGACCTGTCAACAGCAGCCATGTCCTGAGGCTCCACCCAGCTCCCGAGTGGAGCCAGGGCGGCAAAGACGGCGGGATGCAAGTTTCTTCCGATCCGGAAAACGGGAAGGGCCTCGTGTTCGAAGAGGCTGAGCCAGAGGAAGGGGAGGAAGGGGAGGAGGAAGAAGCGGAGGAGGTGCGCGATCGCGTGGAAGGGACGGGGCCGCGCTCCCGCACCAGGAGGAGCTGGATCTGGAACCAGTTCTTTGTAATCGAAGAATACGCCGGGCCTGAACCTGTGCTCATCGGACGGGTAAGGAAAAAAAAAAGTTTATATCAATAATTTATCTTTAACAAGGGTTGTGAACTGTTTTGCGAATATTTAAGACACACTTACAAGTCTCCTACATGGCTTATTCAACCTCAAGTCTTTCTCTCGGGTACACATCTCATACAAAAGATGCTTAGCATAATTCAACCCCACAGTCACGCCCCCCGGATTTATGTGTGTGTGTGTGTGTGTGTGTGTGTGTGTGCTTTCCAGGTAGCAGTTAGACTTCAGTGAATCAATGGTTTACTGAGGCACAACAAAAGCCCAAGATCCCCTGTGCCCATGGGGCTAGTCATGATCGCGACCGATCTTCACCCACCAATGGAAATTGACATATCCAGGAGAATTAATGGCTTTACTTTTCCCTTCCACCATTGATCCTCACCCCAAGGCAGAAAGCAAGAGTAGTCCGAGCGTCCCCTCATTTCCCTGTAGGTCAGACCTGTCAGCTCTCCTCCCTCACGGTCAGAGGTCTGCAAGGTCCCGCTAATGCTATTCCATTCAGACTGATTTACACGTGCTTTGACAGGATTTATCATCGCGTTCTCCCCCGGCACAACACACACCGGGCTGTAGTCCTATTGCTCCGCTCTGTAATTTATTAGAACCATTGACGGGGGCCTGTCTGGCCCCCAGCGCCCCGACGCCACTCTCCCTCCTCCTTTTTGAAGCGAAGCAAGCAGACGAGCTCGGAAGGGGTCACGTGGACCGGACAGAAGCCTGTCTCGGAGCTCTTGCTCTGTAATGTCTGCCCTCTTGGTGCTCAGCATGTGGCAACTGTCTGAATGAGCTAATTTATAAACCTGTGTGGCCAGTTTGCTGAGCAAATGAATAGTAATGATCCCTGTGTGACTGCTGCAGCCTGCTGGAGGTCCCAGCCTTAGAAGTTGACGCCGGTGATTAGGAGCTTCGGCTCAGAGAAAGGCCCAGTTTGCGTTGTGTTTTTAAGTTTTAATATCCAGGCGCACACAGCTGGACAGCAGCCTGCAGCCCTTATGCACAGCCTCCCTGAGTGCGCCGACGATTAGCCAACATTTAATTTGGCTATTTTTTGCCTCTGCCCGATGACTGATGACGGTCTGAGCTAAATCCTATGGATCGCCGTGGTGAAGGAGCAAGAGCCCACGATCCAGGGTGCAGATGGTACCGTGTGTAAAGCCATTAGTGCCAATCTGCTGTGTCAAGCAGGTATTTGTGCCAGCACATTGTATGGCACTCAAGGAGGGAACACTGCCAGGCCACACACGTGCCCATATGATAGTGCTGACACTTGGAGTACACCCAGAACGCTATTGTGACTGTGTGTGTGTGTGTGTGTGTGTGAGAGAGTGCTCTGGTGCCAGAGATGTGCATGATTAGTACCCTACTGTAGCCGACAGTGACGGCACACATGAATAATGCTCTTATAGATCTTAATACGCTTATGAATTTTTAATCTCCCTGCTCGGCTTCGGCGCAGCAGCTATAGGTAGAGAGATCAATACGGACACGCTGCCTTGTATTTTTTTCAGGGACCTGATTGTGCTTCAATAGAGAGAGAAAGAGAGAGAAAAAGATAGAGCAATGCAGAGCGTGAAGAAATGGACTGTACTGGCCCGAGCGGCTCCACCTGCCAGATCCAACACGATCCAAATTCCGGCTCAATCAGCTGCAAACGCTCTCGCCTGTGACTCACAACACGTGTTGTGCCTCGCACGCACTCAGGACACACAAAACATGCACATCTGAAGGTGTGATTATGTGTTTGTTTGTGGCCTCTATTTCTAAAAATCGCCCCCTGACACTGATTCATGCTCGTATTTTTTCTTTCTTCTCTTTTCCTGTGATATCGGGACAGTTCAGTCTGGATCAATCTCTCCCAAAGCCGGGAAACAAGAGCCAAGGCTCTAATCTGTGATGTCAATGAGAGACAAAGGCGCTGCTAGTAAAGTGATGTGGGCCAACTTTGTGGACGCAGTGACACACCACAGTATCATTTTTGCATGAATATTATAAGCACTTTTGTTGAAAGCGCGATAGAGGCAGCCAATAAGTCGCTAGCTGTCCGATGTCAAGGTTGTTGGAGTGGCCGTTGAAATCTCCTGATACCATCAAAGATCTAAGTTTTTGTTTACTGAAGTATCTTCTTTTCAGGGGGTCGATCAGGTTCAAGAGTTGCCTAAAAGGGGCATAAAAATCTTTCTCTCTCTCCATCCCTTCACACATATGCACATTTTCGCTCACAGACTCGCAGATGATGCCATGTTACTATATTTTCTCACGCTGAAGTGTCTCTGCCCCATGATAATTGTGAATTTAATTGATGCTGTCACATGGTCTGTAATGGGGTTTCAAGTGATTGCAGAGGCAATGTGAAAAGAAACACACTTTTTTTTTTTTTCTCGAGGAGAAAAGACGCCTCAGCAGAGCTTGGATTAAGAGGAGGAAAAAAAAGAAAAGAAAAACCCCACCACTTTCTGATTAGCTTTTCTTCCTCTCCTCTTGAAATGCAAACTCCCTAACACCTCGCGTGGGGAGGCAACGTGACATATATACAGTAGTCTCTCTGCCTCTCTGGGAGGAACATCTCTATCTCGCCCTGGTTCACCTCTCATAACAAGTGCGAGCACTACCTGGCACGTGGGCGAACGCGCATCATGTAAATTCGCCAGTGCAACAGGAAACGGACCGGGGCGATCATCATCATTAGCATATCATTAACATCGGCATAAACATACATAATTCATAGTTAGTGAAATACGCCTGTATTACACAATTAACATTGTTGCGCTCACATTACAGACATTAAACATGCAGACTTGGCTGCGAGTCGGTAATTAAACAGGCTCGCATCCTGACACTCCAATACCATTGCGCCCAGTTCCCAAGGTGCGGCGCTACTTAGCTCTCTTATTGTGTTGAATCATTCATTCACAGTCACTGCTGGAAATTCCTCTGCAAAACGCAGTTGAAAGATTGCTCCAGCCCGGAGGCATCGAGAAAGCGAATGACATAGTTATTGACCGCTCTCTCCCCGCGCTTTTGTGCGGCGCCCGCGGCGGCTGCAACCTGCGCACACATGATATTGCGAAAAGCGCTCGCAGGAACTCGGCGGCGTGATGAAAAGAGGGCGAGGAAGTTAAGTGCTGGTGTTGGAGAGTGTGCAATGTGCGCGTGCACGTGACGGTTTTTCTTTGATGCTCGCTCACAGCAGAGACCCTTTCAGCCATTAGTGGGAAGTAACTAACTCCATTCATTCCCATGCAATGTTGAGGTTAAGTGCTTTTACTTGATGATTTATATTTCATGTAACATTTCAGAGGGGAATGTTTGACCTATTATTTCACATTCATTTCTCGGCTATAGTAACTAGTTTTGCAGAAGATAGGACGCTGATGCCTTTAAGTGGTTGAATTTCGCAAAAATTGCACTTTAAAATGCTGCTAACATGTGGATGCATCTGTAGTGCTAATCCAACATAATATATATATGACAAAGTAGCGTGGAAGTTGTCGCTCTGCATATATACTACTCACACATGATTCTTAACCTGTGATGAAGCGCTGTCATTTCTTCTGTGGCTCTAAAGGAGATTCCTAAAGTTTGAGAAAATAATCCTGATATCATGTGTCTGCGTTACAAATAGAGTTTGTGACGTTTCTTCCCATTGCATTATGGGAAGAGTTATTGGAGGTTGATTCATATTTGGCAGGATATCGTGACCGCTCTTGGGAACCCCTTTGTTCCACTAATTTGATCAGCATTGTATACTAAGTATTACAATTAAGAGATGAGAAGGTATCAATTGACAACTGTTTAATTATTAGCAGGCAACATGTGCAATTGGTGGCCAACCTTTTACTTTTAGGTACACGCTGCAGATAATTCTTTTTGTAGCTCTCACCTGAGAAACTTTAAGTGCTGAAACTTTCCTAACAATGTTCACTGTGGTACTGCTACTTTTATTTCCAACCTCCCCTGAGCCGATCAGAGGCCCTCACATAAACACACAACTTCTTGTGAACTCTAACATCATATATGTGACACAAACACATCCCAAAAAAAACCCCAAAAAGATTGGAAGGCTTTCAAAGTCATAAATAACACGAGTCAGATAAAAGGGGTCCTTTATGAAACAGGAGAGAGAAGAAAGGCTCGGAGTCATGCAGGCGAGAAAAATAAAAAAGAGTGTGAGACGGTGTCAATAAGAGGGCCAGCAACTGTAAACACACACCTCCTGACAAGGAACTCATCAATAATGATAAGAGAAAAAAAACACATCTCACTGCGAGCCGCTCTGTGTTTTCGTGTGCCTACACTCTTCCACTCTTCCACTCCCTGTAGACATCATTTAGCCTCAGGGTTCGTGCACAGCAGGGGTGAGACAGCAATTAGAGACTGACTACAGTGTTGGAGGGAGGGAAGAAAGGGGGAGATAACAAGACAGAAGAGCGCGAGATTACCGTCCAGGACGAAGGAGGGATGACGCGGAAACAAAAGGGGCAAAACCGGAGAGAGTGCAAGCGAGAGGTGAGGAAAGAAAGGGGATGTACGACAGTTTAAGGGCAGCGGTAATGGCATGTGGATACACAGAGCGGACGGGTAGTGGAAAGAAAGTGAGTGGTGGAAAGTGAGGAAAGGTTAATAGCTTACAACCGGCGGAGGGGGAGGAACATACGAAGCAGTTTAAGAAAAAAGAGATGGGAGGTGATGGGGGAGAAGGAAGGGGCGGAGATCACACACGTTTCTGGAGCTGACCTCTCAGCTCCAGAAACGAGGCCTGAAGCGAGCCGCAGACGTGCAGACACGAGAGAGAAAGAGAGGGTTATGAAAAGAGGCAGCAGGGAAAGCAGGGCATCAAGCGAGGGGACGGGGCCGGGTTAACATGGCGGGAAATACAAGAGAGCAAGGGAGAGAAAGAGAAAGAGAGAGAGAGAGCGACAGGATGGAGGGAGCGGTTAAATACCATTTTTATTGCAAGCCCCCGTGGAGCCGCCATTGAAATCTGTGTTTCTGTGCTGAGTGGGTGCAGGATCACATGGAGAAAATAATAGATGGGATGACTGAGGGAATAAGGCTACCGAGAAGAAAAGAAGAGGGAGAAAAGAAGAGATACTGTGGAGTCTATTAAAGATGGAATTCAAAGGAAACAAAGCCTGCTTTTCTCTTCTTTGCTTTCAATCTCCCCTCTCTCCTTACAGCCTCTTTTTCATCTCTGGATAATGTCGAACAAATCAGCAAAGCGAGCATCTGAATTTAAAGCACCGTTCCCCCAGATGTGAGAATGCCAGTATTTTATCTCTGAGAGTATATGAACTGCTTCAAATACATCTACACCATTTTCAACCTAATATAAAAATGTAGATAACCCTGAGCATTTGGGTTAGTGTGTGTGCAACTTTAAGTTACAGTGACTGTAATTGCCATTTATGAATCTAGAGATGTTGTCCTTTCCTCCAATATTACGGGACTATCTGTCACATGAAATGCGATGTTAAAAGAGGCCAAAAAATATCTGCAGCCATATCTTTTTTTTTTGCAGAAAACATGGGGCTTCAGCTTTTTATTAATCCATAAAACTTCATAAAATCCATTAAAAAAATCCATAAAAGACTAAGTATTTTAACAACAAAGTTGTGGAAAAAATATAACCATGTGCTAATATAAAAGCATGTTGTGTTCAAAAGATTCTGGATCATTTCCTCTTCAGTCCCCAATAACCAGTAATGTCAAGCTTTGAGATGGACTACAGTAAAGCTGGGGCTGCTGGGAAGTCACTGTGAGCCCGAGGGAGGAGACAGCAGCATCTCCAGGAAGGTTGACTTGTTCTCTTCAGCTTGTTGAGGCAGTGCATACCTCAGAGAGCAACATCGGCTCCCCTGTTCTTAATGTACCTGTTTAAGAGCTCTTCATTTATGAATATGAATCAATAGCCAATCTATGTATTACTATTTTAGTGTTTTTGAAAAGGTGCATTAATTTGTAACTTGACGATATGGAATATTATAATGTATTTACATCACATTTGCACTCCTAGTAATAAAGAGGAGTGGAATATATTTAGTTGCATCATTATCAACGGGCTATTGGTGCTTTTGAAATTTGGATTTGGATTGAGCAATGGAATCTTATCCTTCGGCTTCTCACCATTCGCAAGAGACCAGAAATATGCCTATATCCCTTCTGGTTGAGGAGCTATTTCTGACTCATTTTGGTCATGTTATTTGAGGTGTTCATTTCCAAAGGGCCATAGGGCTTTATCTCCTCAAGGTCATCCATGTCAATGGGGAGACAGTAGTGTTTGGCTAGGGTGCAGCAGTTGTATGTAAAAGGGAACATGTGAAGTAAAAAAGGCCGCGTAGCAGTCGAATTCATGACTATGCACGGCCCAGCCTGAGCCCTTTGACCTTGAGCTAATATTTATGCGTTGGCCCGGACCGTGCACTCCGCTTCTCCCCGTGGCCCTGAAGGAGGCCATGAGTCAGGGAGCGAAGGGCAGGGTGAGAGAGGAAGGCAAAGGGGGATGACGATGAGGAAACGTCTCACGACAGAAGGGGAGAGGGAAATGAGCTGTAAGGTGACACAACTCGTAGCCAGAGTGAAGCTTAAACTTGCAGCTAATTATCCGATCTCATCAGTTAATTGTCACTGTTGCGCAACACTGCGCAACAGTGAACACTTAGAAATACGTCAAAGCAACCAATGGACACACTTTGTTGTATGTTAGGATTTTTTAATGAATCTCAGCTTGACATCATCAAAGTATTGAATTAAAATATGAATACTTGCTTTAATTAGTGTGGAGTGCTCCCATGTTAGTGAACATGAGAGCTGGTTAATTAGGTTGTTGGGTAAGCTTCTGAGCTTTAGTTTTCTTGGACTGGATTCCAGCACCAAAAAAAAAAAATCTAGCTATAGCAACAAAGCAACATGATTTTGATGATGAAGTATTATGTTTTCGGGATGTCCATCCATGTCATGTACACGATAGCTCAGAAATGCCTAAAAGGAATGTCATGACATCATCTGGCACGAACATCCTGAACTGATTGGATTTTAGTGAGAACATGTTTTTTTATAGCTGAACAAAAAGTAAACAAGCTATTGAACCTGCTTGTGTGTACAGCGATGCAGAGCCGTGTAGCCGTGTAGCCGTGATGCTCCTAAAAAAACCTAATTCCAAGACGGACTACAGTCAAGGTACAAAGCTTTTTACAGGGAAAAATAAAAATGGTCTAATGTAAAACGTGTGCTTGTCATGCTAACATGCTCAGGTTTAGCCGTAATACTGTGGAAACCATCTTCATCTAGCCTTGTTAGCTAACGCTAGCTAACGAAAAGGCAGTGTCTGCCCGGTATTGAGATTAGGCTAGATATGTTTTATTTGCTTTATTTAGATTCTGATAAAACTGCAATTCCTAATTAATTCAGGTAGTTACTGGTTGTTAGTTGAATTATTTTTCTATTGAGAAGATAACTGAGACGTTTGTTAGCTTTGAGGCACTACTGGCCTTTCAATGTCATTTAAAGTCTTCACTTCAGATGAGGTCACATAACTTAACTACTACTTAACTAACGACTAGTAGCTACTGAATTAATCATGAATTGCAATATTAAAACATGTTTATAAAGCACATTTTAATTATTAGTGTATCATCTATAAGTCTTTAATGATTGGTTTAAAATATATATTACTTAATTTATAAATTGGGAATCCATCATTTATAAAGTATGGAAACCCAATCATGAAACGCACAATAGTCAAGCTTATTAATCAGGAATATAAGTGTAATTATAACTGTTTATGAATTGCACACTAATGAGTTACTAATGAGTGCTCATGTTGGACCAATGCTTTATAAATGATGAATTAAGTGCTTACTTATGCTTCACTAATGCTAAATACTGTGTAGTTATTCTAAAGTGTTACCTTGTTTGTGTTGATAACGTCCAACAGCCGTATAATGACACATCCAACAGACACGGATCAAACATTATCATTCATTGGAAGTTGTGTTTCTGGTCACCTGTGAATGGAAATCTAATATTCCGTCTCTTTTAGTTATGTTTTTGGTCTCCACTCCTGAGCAGAATCTCTGGCTCTTTGACTGCTAAACGCTCTCCTCTGTTCTCCAGCTTGCCCGTCTGGCGGCTGTTTGCTGTTTGGTGCCGGTCGGCATCATTCAGTGGGTTTATGAGAGCTTTTTTGTTGAAAACAGCTGCTTGCTGAGGCTGGAAACAATGATAAAAGCTACGAGTGAACCAAACAGCAACACTGTGAAACCAAAATAATGAGGAGGAAGACACTGAAGCACTCTGTAAAACAGAGTTATCTCGTTCTTTGTGAACATAAAATATTAGAGCAGCATTAAGCTTTTCCATGGCGTTTTTACAAAAAAAAAATCAATTACTTGATGCCCTTGAACACTTTTTTAGTGTGGAAACTGTTGAGCTTCGGCCAACAGCTGGCGTGGGTGGTGGATGCCACAGAAAGAGGGACGAAGCTCGCCAGGGAGCTGAGAAGGCGCATGGCAAGGTCAGGTCAAGGGTAAAGAGCAGAGGTCGGGGCTGAGTAAAGGATAGGTGGCGTCCGATGGGATGAAAGGGGAGAGGGGGAGGGAGGGAGGGATGAGGAAGGAGGAGAAGGAAGGTGGGAGCATAAAGAGGGCATCTTCTCTTCAACTTGCTGACAGATGCAGCCACACAGGTGTTAATATTTAAATGCATCCTGTGAGGCAAGCGCACACTTGCTGAGATAATTAAACTATAGTGACACAGTGACACACAGCATTAATAAAGCATAAAGTGTACACTGTCCATGGACTCCACAGAGGTTTTTTTCAACACTCTCATTCCATAACAGTATATTACAAAATATAATGTCTGTAGATTTGATCCTAAATGGTATCACAGTCTTAAACAATCTTTACGTTTCTGGCAAAAAACAACAACAAAACTTGACACCGATAGCAAAATAATGAAAAAGATAAACAGTGCTTGAAAAGCCCTTTCGTGATGACATATTGCTCTTTGTCCTTTGCGCGCACGCACACATGTGCACACACACACACACACACACACACACACACACACACACACACACACACACACACACACACAGACGTTTGGCTCCCGATGGTAAAAGCCATTCCTTTTTGCAGTGGCACGCGGTGGCATATATGTGGGCGATTTGCCCTTTAAATGTACAGCAGTGAGTTAAGCCTCCAGTGGCCTTTTCCGAGCTCGTCTCCTTCGGCTAAAAATATGATGTGAAGTATACACCACCAGAGTGGAGCACTGAAGCAATAAAACACAAAACAATCGCCCGGACGAGACGCCAACACACACAGGCACACACGCTCCCTCTAATACATCAGCTGATTATGATAATCAAAAGCGGGATTTGCATACTCAGAGGCTAAAAGCACAGTTTTGCCCTGAATAATGTATTGCGGGGGAAAGGAAACAGTCGCGAGATGCATTGAACAGCTCATGGTGCGAAAGGAAAAGCCTAATAATGATGAATAATGAATGCTCTATTAGGACGTTTGTGTGTGTGTGTGTGTGTGACAGAGAGGGACTGTGCGGTCCGTGTGTTGAAGTGAAGGCCACACAGCGCGCCCTCCAGAGACAGACTGAATTAGATCAAACGGGGAACAGGGCAACATGTCCACACCGCAACCGAATTAAAGAGGCAGCAATCGGCGCTAACCAAACTTCAATGCTGGATCGATGGCCGATCAATGCTAAACAATTAGCTCGCGGCTCCTCGCGATGTATTGCAAACCGCGTCTTGGAATATGTCAAGACAAACAGACAGGAGGCTGTTTTCAATACCGCCTGCCATTTTACTGTGGGCACAGAACAAAAATGGAATTTCCCAACCCCCCAACACACACACACACACACACACACACACATACACACACACACATACACACACACACATTTGCTGAGTTTGATTGAAAATTCAGACGGGATTTACAACTTGTCACAGTACAAAGGTCTGTCTTCTGAAGTCACAAGTGGTCCTCGGAGGCTGGCTGGTTCCTGCTTCTGGTTCCGTGGGGAGGCTTACAATCGAGTGCTTCTGCATAAATGGGAGGCGTTTTTTTGCTATGTGTGCGTGCATTGATTAGAGAGGAGAGGCGAGCAGTCCAAATAGAGCGAGCGCATTAGCATGCGTGTGTGTGTCACACCTGTGAGTAACACAATTTGCATGCTTTTTATGGTTCTGACTTTTTTATGTGGTTATAATGGGTTGTTTTTAGGAGGGTTTCCACACCGTGACAATCATCTTTGCTGGAATTGTGGGGGAAAGAATTTGAGTTTGACAAAGAGCCTGGGTCTGATACTTATAGTTTGGGTGTAATTTCTATCCGTTATGATAATATGATACTGTAAGTGTGTAAATAAAGATTAAAATGTAAATAAGACAACAGGGTTATGTTGTAGTAAACCCCTCATTACGTTGGGAGAACTGTGTGCACGGCTACGGCAGGCGAACCCGACCCAGTGAGCGGGACTTCAACAAAGGGTCGCCAAACCTCCACACATACGACACAAAAACGCTGCGTGATTCCCGGAATCACCCGCCACGTGTGAGACGCCCCTCTAACCGTGCTGCCGGGCAAATAGCTTCTCCGCGTTTCTGTGGCGTTTGCATGTCTTCAAATGAGGTAATATGCACGCGTTTGGTGCAAAATTGCCCCCTCGCCATGCAAATGAGCCTGATTGCAAAAGCAGTCCAAGTCACAAAGATCAGCGAGCGCTAATAGCTATACACGCAATTACATTGAAATCATTTGCGTTTGCAGAGAGTTGGAGGTGACTGAAGCGCACTGAGAGATATTAGATCCCAAATATGGGTAGCAAAGGCTACACGTAATTTAAGAGTAATTTGGCAGCAATTGCAGGAACAATACAATTACAGCGCAGATTTGGTTCCAATGAATCATTTCAACTGATTGTTAACATATCCAGTGATGTTTCATTCAGTTAGGAGTATACTTTGAAGGATTTTTCCTGAAAATGCATCGACTGAGACGGATACAAAAGGAATCCCTCTCTCTTATTAGTGATGAGCCACAATGGGTGTGTCTGTACCTGCAGAGAGCCTGCTGCCCTCATGTCTGTATTTTCTTATTTCCTTACGTTTCTGGGCCTTTAGGCATGTGATTTTCAATCCAAGAGGAAGCTGCAGGGAGGAGGGGGGTTTGGTGAGGGGCACTAATAAGGGTGGTGGGGGGGGCATTAACGAAAACCTAACCGGTTTTCGTTAATGCCTCGTAGTCACCCCCTACAGGCCGGTTCAGACAAATGATCAGTCATAAAGAAAAAACATTGTGAATCACTGCAACCACAAGACACCTTACAGAGCATACAGTCTATACAGTCAGCATAGCACAAATACATATATATATATATATATATATATATATATATATATATATATATATATATATATATATATATATATATATATATATATATATATATATATATATTAGGGCTGTGAAATGATTACAATCTTTAATCAGATTAATCACAGGTTTCTGTGGATTAATCATGATTAATCACATATTACCGATATTCTCGGTATATTTTTGTAAAAACATAAAGATTTGTGATAAAAGACGGATATATACATTGTCATTTATACAATGGGGTGCTGTTGTAAACAATGCAACTATAGGCCGTAAAAGAGGACATGTCAGGGAAAAAGAGGACGTCTGGTCACCAGGTAATTCTCATTACTCAAAAAAGTCCAGTGATCTGTCACCTGTCAGCGCCACATGATCCATAGCAGCCAAGTCATTTTCCTTTTTGTTCTTTCCAGCTTTATACAGTTGGTGGATTTTTGTCATGATTGTGCGTCTTTGCGGTGCTCTGATGCTCGGGTCCCCCGTTGCCACTCGCAAAACTTTGGTGAACCCCTCATCCTCAACAATATTAATTCCGCAACTGTGCTACTCAGCTTGTCTCAGGCAGACGTAGTGAGGGGTCTTTGTTGTTCAGCGAGGCTGGTTTGACGCATTCCACTTGAACGCCCCTCGCCGACCAACATGCTGCGCGTTGAGATGTTACTTAAGCTGGTTGTGCTGGTGAAACGTCAACATCTTCCCAAGTGAACATCTGACATCTACGTCTAGCTGCATTAGAGCGGAAATAGTTCAATATATATCAGAAGCTCATTCTGCTCATGCGTTATAAATGCGTTAAAAAAATTAACGCATTGTCTTGTAATTTAAGCATAGCGCGTTAACGCGTTATTTTTCACAGCTCTAATATATATATATATATATATATATATATATATATATATATATATATATATATATATACGCCTTGCAGGGATAATACAATGATGGTTAAGCTGTGTTTCTTTAAAAAAAGAAAAGGAAATATGAATACATAAAGGCTCAGCCTCTTTCCCGACCCCAGTTATTTTCAAAGAGCCCCTGACCTGTTAAATACCAACTGCACCGACGCAGTTAATCCCACCGTTAAATTTGAGAGCCATTGCGGGAGCCTATACCATACCTGTGTCCACAGTTGCTTATGTTCGGATACGTGTCTCTCTCTCTCTTGAGGCCCAGATGTGGATCCATTGACAGAAGGCGAGAGAGAGAGAGAGAACGGGGGAGAATACAACAGATGAAGGCAGAGCTGACCACAGCCGGCCCAGAGAGTTGTTGACTTTAATTACTAGTCGCCGTGTAAAGGCCTCGGCTTTGCGCTCTGCTCTATTAACCGCCCCGCACTCCCTGGCTTGCTCTCAACTCTTTCTTCTCTCTCCAGGTTAGGCGCGGCTGCTCGCACTCACGAGCACGCACGCACGAGCGCGCGCGCGCACACACACACACACACACACACACACACACACACACACACACACACACAGATTCTTAGTCACGCCTTGGCTCCTTGTCCACTACTTGTACAATGACTGTGCCAAGTGGAGGTCCAGCCAGGGCAGAAGGAGACTCAGAGTCATTACACCTCTTTCTTTAAAGCCGCCACCTCTCTCTCTCTCTCTCTTTGTCTCTTACACACGCATACACATGCACACGCACACGCACACACACACACACACACACACACACACACACACACAGCCACAAACACTTGCTCATACCCTCAAGCAAAACTAATGATATCTGGTGGTGGGTAGGCCGGCCATGAGGCACGGTTTCATTTCAAACGGGCTCTCTGAACTCTTTTGGGCCCTGTCCCAAATTACATTTTTGCTGGCGTTTCCCCTGATCGGCCCCCGTTTTTTTTCTCCCACCTCTCTGAATCGGTGGACCTGCTGCAAATCAATTGGCTGACCCTCTCCCTCCACCACCACCACCCCCGCCGCTCCACCCTGCCTGACATCTCTTGGCTGATATGAAAGAGCTGGCTCCGTCCCGGCCCGCGGCGATACCACCGCCCCCGCCTTCTTGTGGAATTGGCCCGGCCGGTGGGGCTCGCGGTTGTCCTAAAGTCCTGCGGTTCTTTTGAAGTCGCCACATAGAAGATGAATGGCTTCCCCTCCACCTTTTTCAGAGGAGATTGGGGGATATTCTCGCACCTGCCTGCGTGCACTGGCAGACCCCCCACCCCCGACACGTTCGGGGATTTGAGCCTCGCGGGGCCCGCCGGCGCCGCTACTGCTGCGGCCCCTGATCGGTGTCGACTTTCAACCGTTTGTAAATGTTCCTGCTACTGTAACCTCGCCTCCCTTTTTCAGCCTCACACAAGCACAGCGACCACACACGCACACACGCGCACACACACACACACACACACACACACACACACACACACACACACACACACACACACACACACACACACACACACACTACTTGCTGGATTTGTGGGGGGAGACATCCACATTCATTAGGCTAATGCATGGCTGTGGAAAAAAACCCACATTTTCCAGTTTTTTTTTAATGATTTATTGTGCAGCAGAAATGTGAAATTGTGTATATGGGGTATTAGTTATTTAAATGATTTAGAGGCTGGCGCAGAGTACTTTTCTTGCTCCCTTCTTGATTTATGGTTATTGCAAAAATGTGAAATTGAGTATATGAGTATAAGCATATTACCTTATGATAATATAAGTAATTGAAGAGATTTAGGAGTCTGGGGAATCTGGGTGTTGCATATACAACTGGCGCCAGGGAAAATGGAAATGGCAGCTTATCATGCTGAAATCACTTTCCATGCAGAGGTGACACATCGGTAAATTTGGCTTTCGTAGCCAGTGGCTTCATATTGTTTGGCTCTTGATATATTTGATGGCATATCAGCGGGATATGAAACGCGGGAGTTATGAGGTGTAATATTATTCAAGTTAAGCGGATGTGAAATATGGCGACATCCAGTTGTTGTTACTGTATAATATAGTTTGGGTATTCTTGCACACCGAAAGGCCGCTGAAAGATATTCTGAAAAGCCGAGCCACCTCTGCAGCTACGCAGCATCCACAGCCATCATATCTGGTGAAGTGTGTTTCCCTTATTATACTCTCCTATTAATCCAGGAGGAACCCGATAAGGGTGAGAGGTCAGCCTTAAATGGATTTGGTTTCCTTCGGCTGGGCTCCCCTGCCCCAGAATGACTCCGAGCTGTGCTTTCAATCAGCGCCGGCCACCGCTCGCTGTGGTAATGATGGCCGGGGCTTCATTAAGAAGCTCGTTAAGTCCCCTCGTTAAGCTGCAGGGCCGTTAAGACTTTGATTGTTAATGGCTCTTCGTTAAGAAGAGTGAGGGAGCCGGGCTCCTGTGGTGGTCCTGACCGGCCGGGTGTTTTGGCCAATTGGCCCCAGTTGCTGCCCGAAGAAGAAGGAGGATGAGAGCGTGTCTAAACTCAGCACAGGCGCTAGTGAAGCACTTTCCGGTGAACCCGTGTGACCCTGGCTGCAGCGGTAGACAACTTGGTTCAGTACCAAAACACTGCAAACCTACACAGGTGGCAAAAAACAAACAAACAAACAAAGCAGGCCAGTGTGATTATGATGGTAAAACATGACTTAATAGCTTACCCGCATGTTGCCAAGACACTATTGGCCCATTATCGGCTGCGCGGTGCTCTCAGGCGTTCAAACTCCCACAGTTTTACTCTGCCCCGCACTGATTGTCCATTTCCTCCTGTCGTTTAGAAATAAAGTGAAATTGACGCACAGACCAGTTTGCCCTGGCACCGCTGGGTTTGTCGTTTGTTTATTTCAGATGCTATGAATGCACCAGTCTGTCTTTGATGGAATATTGATAGGATGGATTTGAATTTATATGACAAACATGCATACACACAAACACTCATACCCTCAAGCAAAACTAATAGTCTGGTGGTGGGTTTGCTGGCCATGAGGCACAGTTTCTATTTATTTCTGTATTTTATTTTATTTATTAAATGATATCTGGTGGTAGGTTTGCTGGCCACGAGGCACAGTTACTATTTATTTGTACTGTAATTCACTTCCAACACTGAGGCCGGTGGTTGTTTGAAGCTATGCTTTCATTCGGCAGGTCTTGATTGCGCCATAAACAGCCTGACGTATAAGCCTGGGCACAGTTCTGGTAGGTGTTCAAACTAACAAGAGAGGTTAACTTTGTTAAAGATATATTGGTAATCCAAAGTAACTAGCAAGAGTATGCTAGATAATAAATAAATAAAGTTCAACCTGAAAACCCAGCTCAGTGTTTTTTTAAAATCCTTTTTAAAAGAAAGTCGCAATCGGCAGGTCTGGTCAGAAAGTTGCCAAGTCTCCTTCAGGCCTCCACCATAAGCCACTCCCCCAAATTATCATTATGACCGCAGACATATTGAAATGAGTGTGAACCACACACATAGCAGTTACTTTTAACTGTTAAGGTGAAAGCAAGAGCACAGCACAGGCAGGTAGACAGACAAATAGGTAGAAAGGCAGGTGTACTTCAAATCATTTAATTCGAGGACTTAAAAAAAACTATTGGACGGACTGCGACAGCCACAGACTTTTTTTTTTTTCTTTCTTTTTTTCTCATCTGATTGTTGTCAGGATGTAATAAGAATATCAACAAAAAGGATTACCAACCCTGACTTTAATGTTGAGAACATGTGGAATATGCAGGAACAAATGTGTGGAGTTCAGTAGCAGAAGCTCCATGAGGACTGGTGCTGTGTGCAGGTCCGTGAGAGGATGATCATTTGAGGAGCTGGCTGCAGCTGCTGAACCGGCCTTTTTCACAAAAATGCATTTTGACATGCAAAGAAATGAGCCGTCGTTATTAGTTATATACTGTGCTTTTCCTGCTATCACAAGTCAAAATGTCCGCTGGGGAAAAAAAAAATGTTTGAACTGGCAGGCATTGCAAATCGGCCCGTAGAAGAAAAAAAAAAGGCTGCGAAAATAAACTGGGATGCCGCAGTTGGCGTCACAAGTCTATATTGAGAAAAGTTGATTTGCTGCTCAACACCTGTCTCAGGGAGTCTGCACACTGGACAAAAATACAATATAAAAATGTCAAGGGAAAATGTTCAAAGCACCTCTGCATCATAATGCGGTCCACTATGGCTGTGTGCTCAGTGTGGTTTACCAGAATGGTTAAATACACTGTTTCCTCACACACACACACACACACACACACACACACACACACACACACACACACACACACACACACACAGGATTGCATGAGGATTGACACTGTTTGTTTTAGCTACATTCTGGTTAAAATATAAACAAAATTATATTAATAAATAAAAAAGCGGAGACTTGCTCCTCCGGGGGTGGTTCATTTTGATTCTTTTCTTTGCCCCTATTGGTTGCCGCTGGCCCCGGTGGTCACTGTAAAGCTCCTGCAGGCGTCAATAGCTCATTGGGCTACCAGAGGAAACAGAGCTAGCACGAACATGCTAGTCAAAGCTAACCCCCTCGGGTTAAAGTTGAAGACTTTGCCTGAGAACAACACGAGGTCGGTGACTAGTTTCATCAGTGCATGACCGCTCTCACGCTCTTTCAGATTCCCCACTTGGCATTGCCGTTGTAATGAAAGGATACTTTGAAGGTGAAGCCTCGTTTAACTTCTGACTTGGTGCCAAATTGTTCACACACTTTTTCCGACTTCCCGGCAGTCTGAACTTGTGATTGCTTTCCTCCGCTATAAACAACCCTCGTCAACATCCTTACTCATCGTTTACCCCCTGGGAAGCCGGCGTATCTGTGCCATTCCCCTCCACCCCTTGAAAAATGGCAATCCTCACAGTAAATGAAAATTTTGATTCACAGTATCCATTCTCATTTCGTTTTAGCAGATGTGCTTAGCTGTTGCCATGCAACAATGCTCTCCTGAGGTAACCCACCCAACCTGTCCTGCGCCCGTCACCCCCGTCTCCCCACCCTGTCTAAAGTCACAATGTCACACTTTCTTGCTAGCGCCGGCTAATTTAGCACTCTCTTCGTCTTTTCCTTTTTTTCTTTTTCATTTACCCGGTCACAGTTGCTATTCGATCCACGTAGGTGCGAGGTAATGAGATTGAATCTTGATGTGCTGGGCGCATCCCGCTGGCGTGGCGCTCTCGTCGGAGTTGGAGGACAGTGTGGAGCCTTCCCCGATATTATTTCTCCCCGCATGAGAGGACCCCGGTCGCTCTGCTGCTCTGCCATCCCACCAGGCGCTGATCCAATAAAGCCCAACACAAGGCTGTGATCGATACAGCATGTCCCCATCCCATGCACCCCTCCGCCATCCCTCATACACACTTATTAGTCAGGGAATAATTGATTGGCCCGCTGTTCATTATTCCTTTGATTTGGTGCTTTCATTAAATAGCCGGGGCACGGCATGTGCGCGGACTAGTAAGCTCTCCCCGTCCACAGCTGCCTGGCAAGTGAATGGAGGCTTTAAGAGCGAGCGGGAGAGTATGTGTTCTCGATATCACTGGTGATCAAGGAGTTGGTTCATAACTGCTCATACTGCAGGAACGAGGTGAGGAGACACAGCACAGTGGGAAGAAAGTGTGAGAGAGAGAGAGTGAGAGAGGGAGGTATTGTGCCTATTTCTTTTGTCTGCCTCAGTTTAAATTCATTATATCCTGGAGGCATGCCGAGGATAATCTGCTTGTTTTGTCTTCAACGCCTGTCTCGAAAAAAACAAACTTCATTTTTAACTGATGTTTATTCCCGTCTTTCTCTCTCACCCTCCGTGTCCCTTACCTCGCACATCTTTTCCACTTCCTGTTTCCCCCCTTTGTTTTCGTCTTTGCATTTATTTAACCGTCTCCTCTCGTCGCCCCTCTCCCCCTGTCCTCCCTCACCTAGCTCCACACCGACATGGACCGCAACGACGGACGCACCAAATACGTCCTGCGAGGCGAGGGGGCCGGCTCGGTCTTCGTGATCGACGAGAAGACCGGAAACATCCACGTCACCAAGCCGCTGGACCGGGAGGAGAAGGACGAGTACCGTCTCATCGCCACGGCCACCGACAGGCAGACGGACCGAGCCCTGGAGCCCTCGTCACAGTTCATCATCCGGGTGCAGGACATCAACGACAACCCGCCCATCTTTGAGGAAGGCCCCTATATCGCCATCGTGCCTGAGATGGCAAATATAGGTAAGTAGGGAGGAGAGTATGGAGCTCAGGGTGTTCGTTGCTCAATAAATATGTAAGATATTGGCTTATAGTCAACCAGTGAGAACAGATAGATTGTAAAATATAAATAACTTTAATAATAATGAATAATAATATTACTATTATTAATAATATTGTGTATCAAGTAGAAATGAATTATGTTCCTCTTTTTTTATTGTTCTTTTTTTAATGTTGGTTTTTATTTTAGTAACATATTTTATTCCATTGGCACTTTTCTGTCAAAATGGCACTTTTCATGACAGTGGATGGTCCCCAGTGCCCGCCTCTCTCACCTTTCAGTCAATTAGCATGAGCGCTCATTAGTGATGTGCAGACAGACTTCTTCCAGTTCATAAATGGAAATAGAATGTTTTTGTGACACGCCCGTTGAAGGATCTTCTCTTCATTGCATTGACATCGTGAAGCTTTTAGGTGTCTTGAACAAGGTGCTTGTCAGCAAGTGGCGGATCGACTATTTTTACAGTACAAATGGAAAAATACCATTGGTCTTCTGAGGAGGGAACCAGTGTGATGCCAACTTCCTGTTGGTCTAAAACTAAATGTATTTATTTACCCTGCAGCACCCTATACAATTGTGTAATATTAAATATGTCCAAAAATCCCAGGTGGTTGTGAGGAAAGAAGTACCAGAATCAATAAGTTATAATAAAAATATTTAATGAAAAGAGGTGATGAAATTCAATATGTACAGTACTTGATCAAGGCCTTTTAGATCTCAGCTGTAACCACAGACGGCACACACTTAACTGTCTCTGGACGTCACCGAAGGAAAGAGGCCGAGCCAAGTTCTGTTCCCATTTCAACACAACACATTCACTTGGCTATTGGTTCAAATTAATGGCATGCGATTGGCTAAGAGTCACACATGGGCTGAGTCTCTCTTTGGTGTAGGCTTTGAACATGGCTCCATGACATTCCTGTTTGCTAACAACACATTTGACCGAGAAGGAATTTGTTTTTCAGTTCTACAGGTTACAGTGCAATATGAAGTCTACATTCTGAGCGACAGTCATCCTCCATAAATCACCATGCATGTAAAGTCTCCCCACTTCTGCAGCAGTTCAAATGCAAATGAAATCCCCTTCTGTCCTGATAAGACCAGGAGGAAGTTCCCCAGACCACAGGTGGTCCAGTCGCTCACTTTGTTCCTGAAACCAGACGCTTCACTCTCCAGTACAGACTCCATGTGACCTCATCAACACTATATATATTTTGCTTCAATACATTCCATGAATCATTATAAAGTAATGAAAAACATACAGTAACCTTCTTATGCATACAATTACATATGGTTCATAATAATATCTCTTATTAATTATCATATCCCTCTTTTGTATTTTAATATGCACATTGAATTTATTATACATGTGCAAGTCCAATATTCACACCTCAGACTATTACAATTCTACAAAACCCAACAATAACAATGACTTGACTATATATTTGTTATTTATGACTATGTATACATATTTACTGATTAGTACTGAGCATGTTGGGGCTCCACAGCAAAGAACACATGTTCCAGTTTCAGATCGTTTTGTAATTCTTGGGAACTAAATTGAATTCTTGTACGTAAACTGGTTTTGTTGACAAGGAAAGCTGCCCGAAGCTGCCCGCTAATACGATCATCTGAACTTTCTGCTGCGATCCGACTCGCTTAGTCGTCCACAGAAACACAATTTGTTGCATTACATGAATAAATTGCTATCGCAACCCCATCTGCCACCCAGACAGCATGTGAGCAGTTACATTTTTCATTCCAGATAGAAAGGTGATTACACTTAATCTTTCGACCAGATGACAACACGAATCCCCCCGTTATTAGAGTTTGACCAGGTAACCATGCGTAAAGCTGAACATGAGGTAACTTAATAGCAGTCCTGCATTTGGAGAGGTTGCTCATTTGGCTGACGGATCAAAACTTGTCCTTCACGTACATTTCTTTATCCCATCTCTCTCTGTCCATTCTCAGCTGAGATTGAGTAATGAGAGCACAAACCATAAAGAAAATCATCTTAATGGCCGGGTAAGGACTTATCTTGATTGAGCGGGTTTTTGAACTCCCATTCTGTACACACACTAAGGCTGTAGGCCTTCGATTGGTTTGCTGTTTAATCAGAATAAAGTACCACCACGGTCAAGCTCCTGACTTGAGTCTGCACAAATAAGACTCCCCTCACACTGAGGAGAATGTGAAAAGTGCAAAATATCAATTATTGACTGCTAAACGACAGCCACAATTGACCCAGTGCTTTATGCCTCCGTTAAATGAACTGCAATATACACAGTTATTATGAAACACACTTTGAGTGGGACATGGAAGTAATATTTGAAATACAATGTCAATATGAGGTTTTGACAGCTGCGGCTATACAGCTGTTATGCAACACGGCACTGATGTAGCATCACTGCCTGCTAGAATCACATTATGCAATCTATTTCTGTTTTGTTCACAGCCTTTTAAGCCCTCTTCAAGTGAGTATTGTGTGGCGGGAAAACCTGCTGCACAGTAGCAGGTTCAACATGGGTAGCTGAGCGATGGAGAATTTATTTACAACTGAAGATTGAGTGTAAATACTTCATCTCAGAACTTACTGCAGCGGATGAAAAGAATTCCTGCCTTTTGATTGACTGTTCTCCAAAGTTATTGGTTTTTAATTGGCGCCGCGTGTCACTGCGCCGCGATTACAGCGGAGGCAGCGATCTGTACGAGTGCTCCCATGTGTCACAAAATAGATATAAAACACGAGAAATGAGATTAACAGTTCTGAGTTATTCAAATGTTTCTTTCTAAATCTACATTACAAATACCTATTTACTGGATCAACTCAAAATTAAAACTTTAAAGTCCTTGACAATGTGTTTTTCGCGACCAGCGTCTCGCTACGAGAGATGTGATCTATACTGGGACTGTCACAATATCTGATTTTCACTCCACAATTGTCATCGCCAAAAACATTACGAGTGTAGGGAGGTGTTAATAATTAAAACATTTTAATATCATGGTTGTCGTCAATATGGGTCCATCGGGACACCCCCAGAACCGACATAAACACAGTACTTTCTGCCAAAGTTAAAACGGTTGTGGTTAATTCACATTGGAGCGCGGCTCAGTGATCAGAGATTAGAAGCATTTGGATACATTCGGATGCTTCACACAACAGCCTGCGCCTCATTCTGAGGGATATAAAACCAATATATCCTGACGTGTGTGGATTATAGCTTTATGGCTTTAATATGCATTTTTTCTTTGTTTTCTACACATGTTATTTTGCCACAAAAATATCAGCCGTCCCCCCCCTATTCAACACATCCCATCTGTTACCACTTATCCCCTTCATCGTCGGCTGAAGCAGGATGCCAGCCGACACACGGAGAAGGCCTACTGACACAGACACAGACCATTCACACCTATGGGAGGTTTACCCAGAGAAAACCTACACAGACTTTAGGAGAGAAAGTTCAGACTCCGGCTCCTCCAGACATCTTCACATAGTTGATTGACATGTTGTCTGCAAATAACCAACTTGTTGGTGACGATATATATGTCGATGCAGCCACTAGCTAGCAAGCTACCTTAGCTAACGTAACTGTCTCCAGCATCATTTAGCCTTCTCACTGACAGTAAATGTTTTCACATCTCAAAGGGTCAAAACCTCAGTTAACCACGGGACACAAAGGTTATTCCCCTGTTTCTCTTTCTCGTGTGAGAGCGAGTGTTGTTCCACCAAAAGGAGAGCGTAGTCGCGGCAATGACGCCATGCTAGTCTGATCTGTAGCTACTGTCATATCTTTGCTGTCAAATCTTTTTTTAGGGCATGGCAGAGGAACTCTTAGATGATTAACAACCTACACCTAAAGATACTCTACCTTTTTTTTGTCATGAATATATTGAGCGGAAGAAACATTTCAGTGGTTTTAGTAGCTATAAATGCAAGGGTACAATCAGTCACGTAAACAAACAATAAATGATGAGGCGATACCATCAGACACGATTCCTTGCTTGAACTCCCTGGTGATTTGTCTCAAGCACGTACGGATTGAAGAGCGCGTCGAGTACATTTCCATCAACAGCGCTGTGGCTTATAGTCAAGGTGAAGCTCTCCACACAAGGTGAGAATTCCTCTGCAAAATGAAAAGTGCTGACATTTCCAGCGGTCTCCATTCAGCACATTTCAGCTCAGTTTCACAGCGCGGTCTCGACAGTTCCATTTTTATTGAGGCGAACTGATATCGCATTCAAAACAAGCAACACGGCGCCCCTCCAGCAATTTCCCAAATTAGAGCACTTAATATTCTGAAATAGAATTAAGTGAAAACAGTTTAACCTGCTCAAGGTGTAATGAATGAACGACGCAGCGACGCATGGCCATGTGATATGTTCATAAGAGGCCTAGTTGATCTCCTCCGCGTCTCCCTTTTAGGCTTCAAGACTTCTGCAAAGTCGAAGGCACTCTGAGAGCAACTGTGTAAACAGTTGTTAATGTATGATATCTGGCAGACTGGCAGGCGGGTGCAAGAGGGAGGCAAGTAAAACCTTCCCCTCTGTGTAGTCTCAGCTGTACAGCTTTGAGTCCACGTAGCAAGCTGCCCCCTTTTTCACATTGTAGCACCTCCATATAGTTTCTAAAGGGCATTTGTTCTGCCGCGCGCTTTACCGCCCCAAAGTCTCGTATTAAATTCATCGTGAAAGCACATGCAAATGACACATCTCACATCATTGGGAAGTTGTTTTTTCTTTGAGCACTCAAATGCACTTTTCTGTCGGGGAGCAGGCGGGTCAGGCAGTGCCACTCAATTTTATTACTCTTTCGGCATGAAATTGCATCTCTGTTTCCGCCTGCTCGGACCAGACAGAGAAAATTTCAGGACTGGAGTCGGCGCATGCACACACACACACACACACAGCTACACACACACACGCACACACACTGACACACACACACACACACACACACAAGCCCGTGCATGGACCACTCCAAAACGCCCCCAAATCCGACTCGGATGCGAATAGAATTTAAATGCAATGCAGGTTCGGTAATGGGTTAGATTAATGAGCGATTTTTAATAATACTGTCACCACAGCTGCCAGTTGGATTTATGAGGTATTTTCCCTTTTGTTGATTAAATACCTGCAGACATGATACAGTGCGTATGCGCTCTATTTGCAGTCTCTAATTCAAACGATGGGGAGCTTGTAATTATGCACAAGACGAACAGTTTGGGTTATGATTCTAATTATATGATTATTATTATGGGGAGCTCCTAAGTTATGAAATCGTGCAAATGCTTGAAAAGCATTTTTTTAATACCAATAAACATTTGCGGCTCGATTGTGTACGTGTAAATTCTCTGTAGAAACAACATGTTTAATCACTTGAACATAAAAAAAGGTCAAGGCAGTAGAAATAGAAAGTCGTATTGTACTCCATAATCTTTCTATTAACTTGTATTCATATTCGAGCCGTGTGCACCGCGCCGCTGCTTCGGGATCTGCTCTTTTCCAGAGTAGAGCGGTCTCCTCTGGCCTCATTAGGAAGCTACTGGGCGCTTTTTACCCGGGACGAGGAGCCGACCCGATTGGGCAAAACTAGAACCCCACCTGCGAGTAATCTAGTCCGCCCACCAGGCCATATTCATACAGTTCCAGCCTATATAACATTACACATTTCACATTCCCAACCAAGAATTGGATGGTCACACCCACCTGCTCTGGCATCCCGTTTCAGGGAACATGGAGCCCTCAGAGGCGAAGCACTGCGAAGCGCTGTCACTGTGGCAGCATCCTCAGAATGAAGGAACTCAGCCGCCACGACAGTCATGGAGAAGAAAAATAAAAGGATAAGTGTGTTTCTGGGCCTACCAGCTTAAAACCCATCAAAAAGTGTATTCTGAATACCTCAGTCGCTATAAATCTACAGTACATCTGAGAGTTCGGTTTAGAAACGCCTGCTTAAACACTGACCTGTTTCCTGGTGACATTGATGTATGGCGGTGTCCGTGTATCAGATAATGTTTACAGTACAGTACATTAACTAAATTCATGAAAACAGAGTGGAGGCATTCTGCGAAAACAGAAGCGGGTATCGTTGCATGCAAACACGAGAAAAGGCCCTTATACAGTATGACATTTAAAAAAAATCTTTTGTCGTTGCATTTTCCCCTGAATGTCCGTGACAGAGAGCATGCCACAGCCACAGTGACCTGATAATATATTTCCGTGACTGAGGGGAGACCATGTACAGTGTGACAACAGTGCGTGGAATAGGAATAAAATATGAGGTAAGGGGTAGAGATGGGTTTTTTTCATCGCAGTGAGATATTGGAGTGACAGTAACCGCCTGAGATTGTAATTCAGAGCATGACTGAGAGTGCCTGTAGGAAACAGTTTGCATGTAAAAAAGTACTCTAATCTCCATTTATATTCCGTTTTGCCCGTTGAAATGGCTTCTACTCCGAAAAGCACTTTTGCCCTTTTTTTTATTTTTATTTTAAAGCGGGGAGAATTGCTTTCAGGAAAACTTTTGAATTTGACGGAAAAAGACACTTGTATTTATTTATATAATTCACCCTCCAAACTGGTGACTTATGTCAAAGGCAAAGTTCAGCCAATGTGGCCCGAGGTCGTCTGCCTCTTGAAGGTCGTTTGTCGACGTCGAGGGCCGCTCCCGCCCTGAATTGTTTAATTCAGATTAGAATATTGACTCCGCCAGCAGCCTGCAGGGGCGGGGGAGGAGGGGGAGGGCCCGCAGGCGAGCACTATTTAGTAATCCTATCGTCTGCCCTCGCGAGTGTCTGCTCCTCGTGGCGGCTCAGTCTTCAGATTGAGTTGTTCAGTCAATCACGGATTCAATATTTACTCCGCGATTCAATATTTACCGAGGCGCTTTGCCGCACGCGTGACAGAGGAGATATAGCTTTGCTGCGAGGATCCTATCAAAGACCAGTTACATGAGATATTTAAGGGGCGAGAGAGGGGACGGGACGCTGATATGAGGCAAGCTCAGTCCCCACCCCCAGCCTGCAAAGAGGTTTGTGTTGGTTTCACTCGACTGGGTATAAACATCTTGCCTGATGTGTATCTGCATTCTCGGAGAATAACTCACAGTTGAAGTTTAACCTTACACACACACACACACACACACACATATATATATATATATATATATATATATATATATATATATATATATATCTGTGAACAAAACAGCGAAGGACTCCTATTCCTTTTTCCCCAAGAGACCAGACGTCTTAACACCCGTTCCAGATGGATGCATGTCAGTGCGAATGTTTGATCCCCGCCAAGTGTGTCTGTGCCTGTACAGCACGGCTGGCGGGCTGCATACCAATAGGTTTGCCTCCGACTTGCACTTGTTGCATCAACCTTCAGAGTCACGCCGTTTGATCCTTAAGTATGATTACTTTTTTTTTTTTTTACTCGTCCAAAGAAACATTTCTGTCTCGTTATCTACCTAAGCCTCCTGCACTTATCCACAATCTCTATAGTAGAGGAATAAAAATATAAAAAGGACATAATGGGATTCAATAGCTGACACACTTTTGAAGCTTGTTTGGTGAAGGAGCGCTTTGAAATGAAAACAGAAAAGGGCAGATAGTGTTGTAATGTTTTTTTTTTTGATTTTCTAGCAGGTAGAAAAGAAATAGAGAAAGAAATCAAAACTGAGCTGGGATTACCTGACATCTGTAAACAAGGTTAAAGGTTTAAAACCAACATTAAACTGAAGGTGAGCTTGTGAGTAAATAAAGCAGTTTTGATGATTCAATGTCTAAACTGACTCGTGTGCTCCATGAGGGCCGCTTGTATTTCTTCTTTTCTCTGTTTTTTTTTTTCTTTGTTGTTGTTGTTGTTGTAGATCTCAGACAATCCAATGTTTATAACAAACAGAAACTAGGGGGTAACTGTGGTGGAAGAAGTAGATTTGTAAAAGTAGAAGAATCTCTCGCTAAAGTAGAATTGCAAAAGTTTTACCAGCAGATGGAACCAGAATTATCCTTTAATTTAATCACTTTTCCAGTCCAGTGTGGTACAGAAGAGTCTCTCTCTCTCTCTCTCTCTCTCTCTCTCTCTCTCTCTCTCTCTCTCTCTCTCTCTCTCTCTCTCTCTCTCACACACACACACACACACACACACACACACACACACACACACACACACACACACACACCACCTAGCTTCCCCATAATGACACTGTCATGGCTTTGATCAGAAATAAAGTAGCAGCTGCTCCCACAAATCACCTTCTTCCTTTCCCATCGAGTCTGGCTTCAGCCCCACTGGGACAAGTATTTGCACTGTAATATAGACATGTACATATATAAAATATGTCTACTTTATTCTTTGCAACGCAATCCCCCACCGCCACCCCACCCCTCTCCTCCGCCAAACTGACACTCCGTGAGACGGAGAAAGACGATTTAAGGGAGTGAGCGGGAGAAGGACGGCCGTGGAAGAGACAGACGGTCCGATTGAGACGGGGAGCTAAAGGGAATTGGAGACGGAGATGAAGAGAAATGAAGTGAGACAGAGGGAATCGAGGGTGTAGGGGGGCAGGATGGAGAAGAGAGAGGGTGCGAGCGGAGGGAGAAGAGGAGGTGGGGGGTAAAGTATTTGTCACACTGCCGTCGGAAAGAGATTGAAAAAGAAGGAGTGAGGGAGGAGAGAGGAGGTTGTCTCCATATAAAGCTTTCTCATGCTCTTTGAGTGCTGCATGCGCTCTGTCCACTTAGCTCCTCAGCTCTGCCATGTTTTGATTCTCTCTCCCCTCTCTCCCTTGTCCTCCTCGCTTGCTCTCGTTCCTTTTCCTGTGCCCTCTCCTCTCCATCTTTTCATCCCCCCTTTTTCTCCCCTGCAGGCACGTCTATAATCCAGGTGACAGCGACAGATGCTGATGACCCGACTTATGGCAACAGCGCCAGGCTCGTGTACACACTGGTGCAGGGCCAACAGTACTTCTCTGTCGATCCCCAGACAGGTGAGTGTGTTTACATAACACACACACACACACACACACACACTCAAACACACACACACGCACAGGCAGAGAAATGTAAAAGATGCGCAGATGTCTGGAAGCAAACACACACACACACTCACACACGCTGCCGGAAAGCAAATATACTCAAGATGTTGAAATGCAAAAACACACAAACACACACACACACACACACACACACACACACACACACACACACACACACACACACACACACACACACACATAGGTGGAACTAAGCATGCACAATCAGAGAATCGCATGTCTTAGGGTTTCTTTTTTTCCCTTAATAATTTTCCCTCACAAAAAATGCATACACATGCACACGCCCACATGCGCACACACACACACACACACACACACACACACACACACACACACACACATGAAGACTTACACACACATACACTTCAAACTAACACTTGTGCATCCTTCGTTCTCTTGTCACACTTAGTCATCCTTCTTCCCCACTTCCCTTTTGTCAGTCTCAAACACCCACCTCTAAAATTCACACGTGCACACACACAAACAGACACACACACACACACGAACACACACATATCTTCCCCCTCCACTCTCCCTGGTTCGCTCCAGTATGAGTTGGCAGAAATGTATTCATGCTGCCAGTTCCTGTGTGCGCGCAACAAAAACCCAACAGCGGGCCTAATGTTATTATTTCTGGGTGACGCCAACTCAAAATAAGACATGTGTTCAAAAGTGAGACGTCAGCAAAAAAAAAAAGGTTTGTGAACTGTTGCACAGGACAGATTACCGAGGGCCTCAAAGGACCCGCCTGCTTTGTGTGTGTTCTCGATGTGCCTCCGTGTCTGGCCTGTCACCTGAGGGCAAAAAGTGTTTTTTTTTCTCGTTCAACGGAGGCTGCTTTGTTTATTTATTTATTTCACTTTTATTATGATTACTTTTATTGTATTTTTTGCGTCGCTCCTCGGAGGGAAATCATTGCTCAGACTAAACAGTCTGACGCTTCCGATGCCGCGTCGATCGACAGCAAAAACAGAAACACTTTAGCGTTTAGCTCGCTGTAAGGCCGTCGAGGTTTTATTCATTTTCTTTTATTTTCACCCGCGCGCGAGAGCATGTGCCCGCAACGCGACCGTTCATTTTGCCTTTGCCTCTTCAGATGTGAATGCTTAGTAATTGATTGCTTTGACATGCGAGGACCTCTGCAACAAGCGCTTTTTTCTCTCTTCCAAATGCTAATTGCGGAATATAAACCTTAATCTCGCCCTGTGTGTTCCCGCCGTGACAGCGTGCTATCAGACGAGCGTTTGGTATTCCGAGCGCGTTCGCTCTCTCTTCCTTCCGCTCTCCGATATATCTTCCTTTTTTTTCTTCTTTTTTTCCAATCAGTCCATGTCTCGTCGCCTCCATCACCCAGAGGTCTCATTCAAAACCGCTCCGCTCACACAGTCGCCGTTGTTTTGCTTATGAATTCAGAGACCCAGACGTATATATTTCCAGCCCGTTTCGTTAGCATTCGAAACGAAGCGAAGGACGTGATTCACCTTGAGCTCACCAGCGGGGTTCATCCGGGCCCGGTGTTTACGGCCGACGTCGAGGGGCGAGAGCAGGCCAGGCCACTCGGATGCGCAAACATCCAATCGTATGTATCAGTATGAGGTCATTTACACGGAGGAGGTGATCGATGTCGAATTCCTGTAAGTGATGTGTCTCGGCGTGCTGCCGACCAACGTGAGATACAGGGCCAGATTTTACGCTCCGTCAGCGTGTCTGGCTGCTGATGTCGGGTGATTTATCTCCCTCACATGAGCTTCTTCACATGTCTGTGTTCATATGTATGTGTGTGTGTGTCTCTGTGTGTGCGTGTGTGTGCGTCTTTAACGGGTCATTAAGTAATGCATTGTCACTGTCAAATGGAAACTGGGTGTCTCCAGAAAAGCTGTCATTTTGTCAGGAGAGGCAGCCGTGTCTTCAGCCAGACGGCGAAGCGGCTTCACGGTGTACGGCGGGTTTTGTGAGGGCTTCGAAGGCCCCGAGGGCTCGAGGGAGAACTTGATCCGTCGATCAGAGGGAGAGCAGTTTAATTACTATAACCGAAGATGTGGCTTCTGCTTTTAACAGCAACAACTTGATGACTTTGTCACCGCTGATATAGATTGAGGAGCAGCTTTTTGGTGTGTTCCTGAATTAAGTAAAAATCACAGACAATAAAAGAAGTGGGCACCGCTTTCTGATAAGGCGTGCTTTACAGCGGGGTAGATGTGACTAATGGAAAAACCAAGGCCTACTCAATGATTCATTGTTGCTTCATAAATCAGTAATTATAGCCCGGCGGATTCAGGGTTTTCTGAGTCAGGTACAATATTGAGTTGTTTCAAACTTTTGGTTACCCTGTTGCAAGAAAAGCCAATTTTTGTCTGCTTATTCTCTGTCTTTGTGTCTCTCTAATCTCCGCGCAATGAATCACTTTACCGGTTACCCTTTAGAGAAGAGCCCGCAGAGCATCTGGACCCACCTCCGTGAAATAACAACTTATTCATTTATCCATTTTTAACTGCAGGCTAAATGGCTTATTGGAACGCACGAGCCCTCGCGACCTTTTTATTAACGACTTAGGAACACGTGTAAGTGCCGTCGAGGGGTCCCGGCTCTCTCGGGTTCATAATAAGCGGTCACGTCTGCTGTTATAAATGTTAATAAGTCATTAATAAAAGGTCACGCTGTCTGTTAAGATTCCCAGTCCACCATTTCATACATTACCTAGTTAAAGTCAGCCGCTAATCCAATGGCCTCTGAAAAAGGTCGGAGGTTTGTCACACAGTCTGAACTGTACTTTCTGTTGGTGATGAATTAAAAGGGACTGACCGGCAAAGCAAGGCAAAAGTAATTATTACAAATGACATGATACAGAGGCACAAAGCATTAATACATGATTTATTAACTGTAATCGAGGTCATTAGCCACAGCTTGTAAGCCTAATTACAAGTGTTCTTTATCAGGAAGAGTTGGCTACAGATGCTCGGGGGAAGAGATGAGCTATCGTGATGCGGACCACGTTGTGATGCTGCTCTTGAGACAGAGGATAGTCTGTAGTTAAAAAAACAAAACAGAGTAGAACTGGACGAGATCCCAATGTGCAGCTTTTGTTCCAAACCGGAGCTCCGGCCAGAGGGTGTATTTTGGAAGCCAGAGGGTTTCAGTGCCTGGTAATCATCAAGTCATAAATATTGATCGAAAAACCCCTTTTTAGCCCAAAGCAGATGCATTACGGCCATTTTGGTGCCGCTTCGGCACTCTGTGGCCACTCTGTGGCCACCCTGACGCTAAGACTGTGTGTGTGCTTTTTGTTGTTGTTGCGCGCCAGGCATTCTGCGCACGGCCGTGCCCGACATGGACAGGGAGACCCAGGACCAGTACCTGGTCCTGCTTCAGGCCAAGGACATGGGGGGCCACCTGGGCGGGTTGTCCGGGACCACCACCGTCACCGTCCGGCTCACCGACGTCAACGACAACCCGCCGCGCTTCACCCAGAGTGAGTAACTCGCCAGCCGCCCACACGCGGGAACACACGGGCGGCACGAAGCTGCACGTTGACAGGCTTCTCTACGCCGTCACATGTGCAGTAATTGTATCCCCAACCAACCACACACACACACACACACACACACACACACACACACACACACACATACATACACTCACCCTGCTGTTTGCAGATACTTCAATTATGGTCTGTTTTACCCGGCTCGGAGCACCAGACCGCCGTGACTTCACCTCATTAGAAGACACAAGCTGTCAGTCACCGCATAAGTCCCAGAAATGACTTTTAATGACTTTGTTGTGCTTGCGTTAACTTTTTAGGTACTCATTATATGGAAAAAGCTTTGAGAGAAAAAAAATAGAAGAAAAAAAAAAACACCGGGCTGCTTAACGGCGTGAACACACCGTTTGGTTTTTTTTCCCCGCCCGAAAGCAGGAGACTTGTCAGACCTTTTTTGACCTGCAGGTCCTGTCAGGATTTTCACAGCAGCAGTCAGGCAGAGGAGACTCCTGCAGGGCTGCAAAGTGCCTCATCAAACATTCAGTCAGGGATTTCGCTCGCCTTCGTGATGATAGATCAGCCGCTGTTTTCCAGCTCCTTTCACATTACAGGAAAAGATTCCCACTGCACCGCTATTTGGGCCGACCTAATGGGCTTCCTCCATAACGTCTTGGTGGCGTTTAACTTCATCTCGCTGTTTGCGATCGCGACATTGTCCCTGTGCAAAAAGGGGAAGACGCCACGTGACTTTTAGCATTGATGAATCAGATCGAATGGTCCTGTGGCCTGGTGGACTCTTGCATTAGCGTAAACTCAATTTGAACCAAATTAGAAATGGCCGCCGGTCGCCGTGAGGATTTTGTAATCAAGCTGAATTATTAGACATTAATGTCCGAGTCTTTTCTTTTTGTCCTTCACGAGGGAGGCAGCGCTGCTCTGGCGTCTCCGTGTTAGTTCCTCCCTGTTGTTGGATGAATACACTGACCTGTCTCACAGGTCGATTTATATCAATCAATTCTGTTCCTGTTATAGCTCCTAAATTGGTAGGTGCGTCCTCTATTGCGTCCAAAAGGACGAGCCGGTTAGTCCCTTAATGAATGAGAATGAATAGAGGAGCCGAGCAGTCTTGGTGGCTGGAGTTCTTGTCATTCTTTACTTACTGTCATCCTTTCTGCCTCTTCTAAACCTTGCGAGATCACTGCTGACCTTTTTCCAATTAAAGTGAAGAGAGTCGCCGTCGTGTTGCTTTTTGCACAATTACATTTCATTCGGATTTTTGTGAGGGGCTGATGGGAAAGATAACTTACTTTTCCATTAACGTGCCACTGAAATTGAGATAACAAGAGTTACATCGAATCATTTCAGGGGAAAGTAATAATTATTGTCAGGGTTGAATGATTTGAGGAGGAATGGTGAAATTCAGATTTTCCTTTTGCCTTTTTTCTTTCTTATACAATTGCAAATCCAAATTGTTAATTATTAAATGATAATGAAACTTAAAGCTTTTATTTGTATTGTCGCCTTCCTATTGTTAAAGAACACACGTGGGTTCCACAGGCGGGTCCTGGAGCTGCAGGGAGTGACTTCTTCCTGTTATTTATCAATTCATTTATACATTTCTAGGCGGTGGACGCTGGAAATAACGACGACCTCGGAAAGTGTGACACGGAAAAAGGCGTATAAGCTCCACGTGTTCAGACCTCAGCGAGCGAGGACTCCAAGAAGTGTGAATTATGATGCAAATTGCTGCAATCCGGAGCTAATGCTTTTAAAGTACCTTAATGGCTTCCGTGATCTGTGTGCCGCAGACGCTGCCGTGGCACCGACTGCTGACTGTGTGGATAAGCGGGCCAAATCAGCCGCCAAAATACAATAACTAACTTCCAATTCATTTCAGAGCGCCCCCCGTGCACCTGTCCCCTTCAGATCCTGCAGCGCTGTCGCCTCGCGTCTCTTCCCTCTGCGACACCCAGAAAAGTTCTTCGCGGGGTTCTGCCAGCACACACAATGTCAATGAGCTGGGTTCATGTGTTTGTTGGATAACGTTTGTCTCGCTGGCAAAATCAATGCTTGTTGACCAAAGCCTTCTCCTCCTACAGCGTGTTAATTATGTAATGTATAGTTCGTATCTTGCACTATATATATATATATATATATATATATATATATATATATATATATATATATATATATATGTATATATATATATATATATATATATGTATATATATATATGGTAGCACAAAAGAAAAAAGAAGCACCCTCACAAGCTGGGTAGTGGTGCGCTGAGGGTTTAATCCAATAGACCACTGGCTTTAAAGCCAAAATTGAACTAATGATGGCCCGGGGGTGTGAGGTTTGTCGGGCGAGTTGAACCCATCAAAGCTGGCGTTTTGGACCGGAGGGCTTCTCGGAGGAAGGCCGGGGCTCATTCTGATCCGCCGGGCGCACGAGGAGCCTCGTGGCGCTAACGTCTGCTCTTAAACCTCACAGTTTACCACATTTGTCTCGATGCCTTTTGCTGTTGCTTGATGTGTGCGTGTGTGTGTGTGCGCGTCTCTTTTGTGTGTGTTTTCCTGATTCTCTGCATGCCTTGTTTTTGTATTTTGTATTTTTTTTTCGTTGCTCTGGCGTCCCCTCGCTCGCGCTCCCTTGTGCTCACACGAACACCATCAAAGCGAGCCACCGCGCCGCTGTGCTCAATTACACACCCGAGCTTTTAAAAGACAACCCTCAAATCCGCCCCCCTCCCCCCTCCCTCCTCGTCTCCCGAGGTCAACGCTGCTTATTCCTGGTGGCACTTACCAAAGGGAGAGGATTACACCGGAGCGCGCCAACCAGGTATCGGCTATGTATTATAGCCTCAACAAGAGGGGGAGGGGAAAAAAACAAAAACCTGCTTTTTGGGCTCTTCTCGTCGCACAGCGGCCTAGAATTTCTCCCATTCCAAAAACATGATTCCAGGAACAAAGTGGGTTTGTTATGCGTGCGGTTTTTAACGCCGTCTGGGGACCTCCAATGCCCGGAGGAGGCGGTATAGCGGAGAGAAAGTAGGCTGCCGTGCAGATTGAAGTTGTTGTTCGGTTAAATGATGATATTTTTTCAGACGCCTCATTGGCAAACATAACGCTCTAACCACACTTTCCTTTGGGTCTCATTATCAAATGGCACACACAGGGCTCCAAACATATTTGGACAGCAACACGTTTTCTTTTTTTTTTTCAACGTTTTTTTTTTATTTTTTAGCTTGGCCGCTTTAAGCTTTAATTTGATGTTTTGTTTTTTTATCCATATCAATGCACTTTATGAAAGTAGCGCCGCTCGTTTGAACATTTCAAGGAGACAAACATCCAAACAAAGTCATTGTTTTTTAAGTAGCTCGCCGAAAATCACGCAAAGATTGAAGTCTGTTTTCCTGCTGTATTTTGCTTTAATAGTCACCGGACTACATACGACTCAGTGTCCCCGAGACACTAAGGACTCGCTTCCCACTGCCCCTTTAGAACTGGTAGTAAAACAAGCAGACGGATGTAAAAATTGTGCTAAGGGGGAGTTGCTATTATCGTTCCATTCCGCGTCAACGCCTTGCCTGATTAAGCTCTTAATTATGGCAGTGCTGTGTGGAAGACATGCTTGGCTAATTGTCTGAAAGTAAACAAGGGTGTTGGGAATCACATACCATCTCAAATGATCAACTTCCTGTTAGAGAGCTTCAGGACAGACACAGCAGATGACTTCTAACTCGGCTTCTCCGTGGGGAAATTAAGACGACGGGACTTCCACGACATCGTACGGCTATGTAGCCGGGCCATAATGTTGTTGTTGTCGGGCTGGCGTGTATTTTCATGCCCCCTCTTCCATGTCTTCATTTATTCAGACGTGTTTTATGTTTACGGTTGCTGAATAATTTATGTCTGTTTGTATGCGAGCCACGGCTGAATTCTCCGCGGGACGAATTGAAATTAAAAGGTTTGGGCACCTAAAAATAAGATGACCACTTAATGTAATACGGAGAACCAACAAAGTAGGTTATTTAGGAGGATTGTGGAAGACTGAGATGCATGGAGAATATGGGCATTGTGACAAAAATCCTCATAAAGAAATGGATTTTCTATCGTACCACATGTTATATTGTCCATTAAATATGGAAACAACAACTGCAGCAAATATTGCACTCACCATTACCCTATAGTCTCATTTTCTTCTTCCTTAATTTCCTCACCGCTTACATACACACAGCACCCGAAATTAGACATAAATATTGTCTCATAGTTTCCGAAATTTCCGCTCTGACGAGTGAGGAAGCGATGAGCGCCGAATAAACAAAAGGTGGAAACGCGAGCTTTTTACATCTGAACAACACAAAAATAAACATGGCCCAGTTCTCCCCGGTTGCACGAGAACGTTGCACTATTGCAACTGAAAAAACAAGCTTTGCTTATGATAAACACATATTGATGAACGGCAGATTATTAATAACTGAGCAAAGATCGGCGGTGAGAGAAAAATGTCAAAGCAATACACAGAGTAGCAGCAGGGAGACAGCAACAGCGTCACACCTTGAAGTTTATCCTGATAAAGTTCCTGTTTCTCTCTCCTCTCTCAGGCGCTCCGCAGGTTTGTTTCAGTGTTTTGTTCGTGAATCGCCAGCTCAATTGTTATCGATTATAAGAAATCCCCGGGCTACATGTCTTCTTTACGGCTTCAAGGTCCATTCTTGACCTCCGATGAAGCAAACGTTTTTTTCAGAAAACATTCCCGTCCAGCATCCACCCGCTTGCCTTCACAAGCAGCTTACAACCGCATTTAACGGTGGATGAACCTCCGTGGAGAAGTCCTTAAAGTCTAATGGAGGGGAATCGTGACAGCTGAGCTCGCGCCGGACTCCATGACAACTGAACAAATCGAAATGTCATGTGATCCCATTAAAGAAAAAAGAAGAAGGAGAAGGAGCATGACCTCGTTATGACCTTGTTACTTCTTCACCTTTTGACTTTTAACGCATCCTCAAATACAGAATTGGAACAGTCCTTGAAGTTTAATGTGTTTTTTTGTACTTTTTCTGGACGCTGCTGCAGTTTATTTCCCTCCCTTTGTAGATCAGGCACTTCAGACGGGTGAGATTCTGGATAAAGATTATTTCGCGCTTGTTTATCGATCCTGCTGTTGTATTTCTTTCATACTACAAGACAACATGTCATGGATAATTCTGAACAGAGAAGAAGAGTCTTCGGTATGAACAATGAAGTACTTCAGAATACTGTATTGTGTATCAACACGCACGAGACGACCCTGGCTTCCATCTCGATCCCTTTTAATTAGGGCTGGGCAAAGTTGAAAAAAAAACAACTGATTAATCGCATGATTTTTCTGTGATTAATCGCGATTAATCGCATTATGCGGAAATTCAAGGATGAAGTAAAACCTAGTGTATTGCAGCTTTTATTTTAAAGTAATGTTATCAGAACAATATAACAGCACTCTGGAGCAACAACAAGTTGACATACACACATATATAGTTTATAAATATTTTTTCCTTTTTTTTCTGAACAGGTACTGTTCAGTAGTAAGGGTCCCTGTGAGGGACAAACCACTCCTTTTGTCCATGTTCAGTCTGTTGCTTACCTTAAAGATGTTAAAGACCAGCCATTGATTCACTTCATACAAAAGCAATACCTTTTTTTTTAAATATTTTCAGTTCAGTTTTTCTTCCTCATTGAGAAGAGTCCAGTCTGTGTTGACTTGAACAACAGCACTGACGTCTGGTTGAATGAGGTGGAGATGTGAAGGACAGCTGACAGGTATCAGCGGCGGCTTTGCACGATTAATGTTCAATCCGGGTCCTCTGAGCTTGCAGCTCGAGCTGCCGGTGACCGCTTGTGAAGCTTTGAGAGGCGACTCGCTCGCGGTGCTCGATGAGGACAGAAACTACAGAACAATACGTGCTTTCGCGTCTGGTTCAAGTCGGCAAATACTCCGGTAATGCTACGGAAGCGCGATGGTGGACCTAAATTATCGCCTTTAAAGTAAAAGCCCCCCCCCCCCAAAATGTTTTTTTTACAAAAAAAAATGCAGTTAACGCATGATCAAATAATTAACGCCGTTAATTGATTGAAAAGTTAACGCGATATTAACGCGTTAACTTGCCCAGCTCTACTTTTAATTTATGACTTCTCAGAGATAATTTGCGTTCTCCTGTCTGAAATATCGGAGAAGTGAAATGTCACTCTTCGTACGCCGGATGATCCAGCCCGATCCCTCGTACCGGAACGACAAATGCGCCTCCTTTCATGAAACCGGAGGCCGTCAAAAGGGCAAAACAATTTGTCGCAGCCTCACGACAGTTGGAGCGGCACCTTGCAACAGTTTAACTACACACACACACACACACACACACACACACGCACTCCACGCCGCATTCCCGGAGACTCGTAACTCGTGTTCACCGCGACGCGTTCGGCCTCCGAGAACCGTTTTAGTAGCTACAACTCTGCTTTTTGTGACAACTCCCGCAGACGGAGACGCAGGTGACGGTTTCCGTTTCTTTCTTTTTTATGTGGCTTCCGAACAACCTTGGCTTGCCAACGGTGCCACATAAAAACGTTGAGGGAGCCATCACTCTTCCGGCGGTTTGATAGATGGACAGATAGACGGGTTGACAGATGACTACATAGGTAGCGCTGATAAGATCAGTGTCATTTTTATACACCGGGGAGATGAGGGAGGGGGTGGAGGGGATAGAAGGTGGAGTTGGGAACAGGCCTTCATCATAAATATTACTAATTCATTTCCCTGGAGAGAGAGGCTCCAACCCAGAGAGAGAGGGAGAGCGTGAATGGGAGGAGGCGGAGAAGGAGAGAGAGAGAGAGAGAGGTGGTGTGCTGCGCACGTCTTCCCATGCGTGGGTCTATTTTGCGCTCAAATGTGTATTTTTTTTATTTATTCTTTTTCTTGAGAGAGTGAGTAAGGTGCAATAAAGTTGTCAGTGGAGCGAGACAAAGGGAAGACGAGACGATGCAGTGGGTGAGACGGGTACATAGAGGGAACGGAGGAGACAAACGTACAAGAAAGGGAGCGGGGGAGTCAATGAAACGGAGGGAGTCAGGAGGGATAATCAGGGTATTATGTCCTTTAGTAAGAATGAGACACACACAAAAAAAAAAGAAGAGGAGTGCAGACAACAATGAGGGATGAGTGGGCGAGCGAGAAGAGAACTCACAGAATGACTTCACCTGGCGTTTCTCCATCGGTTGCTCGGGCTTCCTATAGAATACGCTTTACTGCTTTTTTTCTTCTTTTAAAGACGCGCACACGCATTCAGGTCACACACACACATGCGCGCACACTATCGTTCTGGGGTTGAGGGGACAGGAAGGCGACAGACTCTGTCATCTCCTGTCAGGCCCAGAGACACACAGGTATTCTCACACACACACACACACACACACACACACACGAACACACTCTCCTCTTGACTCCCACTCTCACAGTGTGTGCTCTTCACAGGCCCGGTACCCTCGTGTCCCATATCACACCCTCGCCCATCTGTTCCTGTTTCCAAACGCCCTCCGTGCACAATCATTTTTAGTCAGCGTGGCAGAAAGTGTCTGTGCTGAGAAATGCCATTTGTCAAAGCCGTCCCCTCTCACACGTCCCGCCGTAAACCACCGCGGCTATTGATAATGAACGTCCGTGCCCACTGCCAAGCCACAGCTCCCGTGGCCGGGGGTTAATGTCGGCCATCGGAGTCTCTTCAAATACCGTTCTTCAGTCATAAATAATGAGTTATACAATATTAATGCTTAGAGTAATGTTAATGGAGCGTTAAGTTGCCTATTTTCCGTATTTCCATCGTTCTCCTATTCAACATTGGCACCCTCAGACCACACAGAGAATGGAAGTGGAATGAAATTGCCACCAGTCATCGTTCTCTCTCTCGCGCGCGCGTCCTATTTAGCAGTCGCATCACATTCAATAACGTCTAATGCCTATCGAAAATAACTTGTGTCCTCCTCAATAAGCCATCGATAATGAATTTAGTTAAATGGCATGACTAATGTGCATTTGCCGGCTTGGTAATGGGCTCGTCGGAGTTATGGGGACGCGCGGGCGCGCGGGCGCGCGTGCGGGCCGATGCCGACCCAACTCGGACCGCCCACGTCCCATCCAATGATCGCCACCCACGCCTCCGCATTGTTGGTGGCTGGCACGATGAAGACGCAGACTCTTTAGAATGCATGAAAGCAGAGTCCCCGGGGGCAAGCTCACCAATGCGTGAAGGAGGGATGAGGGAGACGACGGCACGGGGATGAGGTGGTGGAGGGGGAGAGGGTCGGGTCGGACAGAAAAAAACCAAAGGAGAGGAGGAAAGCTAATGGCTTCGTGGCGACAGCGATAATCAGGCCAGCAGAAAATCACTTTGTCTCGCGTTGAGCTGAGAGGGATGCTGGGAGATGGAGTGAGGCAGGTTTTTTTTTTTTCTCTCTTTTTTCGGGTGGTGCGCTCGGAGGCCGTGACGCAGGCAGACTCGCCTGTTTACATAAGGCATATACGCTCCACATGAAAGGGAGTCACTGTGTGTGATTTATTATTACAAATGCGGCCGATTCTGCACGTGTAAAGACGTCCTCTGAGACACGCTAATGCTGTCTTCACATACGGTACATATGCAAGAAGATCTGTGTGTGCAGGCATTCTCAAAGGGGGTTGGGGGGGGGATGGGTACTGTAGTGGTGAGACATAAAAAAGCTCGCCTCACATCACATAGCACAATTAGGCCTGCCATCGCAGGGCCTATTTTTTTTTTTTCTTCCATTTTTGCCCGGGAGACATTGGTGGCACGATGCAGAGCTCTGCTTGGATAGTCAGATTCCTCTGCCTGCGCATGAACGCTGCAGCCCACCAACTTTATTTTGTGTGTGTGTGTCTGTGTAGTAGCTACCGTATAGTAGTCCAGGCCAGCTTTCTCTTCGTCCTCTCCCCTCTGGAAACCTCTACACAGGCAAACAAACGAGGGTTCGCGCTGACGTTTGGAGCAGACCTCCCACCCGCTACCGTTCCCGCCACCCCCACCTGGGAGAAATCCGCGGCCAGCGCTCCTGATGGGCTTTTCCCCCGCAATCCTTGTGTAGCCCAGAGGGAGCCCTCGGGGAGGGATTCTTTCGCGCTGTAATCGCCCTCGTACAACACAAGGTTTCCAATTGACCCACACGCAGGCAATCCAGCTTTACGGAAACCCCAAGAAAGGGTCTTAAATTCTCCACACTTGCCAATTTTACCTGCCGTCGCATGAGAGGGGGAAAAAACAGGGGAAATTTAAAACTTCATTAAACCGAGCCATTTCTGTCCCCTGTTTCTTCTCCTCTTCCCACTTTAAAAGTTCGGGCGACTGTGGAAATTAGGGGAATCTATCACACTTCTTGCGGCAATGCCTGGCTCCTTTTTCTCGCAGAGAACCCACAGGAAAAGACAAGGAGACGAGGCGCAATGAGACTGTCTTGACAAATGTATTTATTCTATTTTTTCCGGAGCTACTTTCTCATCTGACCTGGCAGTGTGCCCCCTCACGCAGAATAATAGCAGCTAAAGCCATTCTCTTTCTGCCGAGCCATCAGTGAGCCATGGCGAGCCGGGGGAAGAGGAAGTGATTTCCATGTTAATGGGAAACCTTCCCAGCAGCGTCGGAGACCTCCTCCTCCCCCCCACCAACCTTCCTCCATCGCCCTCTCCCTCGTTCCGCCCATATCTGCCTTTACCTGCTGTCGTCCGCGAGCACTCCATCCTTCTCCTGTTGTCTCACGACGTTACCTTTCACCTCTCAGCCTCTGTTTACTTCCCCTTTCTTTCCATCTCTCTCTCTCTCTCTCTCTCTCTCTCTCTCTCTCTCTCTCTCTCTCTCTCTCTCTCTCTCTCTCTCTCTCTCTCCCATTCTCTGTCTAGCTTGATGAATGGAGTCGCTGGACTGTGAGAGCCACGTCCTCAGCGGGGTGTGGCGGGCCGTTTCTAGCTGTCTCACATCAGTGTATGTGTGTGTATTTGGGTGTTTTTTTGTTCCCATGGAGGGGTGGGGTGTCCTTTCACTTCCTGCCTATGCACAAGTGCAAATCCTGTTTCACATGTGAGCCCATCAACTTGGATCGGCGGTAAGAAGTTGGACAGAAAAGAACACTCTCTGAGAGTCTCTTAAAATCCCTCATCCCCTGCCGCCGAGGAACTACACCGATGTCCACTCGGCCGAACATGTTCAATCCCCACCTCGCCCTCAGAGGATCCCTGAGCAGTCAACTGGACACGCTCCCCGAGGTCTCTGCCACCCCCCTCCTGCTCTCTCCACACTCTTGACCCTCTCATTCTCCCCCGGGCTCATTCACAACACGGCTGGAAACGGGCCAGCACATCCCCCCCCCCCCCTCCCTCACCCTACCCTCCCTTCCCTTGAGATATGCTGAGTCGCTCCATCCACTATAAGTCTCTGTCGGATCCAGCGCTGCTCGCAACGTTTAGAGCATCCTTATGAATCATAACTACACCACAACATATTGAGTAAACAGATGATCATCCTGTGAGCCAAACTGGCACAAAGTAAACTTTTAGGGGGTGGATGCAGATAGATAGACGTGATGCCAAGATGGCCCCCGCCGGGACTTGCGGGGAGCTGTGGCTTCCAGCTGTGCAAATAAGTTAGAAATGGGCGCGAGTGGCTCGCTTTAAACGGGCAAACTTTCATGTTCCGGGACGAGAGCCACGAGAGGAAGGACGGGGCGATGCCGAGGAAAGGGACGCTATAGAAGGCCCCGCCCTGAATGTGACCTCATATAGTCGCTCGGAGGAGTAAAACAACCCGTTATCACGGCTGCAAACTGCTCGTTGTAGCGCCGACTCGAAGGGATAAAGGAAACATCCACAGTCTGGCTTCGTATGAAAACATCTTTCCTGACTTCTCTATCTGACTCTGCCCCCGCTGACATTATCGAGAGCTGCACCGCCATTGCTTTTCCAGAGCTGTGCGGAGGCTCCCTCGTGGTCGAGGGCATTATAACTGCTGCTCTTGCAGTTACGGGTGCAATTCTCACCGGGCTCGTTACTTTGCCGCTTTGCATAAAAGACAACACGCTTAAAAAAACGGCGGCCGGGGGAAAGCTAGTTTCCGAAACTTAATCTGTTTCACATGGACCGCCTCAAATCTTCTTCATCTATATTGATGCAAATCACACAATCTGTGACTATATATATATATTCATGGCGTTATCAACATCTGCCACCATTATCTGGTGTTAGTTTGTGATGTATGAAATGATGATAATTGCACTAACAACGACTCGGGTAGTGCTACAACCACTTATCTTCTCATTCTATTGGGCTTATCTGGGAAAAGAAATCTCCAACCACAATGCATTGCAATTAATATTTTATCAAAGATCAGATTAATGCGATCTCAATCATGTTACTAAACTCATGCGCTTAATTCTCCGTACAGATCCTCTTCTTTGACTCGTTATGGATCCGTATTCAAGTCACTGAGCAAGAAGTGAAAGTATTTACTCAACTTAGAAAATGTTGGGCCTTTTCAGCATCCAGGGACATTCAGCCGGAGGATGGATATTAATGTGTGGCAGTGAGATTATTAAGAGACGCCGTTGTTGCAGGTGTTTTTTTTTTGTATCAACTGATAGCGAGAGGAAAACGTCCCCTTTGGAACACTTAAACGCAACCAACAATTTCTTCAGAAAAAAATCTGTAGACAACGATTTCAGTGTGGGGTTTACGGGAGGAAAAAAACAAGCGTCGTCATTTTTAAGAGATGCATTTCTCAACGCCGTGTGGCATTACAGAAATTAATCATTCTGTGAGGGCGTGAACGACGAAGACGCAGCTAGACTACGCTGTCGGAGCCACTCGCGCGTCTCCGGCGGTGTTTTCTCACAGCGTGAAGCGCCTTGTTGGGTTTTGCACGACCTCACCGCGCCGGTTTCCTCCCACAGTCCAAAGACACGCAGGTGACTGTACAACCCCGCAACCCTACACAGCATAAGCAGGCATAAATCACGGAGATGGAGCTATAATTTCGATAGCTTTAGTATCTAAGTTGCTAAGCCGTCACATAAATTGCCTTCGCATTTTTGAATTTTCCCACTGTAGAATATGTCAAACCGCAGCTGTCAGGAAAAGCACACGTCATCATCATCAATTGCTGCTCAGAGAGTCTCACCTCGCAGAGAATGCCGGATCCTCAAAATGTCACCAGCTCGACAAAGAATTCATCCTGGGAGGCTTCAGAGAGGAGACGGCTCGTTCTGAACAACAATGGCTCCTCAGCTCTGTCAGAACTGGAGAGTGCGCCTTCATTGGAAGACGAGCAAAGAACGCCATTGAAAGCTCTGCTCAGGCTCCAACGACGACTCCTCAGATGGTTTTGCGTAACAAACCATCTGCAGAGTGTCGTCCTCAGAGAGTAGAATAAAGTGTAGGGAGTCCAGTATGTAATTATTCCTAAATTAACTTCCAACACAGGCGCTTTTACACCTATCTGTTTTCCAGTTGAAGAAGCAAAGTGAAGCCGAGTGAAGCTCATAAGTCTATATAAATGACTCCACTTCTCTCTTGATTTATTCCCTCAGTAAACATTGTAAACATGAGTTTATGTCTCAATCTCGAGTTTCAAGTCTTCTTCAATACAGCTTGACGTTCGTTTCGTGAATTATGCTCCATTTCGAGTCGAACAGACCATAAAGCAGGGGATGCTTTAGGGCGGGGCTACAAGGTGATTGACAGGTCGCTGCCGCTACCAGAGTCGTATCCGACGCCTCTATGTCACTCCTCCGTGTTCCAAATAAGGCAACTTACATTCATTAATTGCAAAAAAGCAACAACGCGGTGATCCAAGACGGCGACGGCAAAATCTCAGAACTTTAAACCAATGAAAACGCGCCCTTCTTACATACACTCTACGGCTCAAACTCAACATCTGCTTGCTCGGTTCGTGCAGTTTGTCGTGCCGGTTTGAAAGCTGACCACAGGACCGCGGTGCGGCCCAAACAGCCGGACCTCGGACCCGGACCTGTGGCGTCCAAGCAGACAAAACAACCAAAAGACTTGTGTTTGTGGCTTGATTTCAAAAGCCCAACAACTAAAAAAATGACATCCCCTTAAAGTGCTACATAAACTTCTGTCGGTCCCCGGTATTGGATCGCCCCGCAGTGGGTCCACGCTTGATGAAAACGATCCCTTGTTGCGTTCCTTAAACCCATTGGCACTGGATAGTGTATTCCATCTGTGTTCATCACTTCCCACAAACAAGCCTGCAGCAATTGGTTCTCCTCCCCTAGCTTCTGTGTCTTTAAGAATCTCATAAATTGATGCTTTTTGTCTGGAGAGGAAGCATTTGTCATGTCCAGTCTGCAGCGCGCCTTCAGGCTGGAACAACACCTTGTGTTAATTAAACTCAACCTCTGTCTTTTTTTGCTCTGCAGCAGAGCATTCTGGGGGGAAAATTGGGTTTTTGATTTCCTAAAGCGGTTTTAATTCCATCTGGCTCCAGTGCTCCTCTGTGGTTGAAAAGAGTAATAATGATCCCGGTGATAAGTTAAACAATTAGGTAATAGGCAATAATTTCCAATAAATGTTATTCTCGAATTGAGTTTTACATTTTCCGAGCCCGGAAAAGGGACGAAAAGAAAATGAAATGAAAGGAGGAAAGTAATTAAAACGGTGGTGGTTAATACCAGCATGCATTTTAAAATATCTTTGAATATCCTTTTATTTCCTCCATCCCTCTGTTTCTCTTCTTTTCTGTTTTAATATTTCATCTAAAGTTCAGCGCTTTCTGCTTCAATAGAGAGTAAAATCACTGCTGGAAACATTGCTCTCAGTCACATCTCCTTCTCTCTCTTTTTTCTCACTCGCAGTCCATTGCTTTTTTCTTTCTTTCCTCGAGCTGTTCATTTTTCCCTCTCACAATATCTCGCAGGTGGAAGGGAATGTCAACAGCGAGTCCAACTGGTTTAAGCCGGTCTGCGAACTCCACTTCCCCCTTTTCTCGTGGTCACATCAGTCTCCCAGCCGAGCCACTTTGTCATCGTAGCGCTTTGTACAGTCTGCACGAGGCTTTTTAGCCACTTGATATCACAGAAAGGTCCGAGTGGGAGCATGCGTTCTCCTCATAGTAAAGAATATGTCCAAAAATCCCAGGTGATTTAATAAAAGAGATGATGAATTTGACAGATACAATACTTGATCAAGGCCCTTTAGATCTCAGCTGTAACCACAGGCTGCACGCAGGTAGCTGTCTCTGGACGTCATCGAAGGAAAGAGGCCGAGCCAAGTTCTGTTCCCATTTCAACACAACACATTCACTTGGCTATTGGTTCAAATTTATGGCATGCGATTGGCTGAGAGTCACACAGGGGCGGAGTCTCTCTTTGGCGTAGGCTTTGAACATGGCTCCATAACATTCCTGTTTGCTAACAACACATTTGACCGAGAAGGAATTTGTTTTTCAGTTCTACAGGTGACAGTGCAATATGAAGTCTACATTCTGAGCTACAGTCATCCTCCATAAATCACCATGCATGTAAAGTCTCCCCACTTCTGCAGCAGTTCAAATGCCAATCAAATCCCCTCCTGTCCTGATAAGACCAGGAGGAAGTTCCCCAGACCACAGGTGGTCCAGTCGCTCCCTTTGTTCCTGAAACCAGACGCTTCACTCTCCAGTACAGACTCCATGTGACCTCATCAACACTATATATAGTTTCCTTCAATACATTCCATGAATCGTGAACACACAGTGCCCTTCTTATGCATACAATTACATATCCTTCATAATAATATCCCTTATTAATTATCATACCCCCCTCTTATATTTAAATATGCACATTAAACAATTCTTTATTATACATGTCCAAGTCCAATATTCACACCACAGACTATTACAATTCTACAAAACCCAACAAGAGACTGCTGGACTTCTTTCAAATCAAACACATAGCATTGAGCGCTGCACAAGGCTGCATTATATAAGTTATGTTCGAGCGCGGGATTGAAGCGTGGTGTTTAGCAGAGTTTGCACTCGGGCAACCTGAGTGCACCCACACCAGCGTGCAGACATCCACCTACTAATGGACTAATGGACACACACACACACACACTCTCACTCACTCATTCCCTCACTCACTCACTCACTCCTCCTCCATATGGCATCAGAACAGGGCTCAGTAATGGCTAATGGCCTGTCTCCCTGCTCAAGTTAAACAGCAACATGCGGTGTTTTATGCCACTTGGCCCCCGGTGCCTGTGAAAGGAAATATCCACGCTCTTTCATTATTAACCCGCACAGAGACAGAATGCGTCGCTTCCACTTTCCCTTTCACAGCATGCAGTCGAACTTAACCCTGCCGTGGCTTTGGTGGAATAAAAAGGGGAATTTCTGCCTATACAGCAACCCCCCCCCCCCCCCTCTGTCTCCGACACGCATGATGATGCCTGAATCTCGCCTTCGCCTCCTTGATCCTTCCATTCCGACGCCGACCTTTTTTCCTTAAGCCCCCTCGTGAGAGAGAGAGAGAGAGAGAGCCGGCGTGATGGACCGCCACCTTAAACAGATGCAGATTTTATTCAGGCTATTTTCAAAACCACTGCGTGCGCTTTAGCCAACTAGACATTTTTTTTTATCGACTCACCTCCCCCCCCACACCCGCCTTCATCTCGATGCCTTCCACCACTCTGAGAAACACAGATGAAATTCAGATGTGGCGGAGTGACACGCTCTTATTTTATATATTCCCCCCGCTCTTTACCACCACCTCCCTCTCCTCTCATCTCCTCTCATCTCCTCGCTTAACGAAGACCACACTGGTCCTAAAAAAAAAAGTGGCTTCCCGCTGTTTTCTTTCTGTCCCTCTCGTCTTGCCTCCTTCCTTCTGCATTTATCTGGCCTTTTCTGCAGAGAAGCCTCCTCTTCTTTGAGATCACCCTCCCTCCCCTGCCCAAAACTAGCAGTTTGTCAATTTCTGCTCTTTTTCTGCACTTTTTTTTAACCTGCATTAAACTGCACCCGGCCTAATTAACACTCACCACCTGTCATCTCGCTTTGTTTCCCAACTAATCCCACTGCCAGCGTGACACTATCCAGCCCATCGCCTGCAAAACACAACAACAAGCAAAACAACAAGCGAAAATTCCAAATCCTAAATGAACTGGCAACCGGTAGTTCTAATAATCGTCCCTTTGTTGACCTCCAGACAGACGCTAGGCGAGCGTCTCCTTGTCTGTGGGCCCAGAGGCCAAATGGGCCGTAAGGCGGCCTTCGCTCTTCTCTCCATGGCACGGTTGCGGCCTCCTCCTCCTCTGCACGGGGGGCTGCATATCAGCTAAAACCTGAGCATTGAAGCGGCGGCGCCCATGCTGTTTCCTCACAGCCCGCTCTAATGACTTTACCTGCGCGAACAAAAGGCAGACGACAGATCCCAGTCGCTCTCTATTTTCAGCCCACGTGTGATTGTATCAGGGAACTAGTGCTGCGAATGAGCTGTGAATCTCTCCGCGCCGCTCACCTTTTCACCCCCCCCCTCCTCATCCCGCTGGCTCCCCCCCGCCAATCCATCACAGGCGGAAATGATGTACGACTTGTGTTGCCAGCTGCTCTCCCATGTGAGCAGAAAGCTGATAATGACTGAGTCTACCCTACTTTGCCGGCATCACACCCTCCTTTTGTCACGCTCCCTGTGTGTGACAAGTGAGAGAGGGAGAGAGATTTGGCGTAGGCGTGCGCCGCCAACGCTTTTCCCCGCACAATAGCACGGATCAATAGAAACCGCAGTCTTGACTGGTAAATAACTTTCCTAATTGGCTATCTAATGAGCAACATCCCAGGTTTATGTTTCGAGCTGCCTTGGTCCCCGGCTTCGCGGGTGCTGCAGCAGTCAGTCCCAGATGGTAGGCATGGCATATTCGCGCCACATAAACTGTCATCTATTGTTGAGACATTGGCATATGCTGCCAATGAAACCTGTTTCTTTATGGAACTGGTTCTGTGCATATGGGCTCCGCAGGAATGACTTTTTCTGCATCCCACGTCTCAAAGTCAATGTTTTTTTTGTTTCAAATATATTTTGGTTTTGGGATTTTAACGCTCTCTTTCCACGATGTAAAACGTGTCAGTAGAAAGTGTCAGCTCTATGCTATCGAGTGGCTAAATGAGACTAGAAGTATGTCGGGGGTGTAGGGAAATTGAGACTTTTGGTGACTGGAGACAAAAGAAACAATGAAGTGTGTGAAAGGTATTAAAAATAAAGACTAAACATAAATTAGAGGGCGTCAGGCTCGTTGAGCTTTGAGTAATGCGTTTCTTCTTTTATGGAAAGCAACACTGCGGGAGTTTATTTTTCGTCTCACTGTGGAGTCGTGCTCACAGACTACTTTCAAGCAACCGTAAAGTACTTGCGCCTCCATTTTCCTTTTCAAAAATGCAGCTTTGAGTCTATAAGTCGTGGTAAGTGCACTGGAAGCAGCCATTACGTCCTGTACATTACACTTTAAGCAGTGGGAGACACTCAAGAGCATCCAGTGTAACACCTTCAGTAAATTGGAGGAGCAGGAAGAGGAGGAGAAGGATGAGGAGGACGAGGAAGAGGAGGAGGAGGAGGAGGAGGAGGCAGTTGTTCACCAGGAGGAAAATGAAGTGAAGTGGTTTAAAAAAAGAAAGAAAAGACATAATAAGTGTGCAAAGAGCAGCCTGGAGAGGAGCATATGCTAATGGGGCCGATGCATGGCCTTTTACAGCAGCGAGCGAGATGCCGGTAATGTGTGCAGAGGAAATGCTGCGGATCACTACTTTGATTTGAAAAACAAATCCCATTCCACTGGTCGGTGGTGAAATTTGTGTCATTTGTGCTGTTATGCAATCTCAAAAAAACATCACAGCGGCAGCCCGGAGAGGGGAACACACTAATGAACGAATAATACATTTGATTTTTGTCGTGTTCTTCGGGTGGAGAGTTTCTCCCCGACAGCAATTATTAGAAGCCAATCAGGTAAACACATAGCTGGGAAAACAGCATTGTTATAAAGGGCGGCTTATTGAAGAATGGAGAAGCTATTAGATTCACTGCGGTTTCATCCTGATCAAGAGGGAATTTGTTCTAATCCAATCAAATCCATCCCGGCTGTTTAGAGAGTTGTCCAGACAAACATTCAGACTGGTGTTGCCACAACAATTACGTGCTGATTCTCAATTCGTCAGCAGAGGAAAGCGACAGGTTCGATGATGTTTTCCCCTCTGTCACATCTATTGATCGTTATCCCGCAGCGTTCCATCGCTGGCATGTAATAAATACAACAACAACCTCTCCTGATGCGGTTCAGTATTTAGTGCTTATCGACACAGATGGATGTCCTTATTGCGAGGGAGGGCACTTTGTCTCGACAGTGTTGCTCACAGTCTTGTGTTCTGTTCAGGCAACAGTGTCAATAACAGGTGCACAAAATGTGAATAAAACACGACCCATTAAGTTGACTGTTGTGTTGATTTGATTGTGCTCTGACCTTCAGCGAGTGAAGAGCGTTGAGCATCCTGTGTGTTGTTTTCTCAGGGCTTTAGCACCACAAGGACAGTTTCCACTTTGCACTTTCCACTCATTGGGTAGCGTGCTTTAAGAAAAGAATGAATAAGAATACATGAATCGGGAAAGACGGCGATCCCACCATCCTCGATCCCCAAGGTGACATGACCTCGCCGTCTGTCTCTTTTATGTCACATTTACAGAAGTCGTGCAGATAGCGTCTCGTCGACATCGACGTCGGCGCTGGCTATCGTTTATTCTGTCAAGTCGATGTGTTTGTGCGATGCTGTTGGCGCTCACACTTACGGTTCTATCTGATTCCCTCGGCTTTAGTGGGCCAGATAACGGCACTGTTTGAATGAGCCTGTCTGTTCCGCGAGACAAATAGTGATATCTTACCTTTTCCCTCCGCTCTATTTCCTACTACACTTATTCTTGTCAGTGCAGCTGGTGGCCAGCGTGTGAGCGTGTGAGTGTGTTGGTATGAAATAAAGTGGGAGGCGGATATATGAATTTATGTGGTGCATGTGTGCATTTTTATGCAGTAACGCGAGTTCACAGATGCACTCGGTATTTTCATCAGATAGGTGCATCGGCTGATCGGAAAGAGAAATGCACTGCGCGTGTTTAAACTGCAAAGCCAGCAGAAGGACTCTAATAATGTGCTGCTTTAATGGGCCCAGCTGTAAAAGTAAAACCAGCATGTTTAAAAATGATGGCAGCACACATGAAAGAGCCTGTTATCTTGATTAATTCTTGTTTGCAGGAGGAAGGAGCAGGCGGTGTAGCTCATATCGCCAACCTACAATGTTTGGAGGGAGACAAAGCAGCTTTTCTTACCTGTAATCTTAGTTTGTTTTTATCTCCTCTGTTCCTTCTGGGTTTAAAAAAATCCTGACTTATTTTAATTTATTTTTTAAACAGCCATATTTTACTTGCCGTTTAATAAAGCCTCAACGCCAAACACATACTCTGCCTTCCGCTTCTTTTATCTTCCTCCTTCATCCTAAATTAAATGCCGCCTTATCTGAATGGAATATTGCAAACATGGGCTCGGGCGCTATAGGTGGGGGAACAAGCAATTTCAAAAGTGTTTAATGTTTAAATGAGGTGTGCGTCGGCACTCATGCTCGTCCTTGTGTCCCTCCCAAGGTATGTGGTCCTTCTCCGTGTCCGAGCTGGCCATCCCCGGGGCCGAGATTGGGCGCATCTCGGCAGCCGACGCCGACCTCGGCGAGAACGCCCAGCTGGAGTACACCATCCTGGAGGGCGAGACCGGGGAGACGTTCAACATCACCGGAGTGAACCAAGAGGCGGTCATCACGCTCAACAAGGTGAGGAGACGAAGGGAGGGCGGGAGTGAAGGAGGGGAGGGAGAGGGAAGCAGAACAGATCGGAGTTGTGTTTCGCCTGTGAGTCATAGCATAGCTAACAACATGATGCCTAAGCCCATTAACCCGGAATTACCTGGATGCACACAAAGACACTGTGTAAGCCTGTCCCATTCCACATGATTCATCACTCCGTCGCCTTTTCAGGTGGGGATTTTTTAAACAGGTGATCTATATGCATCTCACCCTTTTCTCCTTATTTGACTCGCAATTGGAGGAGAGTGGTTTGATGGGCTTCTGAGAAATGAATTTCCTGCTTGATTCACTGTGAGCCGGCCTCCCCCTATCAGCAATTCCATCTGTTTACAGCACAACACAATAAAGCGGACGCAAATGTTTCCCCCCGTAATTTGCCAGCGAGAATGTTTGGACCGCCGTTGAAATGTTTTGACTGCTGCCGTTCAGCAAAGGTTTTTATCCCCCCCCCCTCCCCCGTGGAGCATTTTCCATGTACAGAAGGATCAATGAGGCACTGCCTCTTCATCCTCAGTTCAGCTAGCAAACAGTTCCCTTTGGTGTAATTTGGGTGATTTCAATTTCAAACAGCCCCTGTCGTCTCCAATAATCACATCCTGATGAGGATGCAGGTGCACGGTGGAGGGGAAGAGTGCTGCCGCCCACTCATTACCAGTGCGGCTCATAACAATACATGCGCGTCTGTCTCGTCTCTTGAGAAAGGACGGGCTCCTCTGCGCTCACACATGTAACGTAGACTTAAAGGAGAGAGAGGGGGCGCAGTGTGTGTTTGTGTGTGTGTGTGTGTGTGTGTGTGTGTGTGTGTGTGGGGAGAGCTCATCTGAGATGTGACGCTTTCATTCCAAATGAGCCCTACAGACACTTCAAAATATCAACCAGTCAACCTCCTCTCTGCTCATTGGGATGACAGTCGTGTAGCCTGCGCAATATGAGACACATGCACCCGAACGCCAGAGAGCAGAGGGTGCGTTCATGCAAGCGTGAGGTGTCGACGAGTGGGCTCGAGGCGAGAGGGGGGCTCTGGAGGCCAGAAAAGGCTGTTTATAATATGGGAAAAGGAAACTATTGCCATGAAACATCAGTCATTTTTGTTTGTATTACGAGTAATGAAAGAGCGGAGCTGAAAATGTCAACAACAATGTCCCAGAGAACGCTGTGGAGTTTTTCTACTCCACGTTTTGTCCAACAAACAACATAAATAAACCTATTTTTAGGCCCTTTCCTGGAAAATTGCATGCCCAAACTAAACAGGGTGTATCTCTACAACCACTAGGGCTATTTGAATAATTTGGGTGGTATAACGAAAAAGCTACACATGTGAGATTTTGTTCAGATGTGTAAATATCAGTCCATATGGTACTGGTGAAGAGTAAATGAAGATGACACAGAAAAAATAAAAAGGTTTCAGGTCAGCTTAGATTAAAAAATCACTTTCAGGAAGATTATTTGTTCAACATGATGCAGCTGTCTAACCGTCTAACTCCAACCCAAATCATAGCACAATATGTGAACGTTCTCTCTGTAAAGGTTTACTTTGATAAAGTGAAGCATATGTAAATACAGAGAACATTCAGGTGACATTTTAACACATCTGTGACATTTGAATTTTTGTATATTACTTATAGTGTTCAAAACATCCAAAAACAGCAGTTTGGGGCTTTTATCATAAACCAAGCTACGATTTACAGTTTCATATAACAATCGATCAGTTTTTTAAAAGTTAAACAATGATATTAAACAAATAAAATCCTTCCACGTCTTTGCTCACGACTTAACTGATTAGGTTATTATCAAGGATTCCCTCCTGACGTGTTTAAAGTGATAAAAAAAAAGACTTCCGCTCCTCCATCATTAGAAAATCCAGCATCAATAAACATTCAAATTGTGTTTGTTGCAGAACTGCTGGGCACATGGTGTCTACTGCACAAAAAGACCCGAACTCATTGTCGGCTTCACGTTACCGCCACGGTGCCGCATGTCCAACTGTGATCACTCAGATTTAAGCTGAGCTCATTCTGCACGCTGAAGGTCAACCATCTCATGGAAAAAAACGGAAAGCGAAAACACATTTCTGAGTGGAGCGGGATTTAAAACTCAGCAGTCAATCCATCGATCGTTTCAGCACTGAGCATTGTCCTTCTGTTGAGCAGGCGGAGGCCGTCATCCTGTCTTATCGACGAACACTCTATCCCACCGCCGGGACGCTGGAAACTAGATCTTCAAAATTTGGTTTTACTTTTTTTTTTCTCGGATAAATTGAAGAGGAAGAAAAGTCTCCAAACTCGTATGAAATTCAGTTTTTTTTATTTATTCAAAAAGGTTCCAGAAGTTCACCGAAATCTTTCCTCTTTTTTTTTTTTTTTGGAGACGGCTTGTTTTTCAGGCAGCAGAGACAATCCACGCAAAGTAACCGTGATTCTGCAAAAAACATATTTCTACCTATGAAGCCGCGAGTTGTGGGTGTTTTCACCAGGGAGCACCTGTGTGTGTGTGTGTGTGTGTGTGTGTGTGTGTGTGTGTGTGTGTGTATGTGTGTGTGTTCTTGAAGCCAGGTAGCCATGCCACGCTGTTTTAAATTCATCACCGTGCCGGCTCTCAGCCTTGGGTTCGTAGGAATTCGTTAAAACACAATCCGCACCTGGAGGTGGTGTGTAGAGCGGGATTTCCAAGCCCCGCTGTGAGCTCCTTTGAAGAAGAGCAGAGAGGCAAGGAAGAGGCAAGGGGAGGACTGGAGGAGCAAGAAGAAAGGAATCTGGGAGGCAAGGACCTAGGAATGAGGAAAAAGGAGCAGGGAAGGAGAATGGTGGCGGGGGGGGGGAGGGCGAGGGAGATGGAAGCACAGAGGGAGGGGTGTTAAAGTGAGGTCCTGAGAGGCGGTGACAGCAGAGAGTGCAGTATAACAAGGGAGTAAGTGTATGAAGGAACCAGAGAGAGAGAGAGAGAGAGAGAGAGAGAGAGAGAGAGAGAGAGAGAGAGAGAGAGAGAGAGAGAGAGAGAGACACAGAGAGAGATGCACAGTCATTGACAGCCAGAGAGAAATTAGCACAGCTAGAGACTGAGAGGCACATGGAGGTAGCAAAACCCCATCCAGTGTGACAAGCAAGTGGAAATGAAGAGGAAATAAATAATAAAAAGGAGGGTTAAATCGGATGTGGGGAAGAACAACTGGCAGACGAGGACGGCGGCAGCATGGCAACAGCAAGACGGATGGAAGAAGTGAGAGCAGGGAGGGAAGACGGCGAGAAGGAAAAAACCTGCAACCCGCTGCGTGTTAAAGGAGAGTCAATCAATTGAACATGTGCCGGGGTGATACACACACTCACACACACAAAAGAAAAACGGGTATCAGAATTACATGAAAATAAATAACACACCTCCCACCCGCAGAATTCCTCCCACTGGATTCAGCCGCAGAAACAAAACGCACAATTAGTATTTCGACGTGGCCTCCTCCATGCTGTTTTGTGTTGCTTTAATCCCTCTTCAAAGGTACCAAGAGAGGCAGAGAAATAGATTAGACCAGCACTGCCGCTATGGGTGAAATATTAAATGGAACTCAACATTCACAGGTTACATGCGGATTCATTTTCGGGCGCTCTTTCGAGCTAAGTGGAACATATATCGAGTATTTACGGATGCTGCAAGGCAGCGCTGTCAGAAGTCATCCGTAGAGCCGGCGGCCTCAGGATTTGATTCATATTTGTGTAAAAAAAAAAGGTGCTCCAGTAAACTCCTCACATGAATAAATCCAAAAGATCTGACTTCAACCTTGCCGGGAATCCACGCACAACTAATGAAAAACATGGAGGATGCAGGCTACAGCTAATAGAATTAAAAACAAACAAAGCGTTAAATTGGTGCTAAGCTCCCCCTCAGCTTCCACTTCGTTAGGTAAACCCCCCGAAGAAAATAAACACACAAATCAATACAGCCACTTTTTTTTTTTTCTTTTTTTTTGTGTGCGTGCATAGGGTATGTTAGTAATGAACATGCCCCGGCGTCCATTTTCCTAGAGTGAGAAGGCTTTCGGAGTGTGAAGAATTTTCACCAGAGATGATCTGTGTGTGCTCCTCCCCTCCGAGAGAACCAAAGGAATTCTGAGCGGAACAATTTGTGTTGCCACAGAGTCGGCCTTGACCTTGCTGGTCGTCTCTGCTGCTGTGGGCTGAATCTCTTTAACCTATGATCTAACGATACACACACACACACACACACACACACACACACACACACACACACACACACACACACACACACACAGATGCACACCTACACAAGCAGCAATAAACCACAGAGAGAGAGAGAGAGATACAGACACACACATCAATACAGCACACTTGACCTTGCGGCTCCGTGTTTAAACTGTGGGGAATGGAAGCAAAGGAGCTGCAAAGAGGCGCGATTGCACATCTTGAGGATGCTGCGGTGCCAGACCTCACCTCGGAATGACGTGTCAGATGGGAGGCTGAGTCGAGGAGAGAGAGGCTGGGGGTGATGGGGTTTTGGCGGGATAGGGATGGGGATGGGGATGGGGTGGGGGGGGGGGTTTAACAGCAGATTAGGAAGAAACCGAGTCAACAGAGGGAGCCGGAGGAAGGCGTTAGGAGTTAGTTAAAAAGAGGCTGAGAGAGACTGTGTGATTGCAAAATGGAGGAGGAGAGGGCAGACAGAGGGAGGCGAGGGGTGGGGGGGGGGGACGCCAGAGACGTGCCGATGAGCAGAGGGAGAGAGAGAGAGAGAGAGAGAGAGAGGCGAGGGTGGGGACGGGCGAGAGAGACGCGTGGGTCATTAGCAGCCTGCAAGTCAGGGTGCCGACTGAAGCAGCCTGCTGCTTATCACTGCTTATTTACTGTCAGTCCCACAAGAGACCCCCAGCAATAAAAAAAAAAACATTTCCCTCCGTCTCCCATTCTCCCTCTATCTCCTGCCCTCACCCTCTCCCCCCTTCCTCCTCTAATCGTCAGCCGCTGTCTCTCTGCATTTCATTACTCGCTCTCTCGGCCTGATCTCCCCACACATGTCCAAATAGGCAGGAAGACACACACGCTAAACCAAAATGCAAGTCAATGCAAACACACACACACACACACACACACACACACACACACACACACACACACACACACACACACACACACACACACAGCCTCCACAACCCCATCTCTCGTCCGCCTCGCCTCGTTCTCGCTCCAGTTGGTGTCTGGAGGCCATGTCAGACGTGTGTGTGTTTGGTTTGTCTGTGGCTCTGACTCATTCAAATTCACACACACACACACACACACACACACACACACACACACACACACACACACACACACATTCACTTTCAATTTTCTCTTCCATGTTCCTCCTTGGCCGTTCATTCTATATTATCCTTCACCTGACCGATCTGCTCTGTTATTTACTTATTACATTTTGCTCATAATGAATGTACATATTGCTGCTAATGGATTTGTGATACAGCATGCAAGCAAGGCCACAGTGTAAGTAGCAGGTAATTGAAGCATTAGCATAACTCTCTGCGGCACAGGAGCTCCATGACACTGCTCTGCAGCAGTGCCCCCTAATGGCCAGAGGCTCTCACGCGTAGCAGACATAACTGGTGGCTACAGGTCGAGCGTTCCTTGATGAAGTATGAAGCTCATCAACTGCTACAATGAGGGTGAAATTAGAAGAACAGGAGTGTGTGTGTGGGGGGGTCGAGGGGGCGGGGAGGGGGGCAACGACAAAAAGACATATAAAGTCATCAGCAATTCAGGCTCGGGAGTGTTTTTTGGTTTGCGAGAGCATTCGCAGCCACTGATGCGGCGGAGGAAACTTTACAAAAACAAACTGCCGTAATGCTCCGATTTCACAGCACCTCATTACACATGTACACTGAATTTAATAGCTTGGATATAACAGAGTTGGATCACCAGACGCAACGCGAGGCATGTCACAACATCGTTAAGAGGAATCCGGCAGTCTCCCGATTCACGAGGTTTCCCCCTTCTGAAGAATGTTTTCAGGGTGCTGTGAGCTGTGTAAGCCTGCTATTTGCGTGCCTTTCATTCCTTCTTCCTACCTGGAGGACAAGCGAGCTGGCGGATGTGTCAGCTTGCCGTTATTATTTCCATATGCTCTCACTTAAAACGGCTGGCTAATCCTCGGTCACACGCCAGCAGCGCGCCCAGGATTATCTGTGTTTGTTTTCTCACGCCGAGGAGAGATTGTGTTAATCTCCTCACAGGGAGACAAAAAAAAAAAAAAAAGGGTGGGGAGGGGGTCGGAGGGGGGGGAGAGAAAGAGAGAGAGAGAGAGAGAGAACAACATCTTGCTCATGAGTAGGAAAAGGAAGGAAAAAAAAGGGCAGACATGGGACATCTGAGAGTGTAAGACAGAAGAGACGAGACGAGTGACAGAGGGAAGGGATGGCGGCAGAGGAAGAACAAAGTCAAAAGGGAGATTTAGAAGAGTCTTTGTTCTCTCGACTCTGCAGTTGTGCTTGTTGGCAGAAATGTCCAAAGCCGCATTTGTCATCAGACAAATGTGATGTGTGATCTTGATTTAGAATGCTACAAACTCAAGAAAGAACTGGAGCTGCCAGGGACAGCAGGGTGCTGAACACACACACGAGCAGTGGAGCGGCACGCACACGCACACGCACACACACACGCGCACACACACACACATAGGTGAGCACCAGCATGCAATCTTCTTATTGTACATCATGAATTGAAGAGTCAGGGAAAGACACCACCTTTGTGATCTGAAGCATCGCCCTGCAGTAATGAACATTTACTCTAATGCATGCACACACACACACACACACACACACACACACACACACACACGCACGCACGCACACACGCACAAACACACACTTTCCCAATAGAGCATGCATGCCGGCGGGTCGGGCTCCTTGAGAAGGTAAGTATTATGTATCGCCAGTCTAGCGTGCAGGTTAGCTAATTAATTTCTGCTAACTGTGAAGTGAATTTGAAAGGGAAATTGTATAGAGAAATTTGAATTTCAAAAAGGACATTGGGAGCATCGTAGGACAGGAGAAGGTTACACTTGTCGGATGTGAGGGTGCGCGCGTGCAAAGGGAAGGCCACATTTAACAGAGATAACGGAGCGTCAATATGTTCCGGGGGCTTTTATTTATTTTTCAGGGGGAAAAAAATGGGTGTGTTTTTGGTTTTGAATTATTTATGTCTGTTAAAGGTCGGAAAACAGCGAAAAGTAAAAAGGTGCACTCAGTAGAAAGCAGATCTCCGCCAGGTGTGTTTGCAAAGGCCGCCGCTGTAGTGTGTGAATAAATGAATACAACCTGCTCTATTGGCTCACCCTCTGCTATACTGTTATACACCAACCGAGGTGTCCTAAAACACACTTCAACGCTAAAAGTGAATGTGGGCCCTTACTGTGTCCCTGGGCGTGTAGCGGTTGGGGGTCGGTGCGATGCACTCAGTTGTTTCATCACCAGCCGCCATGGTGGTGACTGAGGGGTCAGCAGGAAGTCAATGGATACAAGGCGACCAAAAAGAAAGGCAATACAATGCGTGTTGAGAAAGTGTGATTCACCACAACCACGAGAGGTCCTTGAGCAAGAGAGTGTGCGTGGACAGACACACAGGTGCACACTCACCCATCCTAATAGAATAAAAATGCCCAGCACTGTTTTCTAGGCCCTATTTTCTATTCCATGGCCATCACATGTAATGGCCAAAGTGGCTCGATCTTGTCGGCAACTTCAAATGCATTCACAAGACAAACACGTAGACTTTGTGTGTGTGCGTGTGTGTTTGCGTGTGCCTGTGTGTGTGTGTGTGTGTGTGTGCAAAGTTCCACCTGAGCCCACACAGAGCACTTGGGCGCGTGAAAACATTTTGGCGAGAAACGTCCACATCTGTTCACACACACGCGCAGCCGTCAGAAGAAGGGGGGAAAAAAAACAACATAGAAAAGCAATTGTGTCACTGTGTGCTTCCTGTGTGAGGGTGAAAGATGGGTGTGTGTGTGTGTGTGTTGCGTTTTGTCAGAGCTGGGCCCTGTCGTGCACACACTGGGAGGGAGAGGCCGGGGAGGGGGGGGGGGTGTTGCTGCGAAGGCGGGGTTTGTGATGGAGTGTGTGAGGCGGCGAAAGGAGGGGGGAGTGCAGTGATGGAGTGCTGGAGGGAGGGAGGGCGGGAGGGGTGATGAGTGTGTGCTCACAGTGTAAGTGACACCTCTCCTCCTCAGACAGATTGTCTCTCTCTTCTCCTGTAATGGGGACCCCGTTAAGGAACCCTTTCCCGCCGTCTACCCGCCTAAACCCCTCCATCTGTACACACACACACACACACACACACACACACACACACACACACACACACACACACACACACACACACACACACACACAATTCCTCTTGTTTATTTATCTTTCATAGATATTCCCCTGAATTGCCAGCATTTGCGATGCCTTTCACTTCGTCCTTTTCTCTGCGTAATCTTTAATCAATCTTCTAAAACTGCTGATTTTCTGTAAAGCAGTTTACTCTGGTTTTCAGCTCAGAGAAAAAGAAAGCGAGGAGACGCGGAAAAAGAAAAAGAGAGATCAGAAAGGAAGGAGAGAGAGAAAGAGAGAGAGAGAGAGACAGAGGATGTTAATATTTCCACATCCTCAGAATGATTCTTTTTCTGTAATATTCTGCATAGCCAGGGAGCCCGTTTACCGTCCGTGTCCAACACGGTGCTCTGTGCCAATCACACTGAGAGGATTCATTCGCACGCTTACTTTGAGGACACACGCACGCCGACAGAGGATCAGAGGAGGCTCAAAAGAACCATTTGTACTTGCCCACACACCAAATATCTGAAAACAAAAACCCAAACCTGTTACATTTCTGAAATGTTATCAACAGAAGGTGTTTGTCAACGTGTGTGTGTGTGTGTGTGTGTGTGTGATTACCTGCGTGTGCCTCTGCCCTCGCCAACAATCATCTAGGCAAACCCGATCAGAGGCTATCTTTTCCCTCCAGAGGCCCCGCTGGCGGGAGCGCGGCGCCGCAATCACACGGACACCTCAGACAAATAGGCTTCATAACTTCTGAGTAACAAACAATCACGACGGCCCGAGGCCTTTATCCCAAATGAAATCTCTTCTACCTGTGTAGATGCGGGGATACAAAGGAATTTCGCAACGCGTCTCGCAGCCAGGTGCGAGTCTCCATGGTGATCGCCGAGTCGCCATGGTGATGGAGACCATCTTCCAAAACAGGGGCGTTTTTTTTGTTTTTTTATTGAATTCTTTTTTTGTTGTTGTTGTTGGTTTTTTTGTGTGGTTCTGTGTTTCAAATTTCCACTTATAAAAATCTATTGCTCACGGCAGCGAAACTCTCGCCCGCACTGTACCTCGGAAAGTGAAATCCATTCTGTGCGTTTCAAAACAAGTTTGTCCAAGTTTTACTCCCACGATGTTTTCATCAGGTGCACGTTTGTAACGTTAACCTTCCTCTTGTGTTAGCTTTCTAGTGCCATCTACCGTGTTAGCGGGCCGGTGGCGACCCGTGTCTTAAATCAGCTGTGACCCTATCACCCAATGAGTTTCATATCTATTGGTGGCCTTGTGAGGCTTCCTTATCTATGAAAATATTGCTTTTAATATTTTTGGTGGGGGCCTCTGGGCCTTTTCTTAGTCAGTAAACCTTGATTTCAATTTAATGGTCAAATGGCTGAGGAGGTTGCTGGCGTGGATGCTCTTTGTGTGAGGAATGAGGATTAGAGCTCACATGATGTGGAGAGGAGCTGTCTGTCAGTGTGTTTGCTGACAGTGCACTTATGATTTCAGTTTGGGCTTTAATTATTGCTTCATAATCTTATTTTTTATAACTGGGTTGAAACCGACCCTAACAACACAAAGGTCATAATTTCAACCGGAGCATTTTATAATCTAGTAAAGCATTTTTTGTATTTTTTATTTCGTTGAAATAGAGGTTCCTGACAAAGTCAAAAAGCCTTAATGCAAAAAACACATTTTATGTGGTTCTTTAATGCCTTTAAAAACTAAAACGGGTCGGTGCCGACCCTAACACAAGAGGGAGGTTAAACGGAACACACACACACACACACACACACACACACACACACACACCTGGTACCCACCAACACGGTGGCGGAGTGGGAACAGCTGGAGCTGGAGCGTCCCGAGCGCACCGTCGCGCGTCGATAGCGGCACTAAACTTGCGCGACTCCCACGGAGACGGCGCCGACTTTCAATTCCCTGTTGGGGAGCCTGACAGCGAAGTGCATCCTCCGTTCTTTGCATGTTCAGGAATAGCCCGACATCAACTCCGAGCAACTCCAAACACGGAGCGGCTTCATTGTCGGAATCCTTTTCAACTCTTCTCTCGAGCGTCAGAGAGTCTCATTGGCAATGCTGTAACATTTCCCTACTTCACACGCACCCCACCATCTAAGCAGCCATCCTCAACAACCTTCAAAGGACCCCTTCAAAAACGCATCGCCATGTACCACGGTAACCATGGCAGCGTTATTTACTCCCTGCTGCTCTCAGCTGATTCCGGATGGGACCATTCTTTGGCTTCTGTGAACCCCATCTGTGGGAATAATTCAGTATTTGCCCTCTCTCGGCTTCTGATATGTCATTTATCCGTCATCTTTGGGAAATTGAGTGTGAGGCTCGGACCACATGAAGGCACAACACAGCTCACTGGATCCAGCGTTGGTCACCGTGGATGATGATGATGATGATGATGATGCTATGCTTCCTCCTTAATTACCTTAAACCCCGTTAACCAGCCCTCCTCCGCTGTCCTCCCCAGGCGGTTGACTATGAGAGCCGGAGCTCCTACTCCTTCTCCGTGGAGGTCCTCAACCCCTACGTAGATCCACGCTTCCTGCGCCGAGGCCCCTTCAAAGACCGGGCCTCCATCAGAGTGGCAGTGCTGGACGCCGACGAGCCTCCGAGGTTCTCCCGATCCCGATACCACATGGACGTGTCTGAAAACTGCCCTCCGGCCTGCACTGTGGGCCGAGTCAGCGCCGTGGACCCCGATACTGGTCTTACCAACAACATCAGGTACAGCAGCGGGCCTCTGCCCTCATCTAATGTGTAGGAGTTCAGGAGTGGGTGAACTCAGATTAAGCTGAGCTTACTTACACTGTGTCTGTTTTAATACTCTTTCTGAGGTTTATTATTAATCACGTACTTGATGATAAATGTGCTTATTTGCTTAATTGCTAAAGGTTAGCTCGCCTGGGTAGCTTGGCTTTGTTTTTACAGGTTAAACTGCGTAAAGTGTAAAGGAATGAGTTCCAAAGATGCCGGGAGGTCCTTGTGCTAAGCTAAGCTAACCGGCTGCATCCAGTGGCGTCAATCTACTCGTTTAACGCTCAGGAGGTTGAGCGTTTTCCCCAAAATGTTCCTTTGAATTATTCAAATAATCGTTTCTGTTCTAATCTTACATAGGTGCTTTACTGCTAAATGGAAAATCACGCACATGATGGTGCTGCAAGTTGTATTTTTTTGGTTTATTTGATGTTTTGGAGGCGAGGATTTGGGTTTGTTTTTTTAGTTTTTTTTAAATATTGATTGCTTTAAACAAGGCATATGTAGTTTTGGGGGGATTGAAATCCAAACTCAGCTCTTCAATTAAAAGAAACAAGACATGAGAGTAAGAGCAAACCAAACAAAAATAAGCCGACCAAATGCCCACTCAGTGTTCCCTGGAGCCGACAGTACCCACATGTGTTTTTTTCGTGGTCCAATCTTTCCGCTGCTGTTTGCAGTAGGTTTTAAATCTTTTTTTTGTCTGGGAGGCGAGTGATTTGCCTGTAACAGCCACACAAAGCCGTGTCCCAATTAGCAGCGGCAAAATTGCTAAGAGTGAGTGTGTGGGGAGGGTTGATAGTTGGTATATTGCTCGCGATATTAAGATAATCGGTGCCACTTCAAAAGAGCTCCTATCAGCTGCGATAATCTCCTCATATTAATTCTTTGGCCATTTGAATGCAGACTTCCTTATCGCTCCCTCACACACTCGCCCCGTGTGCTTCTTTCACTCGGCACCCCACTGCCACCTCGGCTTGCTTCTTCCCTCCACTTATTCCTTTCTCTGCTTCTCTCGACCCTCCTTCCCTGTTTCACTTTCAACACCTCCCTTTTTCTCCACTATCTCCCTCCTCCCACCCTACTTTCCCTTTCTCCAGGTTCTCCATTGATCCTCAGTCGGACCCGGAGGCTCTGTTCCGTATCACGCCGGACACCGGCCTCATCACCACGGCCATGGAGCTGGACCGGGAGCGCGACCACTGGCACAACATTACCGTCATCGCCACCCAGAGAGGTCCGAGCTCCCTCTTTTACAACGCCGCTACTCACCCATTGGATCACTTCTTTTATTCGAAGCTGAAAACTCTCAAAATGGGACCAAGACTTTAACCCTCCCTGACACCTGCTCCCCGCTGATGAGCATGAGGTTGGGAGAGGTTTAAGGAAGTGCAAAAAACAACAACAACGCGGTATCTAAAAGCACAGTATCCAGCGCGCGATGCAGTTCACTAAGCGGCTTAGCGCTCCAATCATCGAGCCGTGAGGGGATGGCTGTTTGGCGCCACAAATTGTTTGCCGGAGCTTTCCCGCGGATCAATTGATCAATACCTCGCAAGTTATCTGACGCCGCAATAGATCCCTTCTCCTCAGGATTCAACTGGAAACATAGAATTAAAGCAGCAAATTGAACGCAAAGCGTTGCTTCGCAGGCTCGCCGCGGCTGCAAAGGGGAGCGGTACACTGCCTTTTAGTTTGCGAGCGAGGACTTGTCGACTATTGTCTGTTTAGTAGCTGCTTCTGCAGCTTTCGATCACCATCAAGGTGAGGTTGTTTTTGTCGTCTTTTATTTCCAGGGTCGAGGATGATTTTTGAGACAAAGAGAGGTTTCCATATCAATAAATCGAGAAGTGCCGGTGTTGGTATTGTCAAATAAAATGAATTCATAGGAGTGAAACCTATTGAGAGCCATAGTCGTGGCCTTGACAGAGGGAAGAGAGCACAGACTGCAGCGAATGTATGGTTTTGTTTTAATTATAAGGCTGGCAGTATTCTGTTCAGTTTTCTTTAAACCACAAAACATCTTTCCTCAGTCACTTACCTTTTGTGCCCAAACAGATCAGATGGCAGATCAGAAAACGACTTCACAAAGAACTGACAAACGATGAGCGAATCCGCAAATGCTCATAAACGGCAGCCCCTAGTGACTTTATTATTTATTTATTTTAAAACACCATCCTTCTGCTAAACTATTCTAAATGTATTCTTGGCAGGTTCCAAGACATTATTTGGATCTCCTTCTCACTAGTTTGTGTAAAAGTGAAAGTTTTGCCGAAGAGTGCAGTCCAGTGGCCGCCGTGTGTGCGAGGAGAGGAAGATGTCTTTCCTGCCAAGTCTTGCTCCGGAGGAAAAGGGGGCTCCTTGTGGCAGCAAGTGTTGGTTGGACTGTGAGTGCATGCAGCACTGTGAGAGCCTGTCCTGAATAATGAGCTCCAGCTAACAAACTAGGCTGTCGGAGGCCACGTTGACAGAGACCGCAGCGGGAGCCCCTGCCTGCCATGGCCGCGGGGCTGGCCGGGCTCACCCGGTGGCATTGCAGCGTTGCATCATTTTCGGGGACTGTCATCGGTGACACAGTGGTTTGAGAACATGGTCTGGGTATGTGTTGATTTACAGGCAGCGTGCCGCCCCTCACCCCACCATACCTCCCAGGGTTGCCTGCTTAAATGAATGAGTGAAGACGTGTGTTGAAAAAGCCTGCATTGTGTCCCCCGCACAAGAGCGGCCTCAGATGTTTCGGTGAATGTTCGGCTCAGAGTGTGATGTTTCAAGCGTGGTGGGGATGACTCAAGTGTGTGTGTGTGTGTGTGTGTGCGTGTGTATAGCCGAGCAAACAGAGTGTGGGAGACCCCTCTGCCGATCCATTTAAGCTGCGCCCCGGTGTAACCGAATGCAGATTGACTGCTTTCTACATGCCTCTTTTGCTCTGTCTCTTTTTCTTAGAAAACACACGCGCGCACACACACACACACACACACACACACACACACACACACACACACACACACACACACACACACACACACACACACACACATGCTTTGGCGAGGAATGCAACAGTTTTTGATGTGGAGAAATATGACCGCCTGTGGACGCATCAGTCGCACCTCAGCTGGGAGCCCGTGAGCTGTAACACAAGCCAAATGAAACCAAATGTGCGACTGTATTTTTAGCCGACTGTGTGCTCGCCAGCGTGATCCGAGTGCCGTTGACATTTATGGACAGAGACTGAAAAGCTCGACCTCGCCCATGAGGACAATCAAATGGGTGCATTGGAGTGCAAACGTGGCACAGAGACACACACCCACACCCACACAATGGTGTTTGTTGCATTAGGGAGTTGTGTTTGTGTAATTCTTTTCTCTTAAGTACAGCTTCTCAGAGGGCTGTGACGTAAGCTGTCTGTTTTGTGATTGCCTTTTTCAGACAATCCCAGCCAAGTGTCCAGAGTTCTGGTTGCGATCGAGACGTTAGACCTGAATGACAACGCACCCGAGTTGGACCGGCAGTACACAACGGCCCTGTGTGACTCATCCGCCATCGGGCAGGTCGGTATAAGTGGCCTTTGATGTCTGATTGATTGGCATTGTTGGCATGAAGAGTTCGGCTCCAAAACGTACAATTTAAAACCCCTATTTGTAAAAATATATATATATTTGAAAAGTCTATTCATCCATTTCCACTACAGGAATACACAATTTCACGCATGGCCATGGTCACAGGTTCTGCTTTTGAACTATACTATTATTTAGTTTACATGTAAGTATATATTACCATGCTCATGTTGTGATATGATACATATTCCCAGGTGCGAGGTCCATTAACAAAGGATGTTTCATTCAATGAACAGGGAAGGCCACACTTAGTTTCATTTTCAAAGAGACGCTGCCTAATCTGACAATGCTGCTGTTAAATGGATTAAAACTTGAACTTGAAAGTTTACATTCATACGTTCTTTCTCTACGAAGCTTTTTTATTCATTTTTTGTTAGCTCAGTTTAATTTATGTATTTTAAAAAAAAAGTAAAATAACTGCACTGCAGATTTACTTAAGCAAACAAACACAATACATCCAATAACAGTATTAAATAAATATTCTTTTCAAGACAATTTGTGGGTTTGATAAATGTTTTTGCTTCGTTTACTTTGCTTTCCAGTTTGAACCATCTCAACTTTTGGATGTATCACCATATCATTTCGTACAGACATTCGTGGTCCCCGGAGGATACGCTGTAACGTGATCTTTGTTGATCCCTTAATCCCTTTTTCATCGAGCACGCCATAACCACATTCTCGATCTGGTCCCTCAATCGTCTAAAGCGAGCATCCTAGCATGCTAACATGCTAAACCGGGCCGGTGATCGCATCAGGGATGTCCCTTTGAAAGAAAACACCACTTCAAAGCAGTTTTAATTCAATGAGGCTGCTGTACAAAGCCTATTCAACTGCAGGAGCATATAAAGTGCAGCAGTACATCTCTCCAGATAGGGCGGCGTACGGCTACGCATTCACCACGGAGGCAGGTGAATCCTCCATGGCCTGTTATCGGAACACAGCAGCTATTTAGATTGTAATTAAACTCCAGGCCGCACTCAGACTTTCGCTCCAGACTGCCATCCGTCCTGCTTTTCTTTATTTGTGTCTGCGTGTGTGTGTGTTTATTACTCTACATCGTGGTGTTCTTACTTGACCCTATCTCAATTATAGAAATCATCTCTGCGCTCCTCAATCTCTCCCTGGAAGCCATCCTTTGCCCCCCCCCCCCCTCGCCCTCCTCCTCCATCCTCAGTATTCCACGCCGGGGCTCCCTCATCTTGGCCCATCTGTTGCGTTTTTCTTTTTCTTTTCTGTGTGTGTTTTTTTTTTTGTCTTTGTTGTTTCTCGCCACTAAATCTGTGACATGGTGGCGGCGACGTTGATTAGTTTTTCCGCCGCCTGTGATATGTTCGTGTTTGCATTTGTGCACGAGAGAACGAGAGATTACGACGTCGTCGAATGTGTTTTCGGGTTCGTGTGCGTGTGCGTGTGCGTCTCCCTCTATGTCTCTCTCTCTCTGTCTCGCTGCGTGACTTAGTCATTAGCCAACGCGCGTTTGAATATTCTCACCCAGCAACTGATAACATAATGCGACTGTACAGAACAAACGTTCCCACGGCCCGCAGACACCAACTAACTCAACGAGCATGCGGCGCCCTTCATCCTCGCGTTCAGTCTGGCAACCAGCACTCGAAAAGCGCCTCTGAGAGGACGTCTTGCATAATGACGACGAGAGTTTTTTCATTAGAATTAAATTACCCAACAGCTTAGGCTGTGGGGGAGATTTTTCTTTTTCTTGTTCTTTTTTTTTTTTGATTCATTTCGTTACGATTGCCACTGTAGGCCTGGCGCCGATGCCATTACCAAATTGAAAGGCACACTGCGCCCTATTTGTGAAACGCCGTTCACGTCGGACAAAGTTATTTATTGGCTGCGAGTATCAGACCCAGTCCGTCTGTGTCTCTCTGCGCTAATTGTTTGGCTTGTTTGGATTCCTGCTGACGTCGGCTAATGGTTTGCAGCTAAAAGCACTCTCTGTATAACCGTTTCTGCCATTACCTTCTTTTTACACACACACACACACACACTCACACCCTCCACTCACCCTATCTCGTCTGCTCTCTATCTCTGGGTTTCAGGTGGTGCAGGTGTTGCGGGCGATTGATAGAGATGAGGGAGGGAATGACAGCACTGTGTATTTCAGCATCCCTCCGGAGTCCAGCTCTGCCCTCAACTTCAGCGTCAGGGACAGTGGTGGTAGGCACTCAATCTTCTCCTCTCTCTGTATATCTCTTAATACCCTTTTTTTTTTTCTTCCTTCCCCCACTCCCTTGACAGACACACACTGTTTCTCTCCTACTTTGTCAAGGCTCTTAATCCCACATTTTCTTTTCCGCCTTTCTCTTTCCATCTTTGTCTTTCCCCCCTACACTCTCTTTCCTTTCCTCTCTTCCCCTCCACCTCCCACTTTCCCTTTTTCTGTCTCTGCCTCTCTCTTCCACCATCCATCTCCCAACTCCGGTGGCCCAATTGTTTTTCTTTGTTATGCTCCTCTCTTTTATTCGTCCCTCTTGTTTGCCTTCCCGTACTCTCCACATCCACCTCCTCCTCCCCAAAACCACGTATACTTACTGTTTTACAAAGAAAGGCTTTTGGAGAAATCAGAGCTGCTTCATTGAATTCACTTCAGCTCAATTGAATTTAGCTACTTTGCATTTGTTTCTAGTACAAGCTCTGTCTGTTCCGCTTTCTTTGGCCCATTTTCCTCCGCAAAGACACACACGCACAGCATGTACAGTGCAAGTACACACTGACATAGACATATAAAGTACAGTACACAATTATTACTTCAAGGAAGAGTTGTAATACTGATTATTTGCATCAAAACATCGAAATGAAAGTTTCTACTTCCACCAACAAGCATATGCTGTGCTACAGTCACAGCCCTTTTGTAGCCTTTATTCGTACATAAAGAAAAAATAATTTGTCCACAAATGTCGCCTGAGGAATTTCCTTGAAAGCAAACACAGGCCTTTTTGCAGTCGGTATTTCACACCCAAACACATTGTGTGTATCCTTGAGGCTGAACAAACACGTTGAATAAAACATAAAAACAATTGCAAATTTGAAGATTCTGAAACCTGCGCCACTCACTGTGCAGTACCTCCCTGATTAGCGAGCAGTCGTTTTTTCACTTCCTGCTGTTTTGCTACACTTTCGATTGGTTGAATACCGTGAAGCTGAAGCAGGTCTGCGGCTCACGTGCACCACACAGTTGCATTAGTTGCAAAAATCACTATGGGAACATTGCTACAACTGTAGTGTTGTGTAGTCGGTTGTATTCATGTGTTATAGATGGTCCTTTATCAAACTGTAGCAAGTCGATTAGTCCCATATACTATTTTTTACTTCTCATAAAAACATTTTAAAACAAACATTTTAGTTGTTGGCCCCTCTGGGCCAGGGTACAAAAAAACATAACACAATATTGATGCTTTATCACCAACCAAGCCATGTCTCCGTCCACCTGATGAATATTGTGTATCTGCTCTCCTTTTAATTTTGTTTTGGTCTCCACCAATTTCCAAAGGAAAGCTTTGGCTCTTTGCCAGCTCAATGCTACACCACTTTCACCTGGGTGTCGTGCCATTGTTGCGACAGCCCATTATTCCAAATCCCCGACAGTCAACAAACTGTCGCATTGGACCGAAAGCTCATTTTTCCGACAGCCCATCCGACATTGTTCCGGCGGCCCATTGCACCAAACGCACAAAATCTCTGTGCAACAGACACAAGAACATTGATAATCGTTATGCAAATTCACGTCACGGGACCTTCCCGGACCTTCCCGGTATATTCTTTTCCGGCCATGCATGACCCATCCTTCTCAGTCTTAGATTGGCTTACCCTGATATTCTTGCCCTACACCTCGCTAATCTAATTCCTCATGCTTAACCACCTCAACCAACGAGGGGCAATGAGTAATAAGTGGTGGGTCAGGCGTCCGCCAGCAGGGAAAGAAATCTGGAAGGTCTGTTAAAGTTGTTCTGTGTAATAATTAGCCATGAGCATCTGTTTGTCGTATGGAGAGGGGTTTTTCGGAGTAATGGGCCTTCGGAGAAGTGGGTTTTTGAGAAGAAAGGACTATCGGACAATTGGGCTTTCGTTCTATTGGGGCCTTTGGAGTTTTGGGAATAAAGGGCCTTTAGAACAACCACCTATTTGATAACTGTGTCCTTCTGCCATTTTAGTGATGAGCAGGTAACATTTTTTTTTTTTTTGCTCTTTCACTAAACGAAGTTGACGAGAGCGGTGGCAGCGAGCCAAGAAAGTTGTGGCCCGCAAAACCAAAAACACTTAGCTGAATAACGTTAAGCAGTCCAGAGAGACCAAGGGAACGTCAGAGTTGGGTGCAGGGTTCAGCACGACAAGCAATCCTTTTTTACATTGCGCAAAGGTATTCAAACCCGTCGTGAGAATGAAGAGTATTGATTAATCACGTTGGGTTATCTTGATATGTGTGTTCGGTCCCGTATCCCGTAACCTGCTCTGGTTAGACTCGAGAACTGGAGGATAAATTCGCTTGACACGTGGAATCAAAGGCGTCTTTGAAGTGTCATCCAACAGGAGAACAGAGAAAAACAAGAACATGCTCTGTTCTCATTTGGACAGCCCCTCTGACGAAGGCATGCTGCAGCATTTGCTTTGTTAAAATAAAAAAACCCCACTAATGACTCAATCTGTGATTTGGATCAGAGAAGACTGTTTTGATAACTGAGTCTGTTTTATATATATATATTTATATGAATTTGCGGCGCCTTTAATTCCAATTAAATATTTCCCACACAACGTTTGTGAGCTCTCTTATCTGTTGCCTTCAGAGGGAATCTCATGTGAGGCTTTATTGCTGAGATGCATGGGTATATGACGCGTTCCAGCTGAAACATTCCTGTTGTGTCGTTATCAACAGATGAATTGTCTCTCTTTCCAGGCCCCACAGCCACTCTGGTGCTGCTATCCCAAATCCAGCCGTTGTCCCGCTCCGCGTCCTCCACCCTGACGCTCCACGTGCCGCTGGTCCTACGGGACGGGACGTCGGGCCTCACCAGCACCGGGACGGTCACCGTGTCCGTCTGTCCTTGCCTGAGAGGAGGGGCCCGGGCCGGGGAGAAGGAGAAGGAGAAGCAGACGGAGGGCGAGTGGGACTGGGAAAGAGAGGCAGTGTGTCTCCCTCAGCAGTCCTCGCTGCCGTCCCCCGGGCTCAGCACCGCCGCCCTGCTGGCTATCCTGGCGTGTGCCGCCACTCTACTGGGTAAATACTTTGATACAGATACAGTGACGACAAAAAAAAGTGTAGTAATTATATTTGTTGTACCCGGGAAAGGCCCCTTATTTATACAACCAACATCATGTTTTCACGACAGCATTATTTATGAAGGTATCGCACTACTACTGCCTATACAGGAGTTTAATGCTAATCCAAAAAAAATGAAAACGATGAGTAAATAGTGTTTAGGGCTGTTTACCCTCCGCTACATCCCAGGGTGTTTAATCTGCATATTGAAATAATGGAGGCAGCAGCGTAAATATTTTCCTTAGTCACAGCTGCTGAATAGTAGGGTTTACTTTTCCTCGCAATTTTGGTCCAGTCATCTCCTCTGGCAAGGTCGGCACTAATCACTGCTAAAATAACAATTCTGAGTGATTATCCCGGCCCTCCGCTTTTTGATAGCGCCGTAATAAAATGTCACTGGCACCTTTGCGGAAAACTCTCAAATGCTCAATTGGATAATGTGGAGGCGCTGAGAAGGTGCTGGCTCGCGGCCAGCATCGTTGTCATTTCTATTCAGCCTGTTGGATCACCACTCATGCCTTGTTGATAGGGGGGCATTATCATTCTGGAAGAGGCCGGTTCAATCAAGACGGAAACGCAACGCGGCGTGAAGGTGATCGTGCAGAGTGTGTCTTTTGGTGGGAGTTTAGAATTCACTTCCCCCAAGTGACAAGGGCATGAACTACACCGGGGAAATACACACAACTTTACAGCACTCGCCTCAAGTTTGAGGCCTGAGAATAGCGCTGCAGCTTTTGCGCCAGGACAATTTGGTCTCGCCCGTCTAAAAAGAGGTTGATGCGTATCCCGAACAGTACAATTCGACGCCAAATGTTCTTACGGAAGCTCAGACAACAGCTCCATCAGGATCCCATCTGGTTATTAGGAAGGAGCTTGGCGTACATAAGAGGGGATATCGAGCCATTTGGTAACCACTCGTCTGGGCCTCCGACATGGAGAGCCGTACATGTTAGTCACGGCGTGACGGTGATCCCTCGGATTGTTGTGAGGTATTAGATATCTTCACAAGAATTGTGAATTGCTTAGTAACCGTAACCAAGCCCAGAAGGTCTGTCAAGGTTTGACAATCTATTTATGTATGGTTTATTTGATAGGGAAGGATACAGTGTACATAGACAAACTAAAAAAGGCAGCTGTCTGATGCATTCATCATAGTGTTTATAACGGTTGCAAGTGTGCAACATCGTCCCTGAAGGAGGATAAGCACAAAGAGGGATGCAAACTGAAAACACAGAGATACAATGCAGCACACAAGAAGAACTCTCTTAAAACCGGTGAAGTGAGGCACCGATTTCAAGTGATCAGGCCGTGTGTTTCAGGACTTTGTTCCTTTCACAGAACAAGCTGTCTGAGTAAAATATGTTTTGCAGAATGGAGCATAAGAATTGCCACTTGAAGCTGCTCTGAAGGATCTGCTAAAGCTCTGCAGTCTGTTGATGTATTCACAGAAAGGCTGAGGTCCATTTAAACATTTAGACACAAGCTTTATGCAACGCAAATCAATAGTTTTCATGGAGCTCTAATAAGAGACATAGGCCTCCAGTACCACAAGAAATTGGAGCATTGGTATTAACTTATATATGCAACATTATTTATTTAAACAACCAGATAAAAGACCACATTAAAACAGATCATAAAAACATGGGCGGCGGGGAGAGGGGGGGTCAAATAAAGACATATATAAAAGCCAACAAAATCCAGAGTGATTGATAAGAAACAAGACTATTGTGAACTTCTGTGTCAGATGAAAGACCCTTTATTTAAAAGGACACTAAACATCCTGAACTTTGGGCTGTTGGGAAACCAGGCGGCAGCCTTCGGGCCCATAAAGGGAAGCCATTGCAAAAGTGCCTTAAACTTGCATTCTTTCTAATGGCCAGCAGGGGGCACCTCCTATGGTTACAAACAAATAGGTCTGGTTGTATAGAAGTCTATGAGAAAATGACTCTACTTCTCTCTTGATGTATTCCTTTAGTAAACATTATAAACATACGTTTAGACCTAAATCTCTAGTTTAAAGTCTTCTTCAATATAGCTTGATGTTAATTTAGTAAATTATGGTCTATTTAGAGTCAAATAGATAGAGCAAGGTATGCTTTTGGGCGGGGCTACCTCGTAATCAACTTTGGCGGCCTGGAGTTTTTCCATCTTGCTTTCTCTAACTTGAACCCTTTGACAGCGTTTTTCCAGCTGATGAAAGTTCATTGGAACCTTTTAGTTGCCTAAAAATATATATTGTTCAGTATCGGCTTGTACTTAGCTCCACTCTCTAATTCCACAAAAACAAAACGGCTACAGTTGAAATGCCATACTCCAGGCTTTGAAATCGCAGACCAATGGATGAGGTCACGGTGACGAGGTCCACTCCTTATATTGAGTCTACAAGGGAAACATAAGGATCAGTTGAGTATTCTCCGGTATTTTTGTCCTCAAAGTCCCTTTTGAATCTGGTGTCTCTTAAAAGAAAATGATTGAAGCAACTACCTATATTGACTATATAAATGTCTATGTCCACATTTTGTAAATGATGAACTTATTAAGCAAAACAAAAAACTTATCAAACAGAAACAAATCCTGCTTTCTACATGTAGTCTTGTTGGATGAAAAGCGTCCAGGCTCGGCTCTTTGCCCACAGCCCTGGGTCAAATGTAGCTCTCTGCTTTGGGAATATGGAATAAGAGTCACGGGAGAGTAGAGCGTCCATTTGCCTGACTGGAGCTGAAAGTCAATTACACAGTGGAGGCATGTAGCGTGCTGATATGATACACCGGCCCTCTAACCCCAAGGCCTCTTCTGTATTTGTTTTCGTCTCTGCGTCTCATCTCATTGTCTGACTGAATGTGTCTCCCTCCGCTCACTCTCTCCTCTTCCTCCGTTATTTCCCCGGCGACTTCTGCCCCCTCGTCCCTTGTTAATCATTCCCTTTTCCAATTTCTCTCCTCTGCCTCGACATCCCTCATTCACCCCCCTCTCCTCCGCCCGTCCGCAGCCGTGAGCGCCCTGTCATTGTCGCTGCGCCGGCAGAAGCGCGACTCCCTGTCCCCGCTGGAGGAGGACGACGTGCGCGAGAACATCATAACGTACGACGACGAGGGCGGCGGCGAGGCCGACACGGCCGCCTTCGACATTGCCGCGCTCCAGAGCGCCCCGCACAGCTCGCGCTCGCGCGGCTACCGCACGCTGGACAGCAGGAATGTGTAAGTAGGCTGAGGGACTGTGTGTGTGTGTGTGTGTGTGTGTGTGTGTGTCTGCTACTTCAGAGTGCGTTCTGACATGTTCACATGTACAACAATTGTTGTTTGATGACATCAAACACCCTGGTCGGCCTCTTATCGTGCGCTGAAAGGAAGTTCGGGAGGAAACAAACCCACCCCCTTCAGAGTAAAAGCTTTCATCCCCGTCAAGCACTTAATTGATCCACTTAAGAAACAAATCGTGTCTTAACTTCCAGATCATAATCAGTCACCGATCAAAATGCTGAGACAGAAGGCTATCACACTCTGCAGTCCTGGGAGACCACTTTGTTGTGCTCATTTTGTTAAAGCGCGTTTATGCTCTGCTACATCAGAGGGCTGTTTGCACCCACTTTGATGTCTCTGCGAAACATTGTTATTGCCTTTGGACTAATAATTAGCTCCGATGAATTCCGGCAAGCCATACGGAAAGGCCATAAACAAGTACAAAGGCTGCATTAAGTTTATCGAAAATACTTTCCCTCAATTCACGGAGGTGGACACAACAACATAACCGAAAATACAACTTTAAATCTAACGCAATCCTTTGCAACGTCCCTGCAATAAACACTACCTTTGTGGTGTTTTTAATGTTTTCTATTGACTCTCCGTGTCACGGAGGGCCACAGATAGTTCAACTTTATGGAAACTTTGAAGCCGCCGTTTGAGGTTCTGTTGCTTGTGAGATCCTACAGAGACTTTCCAGCCACATTTGCACTTGCATCTCTGGTTTCATGGCGAACAGCAAGGGCTCTTTAATGTCTCCTGTGGCTCTAGAGGGAGCTTTTGTGAAGTCTGAGAAAGTAACCCTGATACAACAGTTTGTAATTTGGTCTTCATGCTCGAGGTTAGACGTCTTGGCCGCATCATTTTTGACTGTTTTTTTTGGGGATATTTGGACAAACAACAACAGAAAATACTCTGCAATGTGTAAATAACAGAGCTGCCAACTTTTCCAAAAATCTTGGAGTGAGATTTTGTCGGGAGTGACCAAAATTTGGCCGAGTCGTAGACGGGGCCGGTGGGGGGTGCGACGACGTCGATGATGACAAATACGCGTCCGCTGGACAGCTCCAGTCCCGCTTGTCATTGCATCTTGCCCAGATACAAAAGATGTGTTTTTCTGATTGGCTATTCGTGTAGTACATTTCCTTTTTTTTGATTGGCTGATGAGTTACTCCTCACGGGAGACCAACCGGGAGATTTTTTTTTGCTGTGAGAAATTGGTTGTGTGGCGTGAGAGCGTGTGAAAACAATGCAAAAGCATGTGTCACACAGCGAAACCGTGAGAGTTTGTAGCTCTGATGTATAAGATGGGTCGAGCTGGTGAGCTTCATACATAAATGGCCATTCATCACGTTTTCTGTACTAGAATGGCCACCTTTAGGGCACGTCCTTAGGTTATATTAACCATAGAGCATCCAAGATGGCACCTTTTGCTGTGGTTTGAAGATGGCCTCAAAAACACTTTCAAACTGACCAGAGATGGTGTGTGCTGGTGGGCTCAGAAAGTTAAGGCATATACCATAATATCCTTGACCTTGACGGACTCCAGAGACCTTTTCTTCTGTCACTCTGCTGTCAGAATAACTCAAAAATGGCACCCGACTTACCAACAATGAATATAATAAACGAATGACAGATTTTGCCTTGTGTCTCACAGACGTTACGCCCATCAAACGCAAGAAAAGGCTCGCACCTACAGCTGGGCTCAGAATCCGGGCGTGGAGCACAACTACTCGGGCCCCGCGGGGCCGCTCTACGGTCGCCTCTGTTACAGCAGCCACACGCTGCCGGTCCTCCGGCGCGCACCAGGCGGAGCGTTTGAGCCCGGCTTGGCCGAGCTGGGATACCGCTTCCCGGGAGGCCAGCCGGACCACTCGCTGGTCATCCAGAACCAGGGGGCCATGGTGGGGCCGATGGAGTCCGGGGCGATATACGTAGCACCCACGGACCTCAGCAATGGGAGCCGCGCCGGGAGCCGCGACGGGACCGCACTCCAGAGTGGGATGAGCACGTCGGACGGCGGGACGCCGAGGACCAGCGACAGCCAGGAGAGAGGAGGCGGGACGGGAACCGCGAGCAACTGTACCGAAGGGAGCAACGAGGAAAAAGTGAACCACAATCAAGACGTGGACTGGGTGAGGATCGCTGCTTTCACACCAAACACACACTTTGGGATCGTAGTTAAACTGATATCTAGCGTGTCTGGTCGATAGGAGGTGTGCTATTTCCCCAGTCTGCAGAGAGATGATGGGGCATGCCAGGTCCGAAAATGTAGGGCTTCTGTACTGCAACACAGTTTAATGGATGGATGGATGTTTCGGGAATGGGGACGTTGGATAAACTACCTGATGAATCATTGGAGAAACCATTAAATGGGAATGCATGAATAAATTATTCAATTAAATAAGCAAACGAGTAAGTAAGAAAGTAATTAAACAAATGGTAACGATGCATACTTGCACGTTTTGTGTGAAACTGCCATATGAATGGACTTCATACGAAAACACCGATCAATGGATGGATGGATGTTTCAGGAGGGAGGGAAGGTGATAGACGTTGCATCGAATGATGAATTAAAATTGAATGAATTACTCGATTAATGATACATGGCTCCATTGGGGAAAACATTAACGTTGAATGAAGGACTTAATTATTAAATTTGAATAAGCAAACGAGTAAGTAAGAAAGTAATTAAGCGAATAAAAAACAATTATTAGAATGAGCTAACACTCTTTTCGGTACGCTGGTAGAAATGTCACAATGTAGGAGGAAGGGGATGAATCCGGGATATCGGCACATTAATGTCCTGCTGTTCGTTATCTTTTCTATGTTTTCTTTAATTTATTACGCCGTAGAAGAGCTGTATGGCACTTTCTTTATTTAATTTTCAAATATTTTATCTCTCCATCACTCCCCTCTCCATTTCCCTCTCACAGTGCAGTGTTAGCTCATTCTAATGTTCAATTAATATCTCTGGCTTCTTCCAACTCTCTGCCTTTCGTCCCCTCTGTTTGCCTTGATGTCTGCCTCTCCTTCATCTCAATCATCTTTTTCTTTTTTTTTTTAATCATCTCCTGCTTTTCCTCCATTCGGCCACTTTATCATCAAACTCCCCCGTCGTTCTCATTCCATTTTGTGTTACTGTGACCAAACCTAACAGAGCCACGCCCTCCCCCAGCCCCCAACTGAAACCCCTCGTGCTCGCCTACGTTCCCTCCAGGTGCAGTCGGAGACGCTACCCAGGGAGCATCACCTCGTCATGACCCGATCCGGCTCCGTGATGGGTCAGGGTCACGGCGCGGGAGGATGGGCGTGCGACTCGGCCACCCTTCCCGCCGCGGGACGCAGGGCCTCCCGCGGGGGCCTGTCCCCGAAACGCACAGGCTCCGGCCAGTCCGAAGCTGACTCCGGCGGCGGCAGCGGAGGAGTGGGGGGAAATGGAAGTGGGGGCGCCTCCACAGATGGACCACAGCAACATGCCAATGGACGCAACTACGCCACTGTCCTGCAGGGGGAGATGTCCGGACAGAGGGACTATCCCGGCAGCCTCGGGAGAGGAGGACTGGAGATGGGCAGCAACTTTGTGGTGGCGAGGCCGGACAGGGAGGGCGAAGGGATATCGTCGGTCTACCCGGAAGCGGCTGGCTTTATCGGGGACTGGCGTGACCGGATGGGCATGGGGGGGTATGTGTTGGGCAGGAGGGATATGACCCCCCAGCTCTTCCCCTTCCCAGGGCCGCCCCGTGGAGCGTACGGCGGGTTGATGGGCTTCGGTGGCGGCTGGGTTCCCGGAATGGAGGCCGCGAGAGGAGCTCCGGGGCCCGCCGGCCCCTCCCTGGCACTGAGGGTGGGCGAGTTCCTGCGTCTGCGCCTCGCCCAGGTCACTTTCGACCCCTCGCAGCCGCCGTACGACTCTGTGCAGGTGTACGGCCTGGAGGGCACAGGGTCCCGGGCTGGGTCCCTCAGCTCCCTCGAGAGCGAAGGAGAGAAGGATGCGGAGAAGGAGGAGTGGGGGGCGGGCCTGGAGGAATGGGGCCCCCAGTTCCACAAGTTAGCCCAACTCTTCAGAGACCGGGAGAAGGAAAAGGAAGAGAAGGAAAAAGATGACGCAGGTGCCAAAATGGAGAGTGAAAGGAAAGAGGAGCCGGGGAAGACGGAGAAGAGAGAGGGAGGGGAGATGGCAGGGGAAGAAGGGAAAGACTGAGGGATGATAAAAACGAAACAAATAGGGGCAAAGGGGGTGAGAGGGAATAGGAGGATGATGAAAAGGCAACCAGAGCTAGAATAATGTGAGGAGAAGTTAAAGGAGAGAAAGATGAAGAGGCAAACTAATAAAAAGAGACAGAGAAAAATGAGCCTAGGGAGGGTGGAGAGTGCGAGGGCAGGGAGGGAGTGATTGATGTAATTTAAAGCAATAAGTGTTGAAACGCTGATATGGTTGAGCACAGATACTGAGACAATGCAGAGGCTGCTTCTGCTCGGGGCAGCAACAATTTGTTAAACGCCTTGGACAAAGAAAAACAACCCAAACATCCAAGACTCGATTTAATTCAACTCGCAACGTACATGGAATAAGAAACAGCAGGAAACGAGAAGAAAGACGTTTTCTCATCGCCTGTGTGTGCGAGTGTGTGTCTGTGTGTGTGTGTGTGTGTGTGTGTGTGCGTGTGTGTGTATGTGTGCGTGCGTGTGTGTGAGTGAGTGCATCTTTAGTGAATAGTGGCGGGGAGAAAATCATGATACGCAGAGACAATTTAAAGATGAGACCGATGATAAGTGCGCTGCGGCATCAGTTTCCGGGACAACGTGCAAGAACAAAAAAACTTTCAACGAGGAAGTTTAAGAAACTAGGATAACACACAAGGGGTGAGGGAGACGGGGGCGGGGGGGGGGGGGGGGTTAGCTGTACGTATTTGGATATGAGGTGAACGGGACAAGAGGACGGATGTATAGAGAGAGAGAAGCGGTCGGGGGTGGCGGACGTGAGGCGATTGTACAGAAAGCGTTACTTTTCATTCCGTCTGCAGTGGCAGAAAAGTGAATTATTCAGCTCACTACTTCATTCCAAATGAAAATGATGAATCATTTAAATCCTGCAAAAGATTCTCCCTCCTCTCAGCCCACAAGGAAAACAGACATTGTGAAATATTTAAGTGATTTAGGGATGCGATCCTCGCCCCCCCCCCCCCCCCCCCCCCCCTCCCCCTCCCCAACACCCTGCCATCTCATCCCTCAAGCTTTTTGTAGTGGAGTGTTGGTATGTTTACAAAGGTTCACACAAACACACACACAGACACAGAAGAACTGATGAACACCATAAGGCTTTGATTGTACTACTGTGAATTATAAAAGCAAAACCATACCACGAGCGCTCCATCTGCTCCATCCGCGGAGCGACGAAGACTCTATTATTCATCTCCTAAATGTTTTTATGAAAGACGTCTCCTGTTTTTTAACGCCTAACCCCACCGTAGTCCCACTTGACACCTCTTGAGGACAGAGTATGCATGATCGTACGTATGAACCTAAAAAATCAAATCAATTTCCATTTGAAACACTCACACTCCCCAAATAGAAAAAGTCCACAGCTCTGTAACAAAAGTTATAGAGGGAACAACTCCACAGAGGCTTTTTTTTTTCTTCTTCTTGTTTCGGTTCCCGTTGAAGGTCAGGATGCAAATGAGCTGGAGTTTTCAGCTGGAATGCACTTTTTTTTTTTTTTTACCGTGTGATGTTCAACAATAGATAACGAATTACGTCAAAGATAACAGTTTTTTTTGTTTTTTTTATGATGTCAACGAAAACAAAAACTAAAAAAAGATACAATGTTTGACTGTACGTAAAAAGCATTTTCAAATGTAAATACCACTGAATATTATTGCTAAAAGAGAGTATATAAAATGAATAATGAGTGATTATACAAAAAAAAAAGGAAAAAAAATCTAAACAGAGCACCGTCGGGACCGTCTGTATGTACCGTATTTTAGATTAGAAATGGATTCACTGAGCTGGACTTGACAGCCTCCTGGACTGGAACAGCACCATGTATTCCACACCTGTGTGATAAGTGAGCAGGTCTGGTTTGCGGTAGCACTCGTCTGAGATGGGCAAGCCAGGGATTCAATTATACATGTGCCCTCTGGCAGAAGTTTGTCGAGCAAAATATCAGTAACAAGAAGCCTCAGAGCCTCGCCGGTCCCAGCGAGGATCCCAGTGGAGTGAACATCTAATGGAGCGGGGGGAAGGGGGAACTCCCCTGATGGCCACGCAACAAAAATTCCCTAAAATTTGAATTGCTATTCTGCAAAAGTGGATTGAAACACTTAAACAGAATGTGTAATAAGTTTGGAAAGACAGCTCTGTCATTAGTGTTGCACTGGCTGAGAGATATGAAACAAAGTTTTATGGATAGTAACTTATCTCCAGAAATATAATAAACTGTACAGTTAAGAGTGAGATTTTTAATAAAAGATCGGTGGAAAGTGACTGTCCATCAAATGTTATCATTTCAGGCCGTGCAGCCCAATGATCACATTAACATTGCATTTTGCTGTGCCTTGATCGCTGCATAGATCAAGCAAATTCTCTAATTTCGGGGATTTATAAACCCAACAGACTTTCTTCACTATTTTTGTTACAAGCGCTCAGGGGAGTTTCGCCTCCCGCCCTAACCCTGAATGTGGTTGTCTTTGCTGTGCCATTGCAGAAATGTCCCCGTTTGTCACCGGTTCGTTGTAAAGCACCCCCCCCCCCACACAAGTCAAGCCGTCTGCTTCGCTCTCGTCCGCTAAGGTTTGGTCCGCCCATAAGTCTTGTTGTCGAGGTCCGCTTCAGTCGACACTTCAAACCGGTCAGGACGTCAGCGCCCGCTGACTAAAACGAAACCCATACGCACCTCTGTACCCTCTACCGGAGCAACAGGCGTGTCCATACAGTGCCACTGTGCAGACTGCATGGTATCAGGACCAATGTACAAATACTGCACAATAACCGGAGACAAGCAGTGTGTGTGTTGGGGGAAAGAGGAGGTGCAGAACCACGGCGGCGGCGACGGCGGCGGGGGGGGATCTGGACGTCATTTCGATGATCAACAACACCTCAACACCCTAAAGCTACCGAAACCTTTCAGCAGCTATGTGCCACTAAGTGACACGGCATGAGGCCCAGTAGACACCTGCAGCGATAACGTGTGCCAACTTTAAAAGGGCAAATTCTGGTTTCTTACAACTCGGGTCTTATTTTCTTAGATTCCTGTCAAATGGAGCATTTAACACGAGCTCACAGGTCTGTGACGAACCGCAGGCCAGCCAAACGTAGTCGTAATAACTCTCTGTCGTAAACACGGGAATAGAATAGCAGTAGAACGAGCTCGCCACGCTTCGGCGCTACACTGTTAAACACTCATCTGGCGATAGCGATGTGCTTTCGAAAGTGTGTAGATGACGCATGAAGTTGTGCTCATTCACTCTCCGCGTTGTAGCGTTGCTGCGCCACTACTCTTTTTAGTCGTTAGTGCAGAGCAATCAGATTTTATTCCAGCGTGGATGCATAATTTAGGGAAGTTAGCTACAACACTCCGACGCTCTTGATCCAAGGCGCTTGAATGAGGGAGATTCTCGCACAACATTTTACACAGTCGCGTCTTAGGCAAATTGGATTGCCACTGGATATATATATATATACAAAAAAAAAGCTAAGTTATGCATTCATGCTGGAATGAAAGCTGATTGCTCTGCGTTGCAGCCAGATGATGAAAACGGTAAAACGACATCCAGCTCTCTATGATGCACACAGGATTTGTACTTGCTGAGCATCAGTCGCCGTTCTCCCTCTCCCACTTCAGGGGGTTCATCAAGCATTGCTAGCAGACATGTTTCAAAGGTACTGTGTGGTTTACCTGGTTGGGGACAGAGCCTTGGGGTGCGTTCCCTTTTGGTTTACCTCCACATAAACTGGTTCAGGTGTCACTAAACTACAGACGTATAAAGAACCTACTAGGTTGTCTGACTTCTTGTCTTTTTGACTTTCTGACTTGTAACTTTTGTCAGCCATTAGACAGGTTTGTATAATATTATGATTTAAAGAAATGATGGTTAAAAACTAGAAAAACAAGACCCAAGTTGTAACGGAGCAGAATTTTCCTTTGAACCTTAATTTATTGGAGTAGAACGTCGGACGATTTAGAATGGATATCACTGGTACACCGAAAAATGACTGCCAAAGAATTTGGAACCATTTTGTTTTGAGAATCATTCATTCGTTAATGTGTCGCTTTGCCAATGCATCATCTGGGCTTTCTTGAGCATGTTGGTGGAATGTGCCAACTTTCTGAGTCCCTCCGTCTCTCAACACACAGACAAAAAACAAGAAGCCCTTGTCATTTTCATAACAGCCAATTCTGGGGCAGCCATTATAAAATAAATGAGCACGGTATACCAGTAGGTCACCTTTCTTGCCTTGCCAATTATGTAGTTTATTCCACAGTTCTGATTGGCTCCAGGTGTTTCATCTCCTCTGATTGGTCTAACTCAAAGTTCTCCTCTGGCTGATTGGTAAAAATCATTGTGATGATTCTCCTGATTTGTCTTATTTCGGAGTTCTGAAGTGCCGCGCCGACCGAAGCTCTCGACGGAGCTGCTTATGCCACCTCCTGAGCCCCGGCAAATTGGTTCAATCAACAGTGTTGATTAGTGGAATCAGTTTGGTTTTAAATAGAATAAAAGCCTCTGCAGCCCTCCCGGCTCAGATTTACTGACCCAGAGTGACGAATAAAAGTGGACCTGCCTGGCCATTTGTCAAGTCCTCTGTCCAAAACCCCCCCTGATATACTGCGAATACTGAGATCCCTCTCAAAGGACTGGAGCAGGATTTACATATGCTGACATGTAGCTTCAGGGTGCCGGTTGAAGGTCGTGACCTCTCGACCCCAAAAGGGTAGACCGCTTCGGTTTTGTGCCCCTCCTCTTCCCGCCTCCCTCCTTCATTCCTCCCTCCCACAGTCGACTTCATTGCTCCTGCACGATGTTGATACAATTTCCACAATTGCGTGCTGAACAAAGTGTATTTATTTCTGTTGTACTTTTTCTTTTTGTAAATTTGAATAAAAAAGGAACTATTTCAAAGAGATGAGTCAGACCCACTCTGTGCTCCTTCCCGCTGTCTCCTGAGTTTCTGGATAATCAGTGTGTGTGTCTGTGTGTGTGTGTGTGTGTGTGTGTGTGTGTGTGTGTGTGTGTGTGCCCTCTGTAAGTATGTTTGTGTGTCTGTAAGAGAAAGAGACAGTGTGAGAGTGCGATCGAGAGATGCTCTGTGCAGTGCATACAAATGCATTCAGAACTTGCGAGCATGAGTGTTGTTGCGAGTGGGTGTACCTGCTCAAATTGGCCACTTCAAATTTCAAAACCACAAATAGTGTGTGTGTGTGTGTGTGTGTACCCGCGTGTGTGTGTGTGTGTGTACCCGTGTGTGTGTGTGTGTGTGTGTGTGTTTGTCTGACTGCAGGATGAAGGAACACCTTGTCTGGTCTGATCCAGCCCGGTGGGTGGATGTGAGGTCAGTAATAGAGGACAGACGGAGAGAGGTCTGCAGAGCAATCAGGCTTCCAGACAAAGGAGGAGGGGGCAGTCGGGGGAAGAGAGAAAAGGCATGAAAAAAATAGAAAAGAGGACATTTCGAAATCAAGAGCAGCAGCAAAATAGAGCACACCTAAAGGCTGTGATTGGAGAACACGAGGCCCCGTTACCGGTCCCTGCAGCACCCCTGCGTCCCGTGCCGGCTCAGTGATGGATCGGGCTGATGTGCGCCGTCCCTGTGTGACTGAATGGCTGGTTAAAAAGATTTATTACAATAATCAAATATGAAGGAGGGGATTATTTCTACATGATGGTTGAGACAATGATCGCGTTAGCCGGGTCTCCGCTTGATTACAATGATAATACCCGCCTGGAGTCAGGGAGAGGGAGCGGGAGCGGATTGGGGGAAAACCGTATTAGCGGTTAATATGCGAGTCTGTTGCATTACATAAAACTGTGTTTGTGATTGGGTTAGAGATGATTCCGCTGAGCGATGAGGGAGAAAAAAAAAACACAAAAAGAAGAAGCCCTCACCATCTCTTGTGTGCCTCTGCCTTCCCATAATTTTGAGATTCAAGCAGCTGACTCCCCCCCCCCCTTGGAAGCTAACGTTATGTATTTAAAGAGGCCGTCACGTCAGTTGGAGGCAAAACAGTTAACTGATAAGACACATCATTTGTAACCGACGCAAAGTTCTTATGGATTTGGAGAGCTCCTACAAGTGCGTTTATCAGTCTGCCTAAAGCGTGAACACCGCAATGCAGCATTCTAGGTGAGTTGCTGCTGTCATGGCGCTGTCAATAATTACAGCATGCATAATTGATCATAGTATAATGAAGCTGGAGATAAAATGAGCTGTTAAAGCCGTACACCGGGGAAAGACAAACGGCACTGTACTGGAGAGCTACGTACACACTCAGCGTGCTGCAGGATTGCATCACAGGACACGCAACTTAGTGTGTGCGTGTACGTGTGTGTGTGTGTGTGTGTGTGTGAATTCAAGTACATGGACATTCCTCATTCCGTTTGAACCTACTGACACAGAATCCCTCTGGCTATTCAGCACAGTGCGCAAGACACACAAGTTGGTGTGTGTGTGTGTGTGCAGTGTGCGTCTGAGCCTGTGCGTTTGCCTCTGAAGTACATACAGGACATACAGGCTTTAACATATACAGCATATGGCACAGAAACACAGGAAATGTGCACTGGGAAGTGACTTTCAACAGCTGTGGCCCTGACGTGTCATTTTGTGGATGCGACTGCCTCCCGTCCCTTATAGTTACATGCACACATGCTGTGTGTGTGTACGTGTGTGTGTGTGTGTGTGTGTGTGTGTGTGTGTGTGTGTGTGTGTGTGTGTGTGTGTGTGTTTTGCAATGACCAGCTTGATGAAACTACTGTTTCTTTCAATGGAGTTGGGTAGTTGTGGACTGCATACGATGGTTAGCAGTTTTGATAATCCTCTGCATGAGTTAGCTTTTAAAAAACATTTAAGGGACAATTACAGGTGGCAAATAATTGTCAGATGATTTTAGAGACCCGGCTCAAAATGTTGCTATTGATGCTCACGGGCGGTTTCAAGTGTCAATCAAGGGATCTCAGACCCCCTGACTTGAGTCTGGTGGCTTTGAGGAGGGCATATTAATGGCATGTTTAGTGCGTTAATAAATTAAAGTAATTGTCGTTATCCCTGTGGTTTTTATTATCTCTTAATCAGTGGCCACAAGCCAAAACTGGTTGGTCTAGACAATAAAGTTGCTATGTTTCTCCACGTGTTGCTGGAGTTCTGACCCCGTCAGATTTCATCTCGGGTGTAATATTTTGCGTGACCAGTCATGGCTGCATGCTCAAGGACCTCTTGTGTTTGCAGTGACTCTCACGCACCTTTTATTGCCTGTTTTATACTGCCTCCGACTGCCTACTGACGCATCGCTCGCTGCTTTTAACTGGCCCCCAGCCGGTAGGGGCCGCTAGTGATAACACGGCCGAGTGCGTCGCCTACCCAATGCCGCCACTTTGCGCCCAGAGGCGCGGTGGGAGGAAGACAGTTTTTTTTCTCTCACATTTAGCGTTTGGGACGGTGTGTTTGGCAAACAGCCAACAAAACTACTAGCACACACACACACACACAGACACACACACTGAGGAGTACATCGGCGCCACTCGGCCGCTGCTCCGGGAGCAGGCGGCTTGGTGGGTTTAATTGTATTTCTGGCAAGATGGCAGGAAGTGTGTTTTACGACGCCGTACAGCTCGATGGTGTCTGAAGGAGGGGTTGAGCCAATCCCGGGTTGTATCCATTCAATCAAACAGTACAGCGACGGCTGTTGCAGACTCACATAACGCAGAGCAGCACTCTACTGAGTGCTCCTTTTCTTGTTTATTATATACACTTCAATGCACGTCACGTAGCGTCGCGCCAAAAAAATGGGCGAAAACCATTGCCTCCACCGCGCGTCGCGTTTCCATCGCGGCCGAATGGAGCTGGAGCTGTCGTAACACCGGCGACTACTGCAGAGTCATTTGTACCCCGAATGAGAGCAGAGTGTAACCTTCATGACTAAAGACAAAAGCCATGTGTTAGTGGGTGTGAGTTTTGTTTGGTCCAGTTGTAAAATGGCTTAAGTCACACAACCTCCATCAGACCCTGTGGTGTTCATCCTGGCCCCGTTCCTCTTCCTCGTCTCGCCTCTCTCTTTTCATCCCGCGCTCTCCTGCTCATGCGTTTCGCCTGGTGCGCTCCCAGAGTTCACTGGCTCATTCGGAGTGGAAAATTAAATCTTCATTAACAATCTTAATTAGAGTTCGATCTCCCCATAGTAAGCCGACAGCGAATCCATAGTGTAACAGGGGGAGACCTGCAGCAGGAGTTGGTTTCGGCAAGGTGGGGGGAGGATTAGAGGGGGTAATTAGTGAGTGAGACCTTCAGGGTGAATTACACAAGAGGTATTTACACTTCAGAGGCAGGGAAAACGGGTGGAGGAGCCGGATGATTTAAGCGGTCCTGCTGGCGGAAGCTTCAACCAAAGTGGCGTTGGTGACCGCGCAGTTCTCGTTTCTGCATTGTTGGCAAACATCGGCTCAGTGGCAGCGAGGGAGGGGAAGGGAGCGGGGTTAAAGGGGCCATTATTAGTCAGGAATCTCCATCGGAATTGCTTCTTGTCTTGCTTTTTGGTGACATGGTGTTACATGAGGCGACATAATCCCTTATCATGCTCCCATAAGCAGAGAGCATTTGCCTAATACCAGACAGTAATCATTCAAAGACCCGGCTGAGCATGCAGCCCGACGCTCCCTCTCTTATCCACATTTACATACCACAGCACACTGTTTAGCCGCTGTGTGGATAAAACAATTCGGTTCCAGTGCCGTCCAAATATTCGTGCTGCTCGTGAAAAGACGAATGCAGAAGACTCACTTTTCTTGCAAGTCCTTCAGTGAAGGACATCTATTCTCCTCATAGCTATATTGCAGTTAGCGGTCCTATCAGAAACCATCGAAATCCTTCTGCAGTCCTCTTTGTGGAAGCAATGAGCTGAAGAGAGGAGTTTTTTTTGCCAGAGGGTAACCAGGACCAGCCCAGGTCCTAATCTTGTCACAGGAAGTCAGAAGCAGCTCAGCAGCGCGGCCTATAAGTGAAACTGTATTTCCCCCCCCGTCCCCTGCAGAGTAGATTATTTGTTCAGTTGTCCAGCTGCTGCCTTATTTTGCAGAGAACATACAGATACACGTGGGGCCGCACATTTCGAAATGCAGAGGGCAGGCGTTAGTGTCTGGACCTTCGTTTTTATTTATCTGCTCGGCGCGGTTTCCTGGGAACTGAGCTGGTCGACCGCTCCCAGCAGGGTGATCATATCTGCCGTAATGTTTTTGTGGCGGCTCAAGTCTCGGGAGAGAACTCTGTGTGTGTGTGTGTGTGTGTGTGTGTGTGTGTGTGTGTGTGTGTGTGTGTGTGTGTGTGTGTGAGGGTGAGGTGACAGACTCTATTTACACACCCGATCATTACAGGGGAGAAAAAAAGAGAAAATAGAACATGATAACCAATTACAGACGCACACACACACACACACACACACACACACACACACACACACACACACACACACACACACACACACACACACGCACACACACAGAGAGACAGAGAGAGAAAGAGTTAAGTGCGTTCATTAGCCCTCTGTGTCAGATTGGTTAATTGTTCAATGAAGTGAGTGGAATAATAAGTTGAGGGGGATGTTATGCCGTTAGTGGAATGTTCATGGGGATTTATTCTCATCAGCTGTGCCTCTTATTGTCCTACATAGATCATGGAGGGAAGTTAACAGCCAAGGGCAGCGGAAAAGGCTGAGCCAGTGTTTGATCAACTGCCCACTCACTAAATACCAACAGACACTCAAACTGTGCGTCTGACCATTAAGAATTCCCTCGTCATCTGGCTGAATCTTTTTGTGCAGCATTAGAGCCATGCCGAATAAACCATATCCGTCCACCTTCAGGCTGTGCTAATACACACTGTTCAAAGTTATTCTTCCCGAAAAGGTAATCCGTCATTGATATACGACCAACGCAATCAATCCAACATGCAACCGACGCGTTTGGGAGCCAGTACAGAGTCCACGCAGGGAGGCGGGCAGGGTGGGTCGAAAAAAAAACAGAATACTTTGGATGTCGCTGTTTATGTCCCGTTTGAAACCCAGAAGCCAACGTTGAATTATTTGCCATGTAGCATGCGTACCATACCACATGCTCATTATGCATGTGTGTAGGATTTAGTGGCATCTAGAGCTGATTCTGAGCTAGTAAAAATACAAATCACTTCGATTCAGGTGAGTATACACTAATAAACATATAGTTCTATATATAATAGTCCACTTCTGATAATAAGTCCCCTTAAATTATACATACTGGACCTTTAAGTAACACAACATCTGTCATTATTCAAACACAAATCACAGTCTTTTCCGAAGCCCTAACCAAAGGGTTTTATTGCTGAGACACTACATGGGCTTTGCGCACGAACATCGATCACTCGTGTTGCTGGATTTTCAAATTAAAAGGAAAAGTAAGTGCGATATCATACGAGCCGTTTTATGAGGACACGTTGCCACCCGAGTCAACGGAGTGCTTGAAATATATCGTCTGTCGTACAATAGTAACAATAATAAAAAAAAAATAAGACAATAAAAAGGCCCCTGCACTCTCAATAGATTTATTTAGCGTCGTATAGTGTGACGTTTTAACGTCACACCTTCAGCATGTGACCAAGAAGATCTGAGAGAGAGACATTGCATAAAGACAGCGGCTCTGTCTATTAAATGGATAATCAGGAATATATTATTGCATTAACATGAAGGAAGAATGATCAAAATTGAAGCAGCGGTTCGGATTAAGGGTGAGACGTTTAGCTCTTTTTACCAATTGTGTCCAATTTCTCTCTTAACATTTATACACTAATGTCAATATTTATTTCCCCTCTGTATGTCTTCTTCTCTGGCTGTAATGATGAAGACTAGGATCTTAATGCTTCAGATAGTTGTGACCTCTCTGGTGGTGATGTAACGCGCTGCCTATTACTTCTCTCCTATTACGATCAATTCTCTTTCATTGGGGCCTGTCCTCTATTGTTTTTGCTGACTAGAGAGTTTTCCTCCTTTCTTGCTGGCCCCATTAAATTATGCCTCCATCAATTGCATGACCGTAAACCCATACAGCCGTTCATTCTAAATGTTTGAAACAAGCGTCACATGACATATTTAATATTGCAATACAATAAATCCATCTTGCTCAGAAAAATATTGCTCTGACAAACTTGGGCACATACATCAATAGTCCTTCACGTCCCATTTCCTTCCATTTTTCCCTTTAAATAGCTTTAAGCGTGTTCAAATAATCTCTGCCTGATAGTACCACATACTGTGTAGAAGCTTCCCCAGCTCTTCACTGGTGAGTGAGTGAAATATTTACTCCCGAGCCCCCATGATGTTTATGCCTTCAGCGCTTATCACATGGAAGTGGTTTAGCTGCGTTGCGCATCATTTATACAAATTTCCCCCAAATTCAACGTGACATATTTGGCTTCTTTGGGAAACTCTGATCTCCACTTGAATTAGAACATTAACAGTAATTGGCAGTGCAGAATGAGTCTGTACAAACAGACTCTCCTTAATATTACTTAGGGCCATGCACGTTTTGGAGCCCACCTCCCTTCACAATCTGCCACGGCAACGTGATCTCGGAACAAAAATTTAAATGTGTTGGATCCCTTGTAGCGTATTGGTTGTCGAGATTGAGTGACGGCGACGTGGAGAAGTAGAACAAAACACCTCCTGAGCTGCTTTGTTGGATGAGTGGCGCTGTCCATGGTGCTGATCATGCAACGTCACGGTGTTGCGCTGTTTCAAAGACTTTGTTTGGCTCCAATAACCAAATATAATAATAATAATAATATAAATATACTATTCAGTCGTTTAACATATAACTCTGCATCCTATTGAACTATCCAATATGAATTTGAGAAGCAGTCAAAAGTCAGAAAACTATTATAGCGTTTAATATGATACACATATATTCAAAGATGTCAGTTAATGTTTTCGGTTTAAATACAAATGATTGAAAATGATAATCAAATCTTTTTTTATTTATTTTTTAGACTGTGGTGACATGAAAATGCACTCTGAGACGTGTGAGTGCACTGTGACATCACTGTTAGGTGTGGTCAAAGGTGAATCAGAAGACACGCCCCCGCCAAACCCACACAAACTCTCACACACACACACACACACACACACACACAAACACACACACACACCAGTGACGTTGGGTGTGGTCAGAGCTGCAACAAACTGAAGTCATAACGGCCTTTGAAACGTCCCTTTTCAGCCGGTATTCCAGTAAATTGGCCTCGCTTTAAGCTCATCTGTGTGTGACTGAATGTGTGTAGGCTCCCGCAGCAACACGCTGTTTCCAAAATTCCTCGCAATTACAACAATGAAGCGACTCTGATCTGCCATGTTGTGGTGGGTGAATGTAGGGCACTTCATTAGAGCACGGACAGCTCCACTGAAACGGAAACCGCAGCATAACCAGCCACACTTACATAAACAGCCCCCCCAACACACACACACACACGCACGCACACACACACACACACACACACACACACACACACACACACACACACACACACACACACACACACACACACACACACACACACACACACACACACACACACACACACACGCCTCAGCTCTTTGCGTTGATGTGTGTCTGCTGCCACCTGCTGGACTGCTACCCTTGAAAAAAGCAAAATGACTTGTATTTCTCTCCCTGCCTACTGTATATTCATTCAGAGGCTGTCAGGCTCGGGGGCCCGTCCCAGCATGCAGAGGGAATGCCCTTCACAGATCGTTCATTATAGAGCTAACTCACTTGTACTATCGCTCACATTCACACCTCCGGTCAATTAAGATCCAGTCTGGCTGACCTGCATGTCTTTGGCTCTGAGAGGGGGTTCGAGCTCCAGAACACCTTGATGTTAAGTATTCAGTTTGGTTGAACAGCTTGTTAAAAAAGATTTATTAAAATAATCAAATTAGACATGAGTGAATGTTGCTTCGGAAGACACAGCCGGCTCTTCTGCCGTTGCAGTGTCTGTGTTAAATGACATTTGTAAATGTGTCTTCCGGCACCGTGTCGTCCTAAAAAAACAGTTCACGAAACTGTCGGTGTCGCTTCAGAAATAACTGAAACGAAAACAGATGTCCGGTTAGTTAAGAAGCCGGAGTCCTTCTTCACCACTGTAAAAACTCCCTCAAAGGTCTTCTATTTGTGCTCGACTCTTGTACGACAGCGCTAACAAGATTATGCAAGTTGCATTGGCTTTCTGTCACGCCCCTGACGAGCAAAAGACAAAAAAGATCACGAGTGAGGTCAAGTTCATTCAAAAACACCCACGTATGGCATCATTTGCCAGCCGCTTCTTTGTGACTTTGCGCGTTCAGTACTTTGAGATCATCGGAGAGGCAGCTGATGACGCTGCGTAAACACTATCATCAGCTGCCTGGAACAAAATGCTATTTGTGGATCCCCTGGTAATACATATTATGATTTTAGAGCCAGTGACTGTCGACCAAACGTAACAAGATGTATCCGCTGTCAGCCTTCTATTTGTAAAAAAAACAATAATGACTTTATTGAAACCTATTATGAACTTCCCTGTTATAAAACTCCAATCACAGCAATCAATCTCGACTTATTAGACGTTCGAGAGGAGCAGCGATGTGTAAGAAAGTATACTGTCAATGGCTTTGTGTTGATTACAGATGTGCAGTAGAGCATGAATGAAAATCCATTGTGTTTTACAGCTCGGAGCCTCCACACAGAAATGATGTACTATTTTCTGCAATACAACAGGAAAATGTGTCATTATAGCAGAATCATAAGCAGTTCTCATGACATATCAAGCAGTTAAACTGCACCGGAACTCAGTCATGTTTTAGCAGGTATATCAACAATATTGAAGAGTTTGGCAAATGTTTTGCTTGTCACTTCTGGTTTGATCAAATGTCAGATACAATTAAGCCTTAAACGACATCAAAGCCTGTTAAAAAATTTGTGAGTAAAAGATGCTTTCAACCCTCTGGTTACATCTGGATCGTGGTCCTTTTAAAGCTTTCAGCGCTTGCTTTTCCTCCTTTCCTTCCTCGTTGCGCACTGACTAAAATGTGGCTTTTGAAACAAACCAGTGTTTTGTGTTGATTGTACTTTCCCCTCATCCACAAACTTTTGTTTTTTGTTTTAACACCATGGGTTGTTTCTATCTTGTATTCTCAGTCTTCTTTCCCCAGAAACCCCCCAGTCAGAGGTTGTTCTCTTTCATATGTCCATCAATCTGCCCGCCTCCTGCTTCTTGCCCCCTGGCTTTAGACATCATCTCAAACAGCCACAGTCAATATTTAGTTCCGAATAACATAAACTGAGGCACGCTGAGAGACTGCCATGTGGGGGCATTTTGCAGCACAACACAGAGAACCTTTTCTGGCAGCGGCGCTGTGTTTCTGTTTTTGTCTTTGCTGCTGGAAGAAACACGAAAAAATGACTCAATAATTACTTTTCCCATATTAGGCTCAATTCGCCCGTTGAGCAAAAGCTTCAAGAAGTCAAAAGAAACTCCGACGAGAACTGCGGACAATGCCCGGTTCGGTCTCAAGATAATGATTTATTCCCCAGACTTATAGACTCTGTAGGTTTTATAAGCCAGCTGTCTCAGATCCTCCTCCTCGGATCGCTGTCGCCAGTCCCCTGCTGTTGCAGCGGTGGAGAATGTAGACCGCAGCTGCTTTCTTGATGGCGGCTGTGACGGATGGGCGAACGGAGCTGTCAATAAAATTAAGGGCAGGCAAGGAGGAAGTTGTGAACGGGGCCACAGAGAGTTTAAATAAAGAACTGGCACAGATGAATAAAAGTGGAGCACTTAGTCCATAATTAGGGGCACAATAAATCTTTTCAAAGTGGATATTTAAAAGTGTTTCCCCCGAAAAGTGGGGAAAAGGGAACACTTAGGGATCCTTGGGTGAATTCCAGATGGTCCCCTGAAAAGTTAACACTTATTTTGTTTTAATTCCCTAATTAGCACATATTTATTTATCAGGTTTTATCCTTCCAATCACTATTCAACCAGTTATTGACTGCACATTATAGCCTTGAAACAAAGTAATGCGTGTTGGTCCTGTCTTTCCCGTTTGTGTCTTGTGGTCCAGAGAAGAGGTCTCGAGCCATTTCAGTGACCTTATGACCTTTGATCTCCTTCCACCATTCCAATACATTTTCTATTGCATTTCATGGTTCCCAGAGGATAAGTCATAATGTTTCCGACCAGCTGATCTTATTATTGTGCCAACATCAGGTCATATCATTTACTTTCATGCACAAAAAACTTAATTAGCAGTGACCATTAAAATACACCTGCAGTTGTAAAGCTGGTTGCCTAATTAATCTCTTGCCCATACAAAATAGTCATGGTCCCTAAAGTATGATTCCCAATGATTATGGTGAGATCCTGACCTTTTAGTTAGTAGCACGTCAATATCTCTCCTTGACAATCACTTTGGGCCATGAAGGTTTGAGAAAAGATAGTGGCTACTTTTCTATGAAATGTGCTACGAATCTTTATTCAGCACAATCTCTCTGGAGCCTTCAAACCATTCTGCTGACACCACCGTCTCCCCTTCACTGATAGATTGGTCCACGATAGGGTATTACAGGAACTAGTACCAGATTTTGCTTGACTTTGTAAGTTAAGAGTAATGTCATTGTCTCCAGAGGATGAATAATAAAAACGATGGTGATACCACCCCATTGTCTGCAGATGGTGCTAAAATGGCTGCAGCTATTGTTTACTCACCTTTATAGTGTTTGTGTTCCCTGCGAGGTGATTCAGAGTTATTTCGGTAAGCTCCTGATCGTCCCTGCATCACAAATGTCGCTGTGGCCAACACTTCCACCATAAAGCATCTACAACTCACCAAATAATGGCTATTTCCCCCGCGGCAATTGCTCTGAATTATCATCGTCCCCATGGACGAGTTTCTTTCTTTTTGCTGCCATCCGATCTTTTCTGTACATCTTTTATGCAAAATCATTTTATTTTTTTAAACCTATAGTGCAGACAAAATATGGTGAGTTGTTGTGCAAATGTGCTCATCCACTGGGGAGCAGGGATCCCTTCCATTTTGGTCCAGCATGTCAAGTAAAGTACAATAAGACCGTTAAACAGCAAGAGCTTTCGTCTGGTGTGCGTTCCATTCAAAACCACGTCACTGTAGCCTAGGGAATACTTCATCATCTGCTCTTTTTCTTCCAAAGCAGGTTTGGCATGTATTTTATGTTTTCTACATCACAGGACATTTACAAGAACCGCCTGACTTGGCATACATCCATCCACTTTTCCACTCATCCATTATTAATTAATACGCAATGCTGTTTAATGATGACTATAGATTTAAGTAGAGGATTACACGCATGCACACAAAACATTATGAGATAATGAGTTTATTTTTACATGTTGGTATTAGTCTCAAGGAGGCAACTAATCGCCCACGAACATTGCTTAAAGCACATGTTTGTTTATGTGCAAACATAATATTCGTTGAAGGAGATGAGGCCTTGAGAGATGACATCTTTAAAAAAAAAATAGGAAAAAAAAGGGAAGTTTTACCTTTTGTTGTCATTGAAAAGACACCAATGAATTATCTTTGCACACTCCCTTCCTTATTATTTGAGCCAAGCACTCAAATAAAGGGAAGGGACATTTGTCACTTGGACAAAGCCTGGGAGAACAATTCCCCGCGTTGTTTGTTTTGTCGCCTGCTGGTTATTGAAAAGTAATTTGATTTGGAGGCTGTGTGATTGATTTGCGACTTTGTCTTCAACCTGAGCTTCCGCTGCAAAGCATCAACGGGGACAACTGTTTGGAAATGAACTCCGTCAGAGAACGCGCCATTGCTGTTTAGACTAGAAACCCTGCAACGGTGGCGGTGATACATCATCTACCAAAACCAGCTAATCCCTCGTCGAACATTTTTCACTTTGATGCTGAAATGAGTGGCGAAGGCTGCGCCGCATATAAATCTTTACCTTAATAAATCATTAATCCCGTCTTAAGTCTGAGGCACCCCTGAGAGTTATATCGAGACATTCCAGTTTCAGTGCACACTTGTTTTTTGGGAGCTCGTTTCAACTCCAGTGATTATTTTTTGAACAAGACAGATGACTGCTTTGTTCGGGATTGAGCGTTGAGCTCCACTTGAGCTTATGCCTCACTTCATTTTTGAATTCAAAAACAGATTTCTTTTTTTTTGGACAGATAATGAGATCAATGTCATGAAACGCTGAGAAACAGGTGTACTCGTAGCATGACAGCTCTGTTCTACTTTCTAGCCCCTCTCTCTTTTTCAGCTTGACTGGTCTGAGTGGCGACCTGAAGAGACCCGCCATCCAGTCAGCTCTTTCTGGGAAACAGACTATAGCTTGAAGGGCAGATGGAGGCAGGGGGCCGCAGCAGAAATAGGCCCAGAAAGTAAGAAAAAAAACATCCCGTCACGATCTTTGATCATTTTCGCCACATCAGAACTCCCGCAGCTTTACATTCTCACCCCAGGGAGATCTATCATAACCACTGCAGTCCATTGGATCAGATCACGGTGTATGAGGTCAGATCATAAAGGTCGCGAAATAATCACGCGGCCTGCAGTTATATATTTCAAGAACACTCCACAGGACAAAGTCAAGTTTGTGAATCTGGAGGAAAGATTTAAAGGACATGAAAATAACATTTGTTTCCGAATCATTTTAATGACACAAAAGTTGTAAGTGAGAGAAAAGTCTTTTGTGATAATCTGCAATGCAGAGTTTAAAACATGTAGCACTCAATGTTCCAACACTGTGACATTAGATGTTACAAACGTCATTTTCTGTAAGGTTGAGGTACTAAATAAGCAGAACGTGAATCTCAACGCCATGGGATCGGTTTCAATCAAGAAACGCGATGTTTTGTCAGCACTCAACGAAGTGATTATGTGTCCTGGATGTCGAACACGTTTGATGAACACAGAGAGAATAATGAGGGCGAAAATTGACGTTTTGAAAAAGTGAATCCATCTTCGTAAAATGGTAACATTTCCTGTCTTATTGTTAATGTTTCCATGTGACTTGTGCTTTATGGCTTTGAAGCAACTGGCACCCGTCTGTAATCCTATATGTACACATTATACATACCTTTATGTATTTATATATATTTATTTATGTATAAATGTGTATGTATTTAAGCATGTGCGTGCGTGCGTGCGTGCGTGTGTGTGTGTGTGTGTGTGTGTGTGTAGTCTACCTCTACTACACTTAAGGTAACAAACATTCTTTTAGGAAACCAACAAGCTTCTGCTGCTCGTGATAAACAACACATATGGAAGGTGACAGGGACTGTGCGAGGTGTGTGTGTGGGTGGGACACGGTGCATAATATAACCCACCAGGATCAGTTGCGCTTTACAGTAAAGCGCAACTGATCCTGATGGGCATTGCGCATCAATCAATGGCAGTCAGTAAAACTTCTCCTTGATCTTCACGGTGAATTTCATCACATTGCAGGGAATGCAGCAAACTTGAACAGTCTCATTTCTCTCCTTCCTACTTGACTGCACTGGACCCCAGTGCCCCCTCTTGGCGACGGGCCCGGTTCAGTCTCAGCGCTCTCATCAACTGCTCTTTTAGCAGCAACAGCAGGCAGCTGTTTCAGCACAAAATGAAGAGGAAAAAAACCTCCACAGTACACTTTCTGTCCAAGAAAGTTATAACTAACACTATGGAGGATTTAGCGAGCGTAGAGCTGGATTGGGATCATGGAGAGGCACCACGGGGCCCCGCAGTGGGCGGTGCGGGTCAACTGAGCGCACCATCCGACATGAACTCTCGGCCCTCCGAGACTTCACCAGGAAGAGTGGGAAGGCGATCTCAAGAGACCTCCAACACCGCAACAGGACACTCTTCCTTCTGCAGCGGTTCTCGGAGGCGCTACCGCTGCCTCCGAGGCCAAAGCAGAGAGGATGAGTAGGAGTGTCCTCCCTCAGGCCATCACGGTCCTGACCCACTGACCCATCCATAACTCACCATAGATAGAATCCACTCGCATGTTATAGGCTATGAACTGGGTATATTGTTTCAATTTTCATCAGATTCTTTTCCCTTTTTTTCTGGTTGCTTCACGGAGCTACAGGCTGCTGCTTGTGGCTGTGAAAACACGAAGTGATATCTCTTGAAATGTTGAACTAATTTAGAGTTTGTACTTAAAACGTGAATGTATCGTCACGCCACAGTGAGATATCTACATAGAGATATCTATCGTGAGATAGTCATGATTGTGTATGTGACAAATACATGGGATTCAATATTCAGGAATAAAGAGAGACATCTCCATCTAAGACAGGAACTATGATACTATGAGTGTAGAAGACAAAATAATTGCGAGATTGTGTAAGATAACAAAGCAAATGAAGGAAAGAATTTTTTTTTAAAATCAGTATCGCTTTTATAGGAAATCATTACATTTCTGTTTAAAATCAATCATCAGAATTAAGCCTTAATTCTTCAGCTGATGTGCTTAACATTTCCATATTTAGATTCTAGTGACTTTCTATTATTTAGTTTTTTTTAAGAATCATGATAAAAACAAAAGTGTGTGTAGTCTGTGTGTAAACACAGGAAGGCTGAATGAGTTTTTTTTCATTTTAGGAGGCCCATAATTCACAAAGGTGTAAATAGCTAAATGCTGTAAATGATTACAAATGTGATTTTCTGGTGTCTGGAGACAAACTGCTGCTGTTCTATTGTGAGGAGTGAGTCAACTGTTTTGGGGCATTTACACACCAAATTAAGTTTTCATTGCAGCGCTAGTTTGCTCTCCGTGTTCAGGATGCACGTCCGGCTCCACGGAGAATGAAACTGCATTAACTATGCTCCGCTCATCTTGAACGGAATGAGGCGTTATGTTTTTGCCCGATGCCGTACATTTTGTGTTTGTTAAGAGTGCGTTCAGACGCACAAAGCTACACTCAATTTCTCCCAGATTACACCGTGTGGTGGATCTAGTCCTGCTTCCTATGCTGTGCATGCTGGGATGGGCACCAGCCCCAGAGAAGGAACAGATGGGCAAATAAAATTAATGAGTAAACGAATGAGAGACTGCAGGTACGCTTGACTGGGCTGGTCACAGATGTGAAGGAATACTGCCTTTAAATGCTTATGATTTCCAATGCTTCCATCTTTGGTTTTTCATTGCAATCTTTCTAATTGCGATCACGAATGTTTCAGATCAAGGCTTGTTATCAGTGTATATATGTTAAAACATCAAATACAGCTTCACATAAAGTCACGCTCACAACAAAAACACATTTGAATTCCACGTGTCCGTTGTGGAGCGCAGTGAGGGCCAAGAGCAAATGGCGGATGCATCCATGATGTGTGTGTGTGCGCGCAGCACTTATCCCTCTTTTTCTACTACTGCAACCTCTGCCGCTCGTGGACTCGTCTGAATGCTCCTACGGCGGACTGAAGAGAGACGACATGCAGGCCCAGGGAGACTTTTTAAACGCTGCAGGTGCTGTAATAACCCACCGCGGTGCACGTTGTGATCATTCCAACGAGCGGTCTACAGCAACCGACGATCACACACCCGTGGTTTCCCGTCCCGGAACGCATTAACATTTGCCCACTCTTCCACCTGAGCTGTTTCTAAAACCATGCTGTGGAGTTAAATGGAGTGTGCTTAACTACTGTGTGCCACTCTTAACCACACACACACACACACACACACACACACACACACACACACACACACACACACACACACACACTAACTAACTAATGTGAGCTGTGCACCTATTGTAATTTCACTTTGGATACATTTATTGACCTTTTGAATCCATTACAACCTCTCATGCTGTCGCTTGCCTTTTTCACTTTTAACCTCATATTTTCCAAAAACCTTCCTCTCATGCCAAGAACCAGGAAGTTATATATATATATATATATATATATATATATATATATATATATATATATATATATATATATATATATATATATATATATATATCTGTGGATGCCAGCGCTTGTTTCCGTCTGGCTGCTCTTTGGTTAACTGAAGGCTTTCTGTCCCTCGCTGACTCACAGCGAGAAGGCCTGCAGATTTACCGGCCACTTTTATTGGCGGTCTTCAAGCAAAGGCCCAAATTTGCCTAGAAATCGATAGATTTGTCACTTTCAACGTTTCAAAAGGGGTCCTAAAAGTGAATTATGCTAATGCCTTGGTTTCAAGTGAGCCATATTGTCTGGGCTGAACGGCCCAGTGCCTCCCCTCAGGCCTTTCAGCCCTGAACCCTCCGGGACTTCATGATGTCCCCTGGTATAGGGTTGAGTGTGAGAGGCTATAATAATCAAACGGCACTTTGATGCAGCATACCCCGTTACCATGACAACGTCAAAAAATATTATGGACATTTGTGAGTATCTATCTCCCCGATTTGGACCTCTTCCAGGCGTTTTCCTCATGAGATGAGAGGTCATTTTAAATAATCTATTTACTTGTGTTTTGGCTTGAATAACAAAATTACATGTTTTCTCGTATAATCTCTCGTCTGATTTCATGTGTTTTTATGTTCCATCTTCAATCCTCGATGTTTCTGGGTAAATCTACATTTCCAGGCTGAACACCCATGTGCATATGCTAAGATCTCTTTGTCCACCTGTGCTTGCCATGAATTGTGAAATAGGGAAAGTCGGACAGCCTCAAACTCTCACAGACTTTATGGTACGGCACCCTAAAGTCTGAGTCCCTGAATATGTAGATTTGGGGATTGGCTTATCTAACAATAATCACATGGTTCTTCTACATCTAGAAGGCAACGTAAAGGGCCAGTATGTATGTGCCGACCTCTCGCGGTGAGGTTACAGATCGCAACTAAATTAAACTTCTTGTGCCAAGCGTGGAGGAGAACTACGGCAAGCGATGCAGAAAAGGTGAATAGTCATTTTGAAAGTTTGGTTTGTCCATTCCGGGCTGCTGTAGTTTCTTGGCGATGCAATGTAGCAGACTCTGTGAAGAGGAACTGCTCCCTATGTAGATCTAAGTAACGAAAAAACACAACTACTCTTTTTTTATCAGGTGATAATATACCAAAGAAAACATACCTGTTGATATCATATTCCACTTCTGCCAACAGATCCCTCTGAATCTTTACTCTGCTCCTTTAATGGAGCATTGTGGAAGTTTAGACCTGTGGTTTTTTAAACCCTGCCACCCCTTAAAAGTTTATTTTTTTCCCTTCATGACGTTCAACACACTGGGTGCGAGCACCATAGGTATCTGTTGAGAGAGGTATGTTCTCATGAACTAACGAAATAAATAACATAGGTGACAAAATATGTGATATAATTGGACTGTCATCAATTTCAAGGAGATAAATTTCAGGCATAACACTGTTGTTTCCATTAAATGATCACCAATTTTATGGCTTGTTTCTTTATATATTTGAAAGTATAATACACCAGTGTGTAAATGTCCCACGTCGATGTGGTGAAACTATTAGAAATGAACCGCAACAAAAGGAAAATAAAATAAAGTGAACTGAGCTGGTGGCACCATTGTCCTGTCTTTGAGGCACCTCAGGGTGCTGCAACAAAAAAACACAGTTGGGAACCACTGGTTTAGACAAGAAGCCAACACTTTATTTGATTTATTATCCTGCTGTATATTATATTACTATGTATAACCTTATGTTTGGCTCACATCCCTTCTTTATTCTCCAACACTCAGCATGTATCTTACCACTTAGCCCCCACATCCACCTCTTTCCAGCCTCTTTCTTATAGCATTTAGACTTGTGTGATTTCCGGCTGTGTTCCATTTCTAAGATACCGCCGAAAGGGTCTGAGAGCTCAGCGACGATCTCTGTCACATCTAAGATTGCAACTAAAAGAAAGAAAGATGTGACCGTGAAATGGTTTCAAACCCCTGATGTCTTCTGAAAATGATTCAAGTGAAGTGTTCCCACTATGGCATGATGTCAAATCTTGCCTGTTATAAGACATCTAAGATCTCGAAGACGTCTGGGAGGAATGAAGAAGAAGAAGAAGAAGTAGAAGAAGAAGAAGAAGAAGAAGAAGAAGAAGAAGAAGAAGAAGAAGAAGAAGAAGAAGAAGAAGAAAAAAGGGACAGCGAAGCCCTTCAGGCATCATGTCCAATCAATACGCTTCTCTGCTGTTTGGTGTGTGTGACATTAACAGATCAGTGGAGCCGTGAGATAGAAAGCCGGAGAAGTTTGGCTCATGCTGTTATCCACTCTCCGGTCTTATAAGCGATCCCTTCGTGTTCGTAATAAGTCACCGACTCGCTATCTTTATTTCTTTCTCTTGAGGCGCCAATGCAGTAAAGAGGAATATCGGCCGAACTGAAGCCTTGAAACAGCAGGGAGCCCTCGACAGAGGCGTGTGTGTGTGTGTGTGTGTGTGTGTGTGTGTGTGTGTGTGTGTGTGTGTGTGTGTGTGTGTGTGTGTGTGTGTGTGTGTGTGCGTGTGTGTGTGTCCCCAGCTGTTTCACACTCCCTCTTGATTGGCGGGCTCGTTCAGCAACTGGCTGTTGTGGTTTCTCAAGTATAGTCATTGCCCTAAGGGTCGACTAAAATGTGTGCCCTTGGGGTCAAACCCTCGGGTCCGTTTGGAAAATGCTCGTGGGATAGTAGTGGTGGAAAGCAACCGAGTGCGTGTACATTATTCACAGCCAGAAAGGAGGTGTGAAAATCTGATTTCTGCTTTGTTGAAGGCCACTAGCTGTTCAACGCATCCCCTAGTTAGACATCACAAAAGTGTGTGTGTGTGTGTGTGTGTGTGTGTGTGTGTGTGTGTGTGTGTGTGTGTTTTGCCAAGTGTTTCTATGTATACTGCCACCTTCAGCAGCTCCACCTAGAGACGTCCAAACCCTTTATAAACCCCTTGCATGGTTTCATTCAAACAACAGCAACTAGAATAGAAACTTGGCTATACTTTGTCTCCATCATTTAAGTGGGGCAGTGCGCATTAATCAACATGGATGTCAAGAACATCAGTGCAAATGTGCCGCTCAACAACTAATTTCCCCCCGTGGTCCCGCTACACGATTAAGGATGACAAATGACAAAAAGCATTTTCTACAAAGCTACAATGAAGCAAGAGAGGTAAGAAACCCTTTGTTCATGCAGCAATCTCAAACAAGTGATGTAACACAACAAACAAAATAAAACATCTCATCATGTGAAACATATTTTCAGTTTGGTTAAAATACTGTATTATGATGCTTATTACCATATTTGGCCCTGATCCCTGTTGGGGACCCACTGGACTAAATTACTAGTAGAGAGAGAGAGAGAGAGAGAGAGAGAGAGAGAGAGAGAGAGAGAGAGAGAGAGAGAGAGAGAGAGAGATTCATCCAAGAGGAAATTTGGTTGCACAGCAAGCAAAGTTAGGAGACATAAAACTATGACAATATTCAACATACACAATACAAAAAAATAGGAGGGCATATTACATTTGCAAAAATGCAACGTATATACACAGTATATGAAAGTACAAGGAAATATAAGTATGTACAGACGAGACAAAGTAGCGAAACTAGCTCAACCAAAAGAATCAACGTAAAGCATCAAAAACAAGCTGAAAAAGTACTATAAGAACCGTTGATTGTGTTTCTTTCAGTATGATTCTGATACAAGTACTTCTACTTTAAATGGAGTATTCCTACAGTGTTGAATTGGTGCTTTGAGAACCTGAGTACTTCTTCCCACACTGTGGTATGATGATAGCATCTGTTTTTTTTTTTTATGTCAACCTCGCGGTTGGAAGCACGTGCCAACTCAGAGCAAACGGCCTTTGACGTCAAACGGACGCGCGTGTCCGTGGCCTCTGACGTCAAACGGGCGCACGTGTCCGTGGCCTCTGACGTTAACAGCGTTCCACCAGACGAGGGCAGTGCGCCACAGCTCTGCTGCCGCAGCCCGAGAGCTGGGAGGCAGGGGAGCCCAGCCCCGTGGTGAATGCTGGAGACGGATACAAAAAAAAAAAAGGAACCTGCTTTGAAGCATCATCTTGAGTTATTACCGACATCAGGAAGAACATTGATGTGGCAGCTGCCCACGCTTTCACATCCTCTGGCTGGTATGATGAGGTTGCCAGTGTATTATCTTCTTCTTCCTCTGAATGTAACTGTGATGCGTGAATCATATTGCTTCTTCTGTGCACAGATTGTCTTCTGTAGTTTATCGTATACTTTGCAATTCTATACCCGCTCCTCTCTCCCTTTTGTGATGTATCCATTGCAGGAATTTTGTTCAACAAATAAAGTTGAGCACAAACAGATTTTCAACAAACGAGTGTTCTTAGTTGGGTTTTTTTTGTTTTTGTTGTTCTGCTTTAAACCCAGCAGTAAAAAGCTTTTGCATTGTTTTATGTAAGCAGAGTCATGCAGGCACACATCCGCTACCGAGCAGACTCGTAATTGAGGGCATATTGAACATCTCGACTCCGGTCTATGAGATGCTGCACTGATGAATAAATAATGGGACGTCCTTTCAAGTGCATCTTTGAACGGTGCTGAAGTTTTTAACCCGATACAACCTGGCTCCAGCCCCCCCTCCTTCTCTCTGGCATATTACCCCCCCGCTGGGTCTTCTTTCATCAGAGTGAAGTATCAAGACACAAAGGTCCTCTCTCTCTCTCACACACACACACACACACACACACACACACACACACACACACACACACACACACACACACACACGCGCGCAAACTTTACACAGACGCGTGCATAAATTTGCGTGTTTATTTTGCTTGAGGGCCAATTTATTTGGTTGTTGTTGTAAATGACACCAGACGCAGCTGCACCCTCCAACCACCCCACCCATCTGTGTCGTCATGAGCACGTTTGTCATGGCAGGATGGGGACGTGTGTGGGACTAATAATGGTTAAAATAAAAATAAAATCCTGGTCTAAAAATACATTTAAAAAACCGCAGTTGAACTGCATTGCATACGCGATGACATTGACAAGTATAGCAGCCACTCAGATGAGCGCGTGAATCGTACATCATTGTTACTTAAAGCTTGAGCTTCGACCTGCATGTCCTCCCAATCCTCTGTCCCAAATCCCATCACAGCCCTGAGTGGTGATCTTGCAACTCCCGAGGAGAAAGGCGCTGAATGAAACTGTTTGATATATGGCTCCATTCCTTCAATGTCTTCACATCATTACAGAAATATTGCCATGAAAACAGATTTATCAAAGAAAGCATCAAATCAAATCTACTTTCTGCTCCGACACAATAAAAGACCATTATACTTTTCCGTGAAGAGCTATTTAAAATTCCTTCAAATAACTTCTTTTCTGTCAAAGGAAAAAGAAAAGGCACACAGGGGAACACATGAATGCAAGTTAATGTTTCGACACTTTAAAGCCTTTCTATTGATCTAACTATGGATATTTTTCTTTTTTTTAAAGATTAAAAATCAGGACTTTTCTTTTATTTAGGCAATGCAGGTTTACCTTTCTGTTTATCCGGCAGAAGGATTTTGGCCAAGCATTACCAGACATCAGTAGTCCAGAAGGAAATTAAAAAGCCAGGTAGCCTGACCTCAATGTATTGATCAGACTTGTAGCTCCATTACAGACCCCGAGCTTTATAAATACTGTTGCGGAAAGTCTGCTCCTCTGTCTGCCGATAAGAATCTTGATGCGATAACCTCATCGAATTGCGTTTAGATTTTATTCTTCTTTTTCTTCTTTTATGGCTTTAGACAGTGCTCGGGTTGTTTTAATGTGAAATATAAGTTTGCTTCTATGGGATGACAATCTTTAGGATTGTATTGGAAACATTATTCATGCGTTTTAAATTACGTTGCATGTTTTTCTTCTGATTCTATATCATACTGTGTTATCTGTTTGTGTGAATCAATGTTAATCCTGGCAATTTTGGTCAGGATTTCCTGCAAACAAAAGTATACAGATACATAACATACAACAACAAGAAAATATAGATGTACATAAAGTGTACTTGAACTATTTCCTAAGTAACATTCTGAAATATATATCATCCTAGAATGCATATAGTGAACATCATTATGACCAATACATTATACAAAAATTAAATCTAATTAAAACACATATTATTACGAAAGGAGTTTACAGTTATTTCTGAAATATATTTTCGAAGGTAATTTATTTGTCACGTCAAGTTTCGTGACAGTGGTGTCGTCATCAGTGAACGCGCCCCTGTCTACTCTTTCAGTCAGTGACATGTGCCCTCGGCCCCCCCAGGCAGACTAGTTTGTCCAATTTAGTTACAACAACCAAAGTAAAAAACTTCGGCGGTGCCCGAAGTAATTCTCAAATAGGTAAAGTAGTGAACGATGTGGTGGTTTTGGGCAACGTTAGTCTGTGCGTGTTTTTAATATTCACAGAGTTGTGTGTCTTTTTCTGGGAACGTCTTTGGCATCCCCGCGCTGCGAAGGTAACACCGAATCGACCAGCTAGCTAGCGGCTAATGTTATCACTTTCTCTACACGTTAACTTGAGTTCTACATACAAGCTCATATACTAGTTAGATAGTCGGCTGGTTAGGTACCCTGTGTATCATTGTTAAAATACATATAACAAGAGGTTGGTTATTGTACTGTAACGGTGAACCCCTCTGAGTTTTATCAACGACACGTCTGCAGTTGCTGGAGCGAAAGCTAACGTTGGCTAGCTGAGGAGCGGTCGGTGAGGCTGCTAAGTGATTGGCTGACGTGTAAGGGGGCGGGACCATGACAACTCCACTGTCATGAAAACTCATTGGGGAAAAGAATGAGGCCAATTACAATTTAGTTTTAAAGTAATAAATAATATGTGATAATTAAATACAAAATTTAATGTATTTACTTTTCATTTATTCATAATTGGTTGGGGTTTTGTTGGGGTTTCTTAAAAACAGCTGCTAATGAAAGAATGATAACATCTTAAAATTGCAGCCTTAAAGTCTGGATAGATTTGCTCATTAGTGTTGTCAGTAATACATTTTGGATCTTGTTAATCAGGGAGCACCAGACACGAGGGGTAATAGTTCTTTCAGTTGAAACCCTCCTTGATTATTTTTTTCTTTTGATCGATCATTCTCATTACTGCCGTTCTGATTTACGAACTTGATCCGTCTGAGTTTCTTTGCCGCCAATGCTTATCAGCACCCCGTTGTTTATTGCTCATGAATCCAGATCCTCTTTAGCCAGTCATGCTGGGGTCCCTCAAACTAATCCAAACCTTATCAATGAAACGGTCTCTGTAGTACACGCATCTTATTTTGTAGCCTTGATGAGACGAGGGACTGACACGCAAGTCTGGACCACTAATCACTTTGCATTCAATTCAATACTAAAGGATCTCACCTGAAGGGACCCCTTACTTTTGGGGACTTTGATAATGATCTTTTTTTTTATTTTTTTTTTTACAAAATGATGAAAGTATAATGGCACAACCTCTAACCCTTACATCTCTCTCTCTCTCTCTCTCTCTCTCTCTCTCTCTCTCTCTCTCTCTCTCTCTCTCTCTCTCTCTCTCCATCCTTCCCTATCCCCCCCTCCTCCTCTCCCTCCCTCTTTCTCATGCGCTTGAGCGCTGAAGTCGGAGGCGCTCCTCGGGTATTTGCCAGTGCGCACTACAGTATCTCTGCACACCGGACACCGGACTCATTCCGGACTGTTGCTGCGCCTGGAGCACCTGCAGGCTCCGAGAGAGGATAACAACAATAATAGTAATAATAACAACAAGGGAAAGAGGCGAGTGGAGGAAGGAGAAGGGCGGCCGGACCTGCGGGGAGAAGCGCACCATGGCCTCAAAGGAGACCTCAACGGCAGGCTTCGTCAACGTCAGCAGAGAAATTACAGGTGAGCTCTAGCATGAGTTTTTTTCTTTTCTTTTTGTCTTCTTCTTCTTCCTCTTTTCTTCCGGGAAGTATGTTTCACCCGTCTTTGAGGACGCGCAGGGTTAGTTTGCTTGTACTCGGCTCCTCTCACAATCTGCTTTCCAGCGCGTTTGATTCAGGAAGCAGTTATCGCCGCAGGAAATGCCTCCCGAGGCTGAATGGCCGTTGGAGCTCGCGGAGATTGTAATCCCATCGATCTTCGCAGCGGAGAGTGTTCACTTTCCGATTGATTTGGCATAGGCTAAAGATCCGCCGTAGGGATTTATCGCGCACAGGGGTCCTGTTATTTTAGGTTAAGTGTTGCTACGCGCGCGTTCATTAGGAGTTGTCCTCTCTTTTCATGTTTCTCTCTCCGTGCGCGTGGGAGTTATTGTGCGACTGGGAGCGCTTGGCTTGCAGCGGGCAGCATGGGTTCAGCTGCGCACACGCTGAGCCTCTCGCGCTTTGCTTAGACAGTGTAGCACGCACACGCGCACCAACACGTATAGGTGGTGTGGTGTTTAAGAAGGTGTGTGTGTGTGTGTGTGTCTCTCACTGCTAATTATCCAGACGCTGCAAGTTAAATCCCGCTGTTTACCAGCTCGACCTGGTCAAGCTCCGTCTGTCTGGCCTGGTGATAAGAGCGTGGAGGGATTTAGACCATTATCACACCTGCTAGTGCAGGACAAGGGGGATTTGGGTTCATGATGATTGGGGAGAGGGGGGACAATCCATCAAATTGTCAAAAAAGCAGTGGAGATACGAGAAGGAATTGAAAGTGCAAAAGAGGGGGACTTCTTCTTCTTCCTCCTCATCTCCCCTGCTCCTTCCTCACCCCTTTTGAGAGCAGACGCCGAGGTCACACTAGCAGGCCCCGGGGACGCTGCAGAGTGTGTTAAAAGGTTTAAGTGATTGGGTCTTACCCAGCTTAACGTCAATAACTCTCTGTTTGTCTTCGCCTGATCCCTCCGATCTGCCGGTGTGATCCACAGACTCTTCACCCCCTCCCCACCACACTCCATCCCCAGCCTCCTCCTCCCTGCAACTGCTGCTGCTCACTCAAGCGTGCGAGCCAACTTTATGGCTGTTGCCGGATGCCGGAAAGTGAGAATTCTTAGTGTGCAGCACTCACGGCAAGAGAGTTTGTCAGATTGTGACACAATGGAGGATCGTGACACAGCATGACGCTCAGTATCTCCATCTGGTGGGCTCACGTTTAGCCCCCCCCCCCTGCGCTTGATATTTGGACTGCGAATAATCACACAGCCGGCAGGCATATGTGCATGTTTGCAGTCTGAGGATATAGGTTGACATTGTGTTTGTGAATAAAGAAGCAGGTGTATTGTGTTGGTTGTTGTGAAGAGATGTAAATAGAGGAGGCCTCTGGTGTGGTTCACTGAGCTTCAGTAGGACATTGTGGTGGGGTGAAGCTGAGGTCCCTAAAGATTGCAGTGCTAGGTCTCTATTGAGATGAATTGGGCAGCTTATTATTTTTTTCTCTAAAGCTAAAAATAACCAATTCATTCCTCCTCAGCTGTGTGTGTGCATGCGCATCCTCAAGTTTGTCTCTTTGTAGACGTCTCCTCATCTCTGACTGTTCACCCCTGTGCAGCTGTCATGTGCACAAAAAACCCACCAGTCCATCCCTAAACTGAAGATCAAAGAAAAAACACGGCGACAGCTTCGTCAGTATCAACATATTTCACTGAGATATGGGCACAGAGACATTCAAATATTATCTGACTCATTTGGATGTAATACTTCAAACAAAAGCTGTCAGTTGACATTGCCACTTGCCCCCTACACACAGCGCTACCAATGGGGGAATGTTAGCCGCCTTGCTTTTCTGCAAAAAAGGTATTAACGCGGAACGGACGGACACGGTTGTTTCTGCCGCTAAGCCGACAGCGGAGGTTTTTAGCAGAGCTGGATCGACGTCTGTATAAAAAAGGTACAGCCGGCATGGTGGGCCTTCACAAACACAAGACTGATTTATACTCGGGTTTTACGCAGAAACGCAGGCACACAGACACGCAAGACACGCATGGCCGACCTTGCGTGGTCAAATCGGCCATTTTGCGTGCTTGCGTGCGTCACCCCAAATTTCTGACTATCCGTCAAAGTAACGCAAGCCCACAAGGCTGTGATTGGTCCGCTAACCACGTCCTTTCTGAGTCTCACATTTCCGGTTTCATAGCATAATACCGCTGTTTTTAAAAGCCATAGCAGAAACACAAACAATTGATCCCGTTGTAGAACGTTTGACTGAAGAGGTCCGCAAATATATTTATATAACCCGTCTGACGGAGTATCAGGACACGCAGATGGAGGTGAATTCCTGGAGGGATATATCGTCGGTGTGCAGGTCGACTCTCAACGGTCGTTGCGCCACTTGCTGTTCTGGCGTATGAAAAACGCACGGGAACTATAAACCAAAACGAGTCCGTCAATCCGACTGCGTGGCCAGCCGCAGTTGTAGTTGCAAGAGTATAATTCGCCCTTTATGCGTCGTGTCCTCGTGTGACCTCAAACAGAGGAATGACCTCATAGGCCATGTAGCGAGGTGTAATGTTGAGCTCTGGTATCTGTGCAGTATCGCCTAATATCCTGAGTTAGGATATCAGAATTGGTAACCTCAGTAAAAATTGGTGCCTTCTTAATGTTTTCTCCACTCATTTATTCATCCCTCCGCCTAATTCTTTACCCAGCTGTTTACCTGAATTTGTGATTTTCCACCGTAAAAGCTTTTTACAGTGTTTCTGAGTGCATCTCGGGGCGGTGCTTTTCATTCCGTTATGTGTTTACATTATGTAATTTTCTCTGCTCTTCTCTCCAGAGAGTATCAGAAAGGCCCTGGACAAGCAGGCCATTAAGTTGGTGCGAGCCAT